>NC_141693.1:2011173014-2011558038 GCF_964263255.1 Lissotriton vulgaris | reverse complement strand
CCGTGCTTCCCCAGAGTGAACCCTGGGGTGATAAACCTGGAGCCGTGCTTCCCCTGAGTGAACCCTGTGATGATAAACCTGGAGCCGTGCTTCCCCAGAGTGAACCCTGTGGTGTTAAACCTGGAGCCGTGCTTCCCCTGAGTGAACCCTGTGATGATAAACCTGGAGCCGTGCTTCCCCTGAGTGAACCCTGTGATGATAAACCTGGAGCCGTGCTTCCCCAGAGTGAACCCTGTGATGATAAACCTGGAGCCATGCTTCCCTGAGTGAACCATGTGGTGTTAAACCTGGAGCTGTGCTTCCCCAGAGTGAACCCTGTGGTGATAAACCTGGAGCCGTGCTTCCCCAGAGTGAACCCTGTGATGATAAACCTGGAGCCGTGCTTCCCCTGAGTGAACCCTGTGGTGTTAAACCTGGAGCCGTGCTTCCCCAGAGTGAACCCTGGGGTGATAAACCTGGAGCCGTGCTTCCCTTGAGTGAACCCTGTGATGATAAACCTGGAGCCGTGCTTCCCCAGAGTGAACGCTGTGGTGTTAAACCTGGAGCCGTGCTTCCCCTGAGTGAACCCTGTGATGATAAACCTGGAGCCGTGCTTCCCCTGAGGGAACCCTGTGATGATAAACCTGGAGCCGTGCTTCCCCAGAGTGAACCCTGTGATGATAAACCTGGAGCCGTGCTTCCCTGAGTGAACCATGTGGTGTTAAACCTGGAGCCGTGCTTCCCCTGAGTGAACCCTGTGGTGATAAACCTGGAGCCGTGCTTCCCCTGAGTGAACCCTGTGGTGATAAACCTGGAGCCGTGCTTCCTCTGAGTGAACCCTGTGGTGTTAAACCTGGAGCCATGCTTCCCCTGAGTGAACCCTGTGGTGATAAACCTGGAGCCGTGCTTCCCCTGAGTGAACCCTGTGGTGATAAACCTGTAGCCGTGCTTCCCCAGAGTGAACCCTGTGGTGATAAACCTGGAGCTGTGCTTCCCCTGAGTGAACCCTGTGGTGATAAACCTGGAGTCGTGCTTCCCCAGAGTGAACCCTGTGGTGATAAACCTGGAGCCGTGCTTCCCCTGAGTGAACCCTGTGGTGTTAAACCTGGAGCCGTGCTTCCTCAGAGTGAACCCTGTGATGATAAACCTGGAGCCGTGCTTCCTCAGAGTGAACCCTGTGATGATAAACCTGGAGCCGTGCTTCCTCAGAGTGAACCCTGTGATGATAAACCTGGAGCCGTGCTTCCCCTGAGTGAACCCTGTGATGATAAACCTGGAGCCGTGCTTCCCCAGAGTGAACCCTGTGGTGTTAAACCTGGAGCTGTGCTTCCCCTGAGTGAACCCTGTGATGTTAAACCTGGAGCCGTGCTTCCCCTGAGTGAACCCTGTGGTGATAAACCTGGAGCCGTGCTTCCCTTGAGTGAACCCTGTGGTGTTAAACCTGGAGCCGTGCTTCCCCTGAGTGAACCCTGTGATGATAAACCTGGAGCCGTGCTTCCCTTGAGTGAACCCTGTGGTGTTAAACCTGGAGCCGTGCTTCCCCTGAGTGAACCCTGTGATGATAAACCTGGAGCCGTGCTTCCCCTGAGTGAACCCTGTGGTGTTAAACCTGGAGCCGTGCTTCCCTTGAGTGAACCCTGTGATGATAAACCTGGAGCCGTGCTTCCCCTGAGTGAACCCTGTGGTGATAAACCTGGAGCCGTGCTTCCCCTGAGTGAACCCTGTGGTACTAAACCTGGAGCCGTGCTTCCCCAGAGAGAACCTTGTGGTGATAAACCTGGAGCCGTGCTTCCCCAGAGTGAACCCTGGGGTGATAAACCAGGAGCCGTGCTTCCCAGAGTGAACCTTGTGGTGATAAACCTGGAGCCGTGCTTCCTCAGAGTGAACCCTGTGATGATAAACCTGGAGCCGTGCTTCCCCTGAGTGAACCCTGTGATGATAAACCTGGAGCCGTGCTTCCCCAGAGTGAACCCTGTAGTGTTAAACCTGGAGCCGTGCTTCCCCTGAGTGAACCCTGTGGTGTTAAACCTGGAGCCGTGCTTTCCCTGAGTGAACCCTGTGGTGATAAACCTGGAGCCGTGCTTCCCTTGAGTGAACCCTGTGGTGTTAAACCTGGAGCCGTGCTTCCCCTGAGTTAACCCTGTGATGATAAACCTGGAGCCGTGCTTCCCTTGAGTGAACCCTGTGGTGTTAAACCTGGAGCCGTGCTTCCCCTGAGTGAACCCTGTGATGATAAACCTGGAGCCGTGCTTCCCCTGAGTGAACCCTGTGGTGTTAAACCTGGAGCCGTGCTTCCCTTGAGTGAACCTTGTGATGATAAACCTGGAGCCGTGCTTCCCCTGAGTGAACCCTGTGGTGATAAACCTGGAGCCGTGCTTCCCCTGAGTGAACCCTGTGGTACTAAACCTGGAGCCGTGCTTCCCCAGAGAGAACCTTGTGGTGATAAACCTGGAGCCGTGCTTCCCCAGAGTGAACCCTGGGGTGATAAACCAGGAGCCGTGCTTCCCCAGAGTGAACCTTGTGGTGATAAACCTGGAGCCGTGCTTCCCCAGAGTGAACCCTGGGGTGATAAACCAGGAGCCGTGCTTCCCCTGAGTGAACCCTGTGGTGATAAACCTGGAGCCGTGCTTCCCCTGAGTGAACCCTGTGGTACTAAACCTGGAGCCATGCTTCCCCTGAGTGAACCCTGTGGTGTTGAACCTGGAGCCGTGCTTCCCCAGAGAGAACCTTGTGGTGATAAACCTGGAGCCGTGCTTCCCCAGAGTGAACCCTGGGGTGATAAACCAGGAGCCGTGCTTCCCCTGAGTGAGCCCTGTGGTGATAAACCTGGAGCCGTGCTTCCCCTGAGTGAACCCTGTGGTACTAAACCTGGAGCCATGCTTCCCCTGAGTGAACCCTGTGATGATAAACCTAGAGTTGTGCTTCCCCCGAGTGAACCCTGTGGTGTTAAACCTGGAGCCGTGCTTCCCCTGAGTGAACCCTGTGGTGATAAACCTGGAGCCGTGCTTCCCTTGAGTGAACCCTGTGGTGTTAAACCTGGAGCCGTGCTTCCCCTGAGTGAACCCTGTGATGATAAACCTGGAGCCGTGCTTCCCTTGAGTGAACCCTGTGGTGTTAAACCTGGAGCCGTGCTTCCCCTGAGTGAACCCTGTGATGATAAACCTGGAGCCGTGCTTCCCCTGAGTGAACCCTGTGGTATTAAACCTGGAGCCGTGCTTCCCTTGAGTGAACCCTGTGATGATAAACCTGGAGCCGTGCTTCCCCTGAGTGAACCCTGTGGTGATAAACCTGGAGCCGCGCTTCCCCTGAGTGAACCCTGTGGTACTAAACCTGGAGCCGTGCTTCCCCAGAGAGCACCTTGTGGTGATAAACCTGGAGCCGTGCTTCCCCAGAGTGAACCCTGGGGTGATAAACCAGGAGCCGTGCTTCCCAGAGTGAACCTTGTGGTGATAAACCTGGAGCCGTGCTTCCTCAGAGTGAACCCTGTGATGATAAACCTGGAGCCGTGCTTCCCCTGAGTGAACCCTGTGATGATAAACCTGGAGCCGTGCTTCCCCAGAGTGAACCCTGTAGTGTTAAACCTGGAGCCGTGCTTCCCCTGAGTGAACCCTGTGGTGTTAAACCTGGAGCCGTGCTTCCCCTGAGTGAACCCTGTGGTGATAAACCTGGAGCCGTGCTTCCCTTGAGTGAACCCTGTGGTGTTAAACCTGGAGCCGTGCTTCCCCTGAGTTAACCCTGTGATGATAAACCTGGAGCCGTGCTTCCCTTGAGTGAACCCTGTGGTGTTAAACCTGGAGCCGTGCTTCCCCTGAGTGAACCCTGTGATGATAAACCTGGAGCCGTGCTTCCCCTGAGTGAACCCTGTGGTGTTAAACCTGGAGCCGTGCTTCCCTTGAGTGAACCTTGTGATGATAAACCTGGAGCCGTGCTTCCCCTGAGTGAACCCTGTGGTGATAAACCTGGAGCCGTGCTTCCCCTGAGTGAACCCTGTGGTACTAAACCTGGAGCCGTGCTTCCCCAGAGAGAACCTTGTGGTGATAAACCTGGAGCCGTGCTTCCCCAGAGTGAACCCTGGGGTGATAAACCAGGAGCCGTGCTTCCCCAGAGTGAACCTTGTGGTGATAAACCTGGAGCCGTGCTTCCCCAGAGTGAACCCTGGGGTGATAAACCAGGAGCCGTGCTTCCCCTGAGTGAACCCTGTGGTGATAAACCTGGAGCCGTGCTTCCCCTGAGTGAACCCTGTGGTACTAAACCTGGAGCCATGCTTCCCCTGAGTGAACCCTGTGGTGTTGAACCTGGAGCCGTGCTTCCCCAGAGTGAACCTTGTGGTGATAAACCTGGAGCCGTGCTTCCCCAGAGTGAACCCTGGGGTGATAAACCAGGAGCCGTGCTTCCCCTGAGTGAGCCCTGTGGTGATAAACCTGGAGCCGTGCTTCCCCTGAGTGAACCCTGTGGTACTAAACCTGGAGCCATGCTTCCCCTGAGTGAACCCTGTGATGATAAACCTAGAGTTGTGCTTCCCCCGAGTGAACCCTGTGGTGTCAAACCTAGAGCCGTGCTTCCCAAGAGTGAACCCTGTGGTGATAAACCTAGAGCCGTGCTTCCCCTGAGTGAACCCTGTGGTAGTAAACCTGGAGCCATGCTTCCCCTGAGTGAACCCTGTGGTGTTAAACCTGGAGCCGTGCTTCCCCCGAGTGAACCCTGTGGTGTCAAACCTAGAGCCGTGCTTCCCAAGAGTGAACCCTGTGGTGATAAACCTAGAGCCGTGCTTCCCCTGAGTAAAACCTGTGGTACTAAACCTGGAGCTGTGCTTCCCCTGAGTGAACCCTGTGGTGTTAAACCTGGAGCCGTGCTTCCCCTGAGTGAACCCTGTGGTGTTAAACCTGGAGCCGTGCTTCCCCCGAGTGAACCCTGTGGTGTCAAACCTAGAGCCGTGCTTCCCAAGAGTGAACCCTGTGGTGATAAACCTAGAGCCGTGCTTCCCCTGAGTGAACCCTGTGGTACTAAACCTGGAGCTGTGCTTCTCCTGAGTGAACCCTGTGGTGTTAAACCTGGAGCTGTGCTTCCCCCGAGTGAACCCTGTGGTGATAAACCTGGAGCCGTGCTTCCCCCGAGTGAACCCTGTAATGATAAACCTGGAGCCGCGCTTCCCCCGAGTGAACCCTGTGATGATAAACCTGGAGCCGTGCTTCCCCAGAGTGAACCCTGTGATGTTAAACCTGGAGCCGTGCTTCCCCTGAGTGAACCCTGTGGTACTAAACCTGGAGCCGTGCTTCCCCTGAGTGAACCCTGTGGTGTTAAACCTGGAGCCGTGCTTCCCCCGAGTGAACCCTGTGGTACTAAACCTGGAGCCGTGCTTCCCCCGAGTGAACCCTGTGGTGTCAAACCTAGAGCCGTGCTTCCCAAGAGTGAACCCTGTGGTGATAAACCTAGAGCCGTGCTTCCCCTGAGTGAACCCTGTTGTACTAAACCTGGAGCTGTGCTTCCCCTGAGTGAACCCTGTGGTGTTAAACCTGGAGCCGTGCTTCCCCTGAGTGAACCCTGTGGTGTTAAACCTGGAGCCGTGCTTCCCCCGAGTGAACCCTGTGGTGTCAAACCTAGAGCCGTGCTTCCCAAGAGTGAACCCTGTGGTGATAAACTTAGAGCCGTGCTTCCCCTGAGTGAACCCTGTGGTACTAAACCTGGGGCTGTGCTTCCCCTGAGTGAACCCTGTGGTGTTAAACCTGGAGCTGTGCTTCCCCCGAGTGAACCCTGTGGTGATAAACCTGGAGCCGTGCTTCCCCCGAGTGAACCCTGTGATGATAAACCTGGAGCCGTACTTCCCCCGAGTGAACCCTGTGATGATAAACCTGGAGCCGCGCTTCCCCTGAGTGAACCCTGTGGTGATAAACCTAGAGCCGTGCTTCCCCTGAGTGAACCCTGTGGTACTAAACCTGGAGCTGTGCTTCCCCTGAGTGAACCCTGTGGTGTTAAACCTGGAGCTGTGCTTCCCCCGAGTGAACCCTGTGGTGATAAACCTGGAGCTGTGCTTCCCCCGAGTGAACCCTGTGATGATAAACCTGGAGCTGTGCTTCCCCTGAGTGAACCCTGTGGTGTTAAACCTGGAGCCGTGCTTCCCTTGAGTGAACCCTGTGATGATAAACCTGGAGCCGTGCTTCCCCTGAGTGAACCCTGTGGTGATAAACCTGGAGCCGTGCTTCCCCTGAGTGAACCCTGTGGTACTAAACCTGGAGCCGTGCTTCCCCAGAGAGAACCTTGTGGTGATAAACCTGGAGCCGTGCTTCCCCAGAGTGAACCCTGGGGTGATAAACCAGGAGCCGTGCTTCCCAGAGTGAACCTTGTGGTGATAAACCTGGAGCCGTGCTTCCTCAGAGTGAACCCTGTGATGATAAACCTGGAGCCGTGCTTCCCCTGAGTGAACCCTGTGATGATAAACCTGGAGCCGTGCTTCCCCAGAGTGAACCCTGTAGTGTTAAACCTGGAGCCGTGCTTCCCCTGAGTGAACCCTGTGGTGTTAAACCTGGAGCCGTGCTTCCCCTGAGTGAACCCTGTGGTGATAAACCTGGAGCCGTGCTTCCCTTGAGTGAACCCTGTGGTGTTAAACCTGGAGCCGTGCTTCCCCTGAGTTAACCCTGTGATGATAAACCTGGAGCCGTGCTTCCCTTGAGTGAACCCTGTGGTGTTAAACCTGGAGCCGTGCTTCCCCTGAGTGAACCCTGTGATGATAAACCTGGAGCCGTGCTTCCCCTGAGTGAACCCTGTGGTGTTAAACCTGGAGCCGTGCTTCCCTTGAGTGAACCTTGTGATGATAAACCTGGAGCTGTGCTTCCCCTGAGTGAACCCTGTGGTGATAAACCTGGAGCCGTGCTTCCCCTGAGTGAACCCTGTGGTACTAAACCTGGAGCCGTGCTTCCCCAGAGAGAACCTTGTGGTGATAAACCTGGAGCCGTGCTTCCCCAGAGTGAACCCTGGGGTGATAAACCAGGAGCCGTGCTTCCCCAGAGTGAACCTTGTGGTGATAAACCTGGAGCCGTGCTTCCCCAGAGTGAACCCTGGGGTGATAAACCAGGAGCCGTGCTTCCCCTGAGTGAACCCTGTGGTGATAAACCTGGAGCCGTGCTTCCCCTGAGTGAACCCTGTGGTACTAAACCTGGAGCCATGCTTCCCCTGAGTGAACCCTGTGGTGTTGAACCTGGAGCCGTGCTTCCCCAGAGAGAACCTTGTGGTGATAAACCTGGAGCCGTGCTTCCCCAGAGTAAACCCTGGGGTGATAAACCAGGAGCCGTGCTTCCCCTGAGTGAGCCCTGTGGTGATAAACCTGGAGCCGTGCTTCCCCTGAGTGAACCCTGTGGTACTAAACCTGGAGCCATGCTTCCCCTGAGTGAACCCTGTGATGATAAACCTAGAGTTGTGCTTCCCCCGAGTGAACCCTGTGGTGTTAAACCTGGAGCCGTGCTTCCCCTGAGTGAACCCTGTGGTGATAAACCTGGAGCCGTGCTTCCCTTGAGTGAACCCTGTGGTGTTAAACCTGGAGCCGTGCTTCCCCTGAGTGAACCCTGTGATGATAAACCTGGAGCCGTGCTTCCCTTGAGTGAACCCTGTGGTGTTAAACCTGGAGCCGTGCTTCCCCTGAGTGAACCCTGTGATGATAAACCTGGAGCCGTGCTTCCCCTGAGTGAACCCTGTGGTATTAAACCTGGAGCCGTGCTTCCCTTGAGTGAACCCTGTGATGATAAACCTGGAGCCGTGCTTCCCCTGAGTGAACCCTGTGGTGATAAACCTGGAGCCGTGCTTCCCCTGAGTGAACCCTGTGGTACTAAACCTGGAGCCGTGCTTCCCCAGAGAGCACCTTGTGGTGATAAACCTGGAGCCGTGCTTCCCCAGAGTGAACCCTGGGGTGATAAACCAGGAGCCGTGCTTCCCAGAGTGAACCTTGTGGTGATAAACCTGGAGCCGTGCTTCCTCAGAGTGAACCCTGTGATGATAAACCTGGAGCCGTGCTTCCCCTGAGTGAACCCTGTGATGATAAACCTGGAGCCGTGCTTCCCCAGAGTGAACCCTGTAGTGTTAAACCTGGAGCCGTGCTTCCCCTGAGTGAACCCTGTGGTGTTAAACCTGGAGCCGTGCTTCCCCTGAGTGAACCCTGTGGTGATAAACCTGGAGCCGTGCTTCCCTTGAGTGAACCCTGTGGTGTTAAACCTGGAGCCGTGCTTCCCCTGAGTTAACCCTGTGATGATAAACCTGGAGCCGTGCTTCCCTTGAGTGAACCCTGTGGTGTTAAACCTGGAGCCGTGCTTCCCCTGAGTGAACCCTGTGATGATAAACCTGGAGCCGTGCTTCCCCTGAGTGAACCCTGTGGTGTTAAACCTGGAGCCGTGCTTCCCTTGAGTGAACCTTGTGATGATAAACCTGGAGCCGTGCTTCCCCTGAGTGAACCCTGTGGTGATAAACCTGGAGCCGTGCTTCCCCTGAGTGAACCCTGTGGTACTAAACCTGGAGCCGTGCTTCCCCAGAGAGAACCTTGTGGTGATAAACCTGGAGCCGTGCTTCCCCAGAGTGAACCCTGGGGTGATAAACCAGGAGCCGTGCTTCCCCAGAGTGAACCTTGTGGTGATAAACCTGGAGCCGTGCTTCCCCAGAGTGAACCCTGGGGTGATAAACCAGGAGCCGTGCTTCCCCTGAGTGAACCCTGTGGTGATAAACCTGGAGCCGTGCTTCCCCTGAGTGAACCCTGTGGTACTAAACCTGGAGCCATGCTTCCCCTGAGTGAACCCTGTGGTGTTGAACCTGGAGCCGTGCTTCCCCAGAGTGAACCTTGTGGTGATAAACCAGGAGCCGTGCTTCCCCTGAGTGAGCCCTGTGGTGATAAACCTGGAGCCGTGCTTCCCCTGAGTGAACCCTGTGGTACTAAACCTGGAGCCATGCTTCCCCTGAGTGAACCCTGTGATGATAAACCTAGAGTTGTGCTTCCCCCGAGTGAACCCTGTGGTGTCAAACCTAGAGCCGTGCTTCCCAAGAGTGAACCCTGTGGTGATAAACCTAGAGCCGTGCTTCCCCTGAGTGAACCCTGTGGTACTAAACCTGGAGCCATGCTTCCCCTGAGTGAACCCTGTGGTGTTAAACCTGGAGCCGTGCTTCCCCCGAGTGAACCCTGTGGTGTCAAACCTAGAGCCGTGCTTCCCAAGAGTGAACCCTGTGGTGATAAACCTAGAGCCGTGCTTCCCCTGAGTAAAACCTGTGGTACTAAACCTGGAGCTGTGCTTCCCCTGAGTGAACCCTGTGGTGTTAAACCTGGAGCCGTGCTTCCCCTGAGTGAACCCTGTGGTGTTAAACCTGGAGCCGTGCTTCCCCCGAGTGAACCCTGTGGTGTCAAACCTAGAGCCGTGCTTCCCAAGAGTGAACCCTGTGGTGATAAACCTAGAGCCGTGCTTCCCCTGAGTGAACCCTGTGGTACTAAACCTGGAGCTGTGCTTCTCCTGAGTGAACCCTGTGGTGTTAAACCTGGAGCTGTGCTTCCCCCGAGTGAACCCTGTGGTGATAAACCTGGAGCCGTGCTTCCCCCGAGTGAACCCTGTGATGATAAACCTGGAGCCGCGCTTCCCCCGAGTGAACCCTGTGATGATAAACCTGGAGCCGTGCTTCCCCAGAGTGAACCCTGTGATGTTAAACCTGGAGCCGTGCTTCCCCTGAGTGAACCCTGTGGTACTAAACCTGGAGCCGTGCTTCCCCTGAGTGAACCCTGTGGTGTTAAACCTGGAGCCGTGCTTCCCCCGAGTGAACCCTGTGGTACTAAACCTGGAGCCGTGCTTCCCCCGAGTGAACCCTGTGGTGTCAAACCTAGAGCCGTGCTTCCCAAGAGTGAACCCTGTGGTGATAAACCTAGAGCCGTGCTTCCCCTGAGTGAACCCTGTTGTACTAAACCTGGAGCTGTGCTTCCCCTGAGTGAACCCTGTGGTGTTAAACCTGGAGCCGTGCTTCCCCTGAGTGAACCCTGTGGTGTTAAACCTGGAGCCGTGCTTCCCCCGAGTGAACCCTGTGGTGTCAAACCTAGAGCCGTGCTTCCCAAGAGTGAACCCTGTGGTGATAAACCTAGAGCCGTGCTTCCCCTGAGTGAACCCTGTGGTACTAAACCTGGGGCTGTGCTTCCCCTGAGTGAACCCTGTGGTGTTAAACCTGGAGCTGTGCTTCCCCCGAGTGAACCCTGTGGTGATAAACCTGGAGCCGTGCTTCCCCCGAGTGAACCCTGTGATGATAAACCTGGAGCCGTGCTTCCCCCGAGTGAACCCTGTGATGATAAACCTGGAGCCGCGCTTCCCCTGAGTGAACCCTGTGGTGATAAACCTAGAGCCGTGCTTCCCCTGAGTGAACCCTGTGGTACTAAACCTGGAGCTGTGCTTCCCCTGAGTGAACCCTGTGGTGTTAAACCTGGAGCTGTGCTTCCCCCGAGTGAACCCTGTGGTGATAAACCTGAAGCCGTGCTTCCCCCGAGTGAACCCTGTGATGATAAACCTGGAGCTGTGCTTCCCCTGAGTGAACCCTGTGGTGTTAAACCTGGAGCTGTGCTTCCCCCGAGTGAACCCTGTGGTGATAAACCTGGAGCCGTGCTTCCCCCGAGTGAACCCTGTGATGATAAACCTGGAGCCGTGCTTCCCCTGAGTGAACCCTGTGGTGTTAAACCTGGAGCCGTGCTTCCCCTGAGTGAACCCTGTGGTGATAAACCTGGAGCCGTGCTTCCCCTGAGTGAACCCTGTGGTGTTAAACCTGGAGCCGTGCTTCCCCAGAGTGAACCCTGTGGTGATAAACCTGGAGCTGTGCTTCCCCTGAGTGAACCCTGTGGTGTTAAACCTGGAGCTGTGCTTCCCCAGAGTGAACCTTGTGGTGTTAAACCTGGAGCTGTGCTTCCCCTGAGTGAACCCTGTGGTGTTAAACCTGGAGCTGTGCTTCCCCAGAGTGAACCTTGTGGTGTTAAACCTGGAGCCGTGCTTCCCCAGAGTGAACCCTGGGGTGATAAACCTGGAGCCGTGCTTCCCCTGAGTGAACCCTGTGGTGTTAAACCTGGAGCCGTGCTTCCCCTGAGTGAACCCTGTGGTGTTAAACCTGGTGCCGTGCTTCCCCTGAGTGAACCCTGTGGTGTTAAACCTGGAGCCGTGCTTCCCCTGAGTGAACCCTGTGGTACTAATCCTGGAGCCGTGCTTCCCCTGAGTGAACCCTGTGGTGATAAACTTGGAGCTGTGCTTCCCCTGAGTGAACCCTGTGATGATAAACCTAAAGCCGTGCTTCCCCTGAGTGAACCCTGTGGTACTAAACCTGGAGCCGTGCTTCCCCTTGAGTGAACCCTGTGGTGTTGAACCTGGAGCCGTGCTTCCCCAGAGTGAACCCTGTGGTGATAAACCTGGAGCCGTGCTTCCCCAGAGTGAACCCTGTGATGATAAACCTGGAGCCGTGCTTCCCCTGAGTGAACCCTGTGGTGATAAACCTGGAGCCGTGCTTCCTCTGAGTGAACCCTGTGGTGTTAAACCTGGAGCCGTGCTTCCCCAGAGTGAACCCTGTGGTGATAAACCTGGAGCCGTGCTTCCCCTGAGTGAACCCTGTGGTGTTAAACCTGGAGTCGTGCTTCCCCAGAGTGAACCCTGTGATGATAAACCTGGAGCCATGCTTCCCCAGAGTGAACCCTGTGGTGATAAACCTGGAGCCGTGCTTCCCCTGAGTGAACCCTGTGGTGATAAACCTGGAGCCGTGCTTCCTCTGAGCGAACCCTGTGGTGATGAACCTGGAGCCGTGCTTCTCCCGAGTGAACCCTAGTATGATAAACCTGGAGCCGTGCTTCCTCTGAGTGAACCCTGTGGTGATAAACCTGGAGCCGTGCTTCCCCTGAGTGAACCCTGTGGTGATAAAGCTGGAGCCGTGCTTCCCCAGAGTGAACCCTGTGATGATAAACCTGGAGCCATGCTTCCCCTGAGTGAACCCTGTGGTGTTAAACCTGGAGCCGTGCTTCCCCAGAGTGAACCCTGTGGTGATAAACCTGGAGCCGTGCTTCCCCTGAGTGAACCCTGTGGTGTTAAGCCTAGAGCTGTGCTTCCCCTAAGTGAACCCTGTGGTGTTAAACCTGGAGCCATGCTTCCCCTGAGTGAACCCTGTGGTGTTAAACCTGGAGCTGTGCTTCCCCTGAGTGAACCCTGTGGTGATAAACCTGGAGCCGTGCTTCCCCCGAGTGAACCCTGTGGTGTTTAACCTGGAGCCATGCTTCCCCTGAGTGAACCCTGTGGTGTTAAACCTGGAGCTGTGCTTCCCCAGAGTGAACCCTGTGATGATAAACCTGGAGCCGTGCTTCCCCCGAGTGAACCCTGTGGTGTTAAACCTGGAGCCATGCTTCCTCTGAGTGAACCCTGTGGTGTTAAACCTGGAGCCATGCTTCCTCAGAGTGAAACCTGTGGTGATAAACCTGGAGCCGTGCTTCCCCTGAGTGAACCCTGTGGTGATAAACCTGGAGCCGTGCTTCCTCTGAGTGAACCCTGTGGTGATAAACCTGGAGCCGTGCTTCCCCTGAGTGAACCCTGTGGTGATAAACCTGGAGCTGTCCTTCTCCAGAGTGAACCCTGTGGTGTTGAACCTAGAGCTGTGCTTCCCCAGAGTGAACCCTGTGGTGATAAACCTGGAGCCGTGCTTCCCCAGAGTGAACCCTGTGATGATAAACCTGGAGCCGTGCTTCCCCAGAGTGAACCCTGTGGTGTTAAACCTGAAGCTGTGCTTGCCCTGAGTGAACCTTGTGGTGATAAACCTGGAGCCGTGCTTCCCCTGAGTGAACCCTGTGGTGATAAACCTGGAGCCGTGCTTCCCCTGAGTGAACCCTGTGGTGATAAACCTGGAGCCGTGCTTCCCCTGAGGGAACCATGTGGTGATAAACCTGGAGCCGTGCTTCCCCCGAGTGAACCCTGTGGTGTTAAACCTGGAGCCCTGCTTCCCCCAAGTGAACCCTGTGGTGTTAAACCTGGAGCCGTGCTTCCCCCGAGTGAACCCTGTGGTGTCAAACCTAGAGCCGTGCTTCCCAAGAGTGAACCCTGTGGTGATAAACTTAGAGCCGTGCTTCCCCTGAGTGAACCCTGTGGTACTAAACCTGGGGCTGTGCTTCCCCTGAGTGAACCCTGTGGTGTTAAACCTGGAGCTGTGCTTCCCCCGAGTGAACCCTGTGGTGATAAACCTGGAGCCGTGCTTCCCCCGAGTGAACCCTGTGATGATAAACCTGGAGCCGTGCTTCCCCCGAGTGAACCCTGTGATGATAAACCTGGAGCCGCGCTTCCCCTGAGTGAACCCTGTGGTGATAAACCTAGAGCCGTGCTTCCCCTGAGTGAACCCTGTGGTACTAAACCTGGAGCTGTGCTTCCCCTGAGTGAACCCTGTGGTGTTAAACCTGGAGCTGTGCTTCCCCCGAGTGAACCCTGTGGTGATAAACCTGGAGCCGTGCTTCCCCCGAGTGAACCCTGTGATGATAAACCTGGAGCTGTGCTTCCCCTGAGTGAACCCTGTGGTGTTAAACCTGGAGCCGTGCTTCCCTTGAGTGAACCCTGTGATGATAAACCTGGAGCCGTGCTTCCCCTGAGTGAACCCTGTGGTGATAAACCTGGAGCCGTGCTTCCCCTGAGTGAACCCTGTGGTACTAAACCTGGAGCCGTGCTTCCCCAGAGAGAACCTTGTGGTGATAAACCTGGAGCCGTGCTTCCCCAGAGTGAACCCTGGGGTGATAAACCAGGAGCCGTGCTTCCCAGAGTGAACCTTGTGGTGATAAACCTGGAGCCGTGCTTCCTCAGAGTGAACCCTGTGATGATAAACCTGGAGCCGTGCTTCCCCTGAGTGAACCCTGTGATGATAAACCTGGAGCCGTGCTTCCCCAGAGTGAACCCTGTAGTGTTAAACCTGGAGCCGTGCTTCCCCTGAGTGAACCCTGTGGTGTTAAACCTGGAGCCGTGCTTCCCCTGAGTGAACCCTGTGGTGATAAACCTGGAGCCGTGCTTCCCTTGAGTGAACCCTGTGGTGTTAAACCTGGAGCCGTGCTTCCCCTGAGTTAACCCTGTGATGATAAACCTGGAGCCGTGCTTCCCTTGAGTGAACCCTGTGGTGTTAAACCTGGAGCCGTGCTTCCCCTGAGTGAACCCTGTGATGATAAACCTGGAGCCGTGCTTCCCCTGAGTGAACCCTGTGGTGTTAAACCTGGAGCCGTGCTTCCCTTGAGTGAACCTTGTGATGATAAACCTGGAGCCGTGCTTCCCCTGAGTGAACCCTGTGGTGATAAACCTGGAGCCGTGCTTCCCCTGAGTGAACCCTGTGGTACTAAACCTGGAGCCGTGCTTCCCCAGAGAGAACCTTGTGGTGATAAACCTGGAGCCGTGCTTCCCCAGAGTGAACCCTGGGGTGATAAACCAGGAGCCGTGCTTCCCCAGAGTGAACCTTGTGGTGATAAACCTGGAGCCGTGCTTCCCCAGAGTGAACCCTGGGGTGATAAACCAGGAGCCGTGCTTCCCCTGAGTGAACCCTGTGGTGATAAACCTGGAGCCGTGCTTCCCCTGAGTGAACCCTGTGGTACTAAACCTGGAGCCATGCTTCCCCTGAGTGAACCCTGTGGTGTTGAACCTGGAGCCGTGCTTCCCCAGAGAGAACCTTGTGGTGATAAACCTGGAGCCGTGCTTCCCCAGAGTAAACCCTGGGGTGATAAACCAGGAGCCGTGCATCCCCTGAGTGAGCCCTGTGGTGATAAACCTGGAGCCGTGCTTCCCCTGAGTGAACCCTGTGGTACTAAACCTGGAGCCATGCTTCCCCTGAGTGAACCCTGTGATGATAAACCTAGAGTTGTGCTTCCCCGAGTGAACCCTGTGGTGTTAAACCTGGAGCCGTGCTTCCCCTGAGTGAACCCTGTGGTGATAAACCTGGAGCCGTGCTTCCCTTGAGTGAACCCTGTGGTGTTAAACCTGGAGCCGTGCTTCCCCTGAGTGAACCCTGTGATGATAAACCTGGAGCCGTGCTTCCCTTGAGTGAACCCTGTGGTGTTAAACCTGGAGCCGTGCTTCCCCTGAGTGAACCCTGTGATGATAAACCTGGAGCCGTGCTTCCCCTGAGTGAACCCTGTGGTATTAAACCTGGAGCCGTGCTTCCCTTGAGTGAACCCTGTGATGATAAACCTGGAGCCGTGCTTCCCCTGAGTGAACCCTGTGGTGATAAACCTGGAGCCGTGCTTCCCCTGAGTGAACCCTGTGGTACTAAACCTGGAGCCGTGCTTCCCCAGAGAGCACCTTGTGGTGATAAACCTGGAGCCGTGCTTCCCCAGAGTGAACCCTGGGGTGATAAACCAGGAGCCGTGCTTCCCAGAGTGAACCTTGTGGTGATAAACCTGGAGCCGTGCTTCCTCAGAGTGAACCCTGTGATGATAAATCTGGAGCCGTGCTTCCCCTGAGTGAACCCTGTGATGATAAACCTGGAGCCGTGCTTCCCCAGAGTGAACCCTGTAGTGTTAAACCTGGAGCCGTGCTTCCCCTGAGTGAACCCTGTGGTGTTAAACCTGGAGCCGTGCTTCCCCTGAGTGAACCCTGTGGTGATAAACCTGGAGCCGTGCTTCCCTTGAGTGAACCCTGTGGTGTTAAACCTGGAGCCGTGCTTCCCCTGAGTTAACCCTGTGATGATAAACCTGGAGCCGTGCTTCCCTTGAGTGAACCCTGTGGTGTTAAACCTGGAGCCGTGCTTCCCCTGAGTGAACCCTGTGATGATAAACCTGGAGCCGTGCTTCCCCTGAGTGAACCCTGTGGTGTTAAACCTGGAGCCGTGCTTCCCTTGAGTGAACCTTGTGATGATAAACCTGGAGCCGTGCTTCCCCTGAGTGAACCCTGTGGTGATAAACCTGGAGCCGTGCTTCCCCTGAGTGAACCCTGTGGTACTAAACCTGGAGCCGTGCTTCCCCAGAGAGAACCTTGTGGTGATAAACCTGGAGCCGTGCTTCCCCAGAGTGAACCCTGGGGTGATAAACCAGGAGCCGTGCTTCCCCAGAGTGAACCTTGTGGTGATAAACCTGGAGCCGTGCTTCCCCAGAGTGAACCCTGGGGTGATAAACCAGGAGCCGTGCTTCCCCTGAGTGAACCCTGTGGTGATAAACCTGGAGCCGTGCTTCCACTGAGTGAACCCTGTGGTACTAAACCTGGAGCCATGCTTCCCCTGAGTGAACCCTGTGGTGTTGAACCTGGAGCCGTGCTTCCCCAGAGTGAACCTTGTGGTGATAAACCTGGAGCCGTGCTTCCCCAGAGTGAACCCTGGGGTGATAAACCAGGAGCCGTGCTTCCCCTGAGTGAGCCCTGTGGTGATAAACCTGGAGCCGTGCTTCCCCTGAGTGAACCCTGTGGTACTAAACCTGGAGCCATGCTTCCCCTGAGTGAACCCTGTGATGATAAACCTAGAGTTGTGCTTCCCCCGAGTGAACCCTGTGGTGTCAAACCTAGAGCCGTGCTTCCCAAGAGTGAACCCTGTGGTGATAAACCTAGAGCCGTGCTTCCCCTGAGTGAACCCTGTGGTACTAAACCTGGAGCCATGCTTCCCCTGAGTGAACCCTGTGGTGTTAAACCTGGAGCCGTGCTTCCCCCGAGTGAACCCTGTGGTGTCAAACCTAGAGCCGTGCTTCCCAAGAGTGAACCCTGTGGTGATAAACCTAGAGCCGTGCTTCCCCTGAGTAAAACCTGTGGTACTAAACCTGGAGCTGTGCTTCCCCTGAGTGAACCCTGTGGTGTTAAACCTGGAGCCGTGCTTCCCCTGAGTGAACCCTGTGGTGTTAAACCTGGAGCCGTGCTTCCCCCGAGTGAACCCTGTGGTGTCAAACCTAGAGCTGTGCTTCCCAAGAGTGAACCCTGTGGTGATAAACCTAGAGCCGTGCTTCCCCTGAGTGAACCCTGTGGTACTAAACCTGGAGCTGTGCTTCTCCTGAGTGAACCCTGTGGTGTTAAACCTGGAGCTGTGCTTCCCCCGAGTGAACCCTGTGGTGATAAACCTGGAGCCGTGCTTCCCCCGAGTGAACCCTGTGATGATAAACCTGGAGCCGCGCTTCCCCCGAGTGAACCCTGTGATGATAAACCTGGAGCCGTGCTTCCCCAGAGTGAACCCTGTGATGTTAAACCTGGAGCCGTGCTTCCCCTGAGTGAACCCTGTGGTACTAAACCTGGAGCCGTGCTTCCCCTGAGTGAACCCTGTGGTGTTAAACCTGGAGCCGTGCTTCCCCCGAGTGAACCCTGTGGTACTAAACCTGGAGCCGTGCTTCCCCCGAGTGAACCCTGTGGTGTCAAACCTAGAGCCGTGCTTCCCAAGAGTGAACCCTGTGGTGATAAACCTAGAGCCGTGCTTCCCCTGAGTGAACCCTGTTGTACTAAACCTGGAGCTGTGCTTCCCCTGAGTGAACCCTGTGGTGTTAAACCTGGAGCCGTGCTTCCCCTGAGTGAACCCTGTGGTGTTAAACCTGGAGCCGTGCTTCCCCCGAGTGAACCCTGTGGTGTCAAACCTAAAGCCGTGCTTCCCAAGAGTGAACCCTGTGGTGATAAACTTAGAGCCGTGCTTCCCCTGAGTGAACCCTGTGGTACTAAACCTGGGGCTGTGCTTCCCCTGAGTGAACCCTGTGGTGTTAAACCTGGAGCTGTGCTTCCCCCGAGTGAACCCTGTGGTGATAAACCTGGAGCCGTGCTTCCCCCGAGTGAACCCTGTGATGATAAACCTGGAGCCGTGCTTCCCCCGAGTGAACCCTGTGATGATAAACCTGGAGCCGCGCTTCCCCTGAGTGAACCCTGTGGTGATAAACCTAGAGCCGTGCTTCCCCTGAGTGAACCCTGTGGTACTAAACCTGGAGCTGTGCTTCCCCTGAGTGAACCCTGTGGTGTTAAACCTGGAGCTGTGCTTCCCCCGAGTGAACCCTGTGGTGATAAACCTGAAGCCGTGCTTCCCCCGAGTGAACCCTGTGATGATAAACCTGGAGCTGTGCTTCCCCTGAGTGAACCCTGTGGTGTTAAACCTGGAGCTGTGCTTCCCCCGAGTGAACCCTGTGGTGATAAACCTGGAGCCGTGCTTCCCCCGAGTGAACCCTGTGATGATAAACCTGGAGCCGTGCTTCCCCTGAGTGAACCCTGTGGTGTTAAACCTGGAGCCGTGCTTCCCCTGAGTGAACCCTGTGGTGATAAACCTGGAGCCGTGCTTCCCCTGAGTGAACCCTGTGGTGTTAAACCTGGAGCCGTGCTTCCCCAGAGTGAACCCTGTGGTGATAAACCTGGAGCTGTGCTTCCCCTGAGTGAACCCTGTGGTGTTAAACCTGGAGCTGTGCTTCCCCAGAGTGAACCTTGTGGTGTTAAACCTGGAGCTGTGCTTCCCCTGAGTGAACCCTGTGGTGTTAAACCTGGAGCTGTGCTTCCCCAGAGTGAACCTTGTGGTGTTAAACCTGGAGCCGTGCTTCCCCAGAGTGAACCCTGGGGTGATAAACCTGGAGCCGTGCTTCCCCTGAGTGAACCCTGTGGTGTTAAACCTGGAGCCGTGCTTCCCCTGAGTGAACCCTGTGGTGTTAAACCTGGAGCCGTGCTTCCCCTGAGTGAACCCTGTGGTGTTAAACCTGGAGCCGTGCTTCCCCTGAGTGAACCCTGTGGTACTAAACCTGGAGTTGTGCTTCCCCCGAGTGAACCCTGTGGTGTCAAACCTAGAGCCGTGCTTCCCAAGAGTGAACCCTGTGGTGATAAACCTAGAGCCGTGCTTCCCCTGAGTGAACCCTGTTGTACTAAACCTGGAGCTGTGCTTCCCCTGAGTGAACCCTGTGGTGTTAAACCTGGAGCCGTGCTTCCACTGAGTGAACCCTGTGGTGTTAAACCTGGAGCCGTGCTTCCCCCGAGTGAACCCTGTGGTGTCAAACCTAGAGTCGTGCTTCCCAAGAGTGAACCCTGTAGTGATAAACTTAGAGCCGTGCTTCCCCTGAGTGAACCCTGTGGTACTAAACCTGGAGCTGTGCTTCCCCTGAGTGAACCCTGTGGTGTTAAACCTGGAGCTGTGCTTCCCCCGAGTGAACCCTGTGGTGATAAACCTGGAGCCGTGCTTCCCCCGAGTGAACCCTTTGATGATAAACCTGGAGCCGTGCTTCCCCCGAGTGAACCCTGTGATGATAAACCTGGAGCCGCGCTTCCCCTGAGTGAACCCTGTGGTGATAAACCTAGAGCCGTGCATCCCCTGAGTGAACCCTGTGGTACTAAACCTGGAGCTGTGCTTCCCCTGAGTGAACCCTGTGGTGTTAAACCTGGAGCTGTGCTTCCCCCGAGTGAACCCTGTGGTGATAAACCTGGAGCCGTGCTTCCCCCGAGTGAACCCTGTGATGATAAACCTGGAGCTGTGCTTCCCCTGAGTGAACCCTGTGGTGTTAAACCTGGAGCTGTGCTTCCCCCGAGTGAACCCTGTGGTGATAAACCTGGAGCCGTGCTTCCCCCGAGTGAACCCTGTGATGATAAACCTGGAGCCGTGCTTCCCCTGAGTGAACCCTGTGGTGTTAAACCTGGAGCCGTGCTTCCCCTGAGTGAACCCTGTGGTGATAAACCTGGAGCCGTGCTTCCCCTGAGTGAACCCTGTGGTGTTAAACCTGGAGCCGTGCTTCCCCAGAGTGAACCCTGTGGTGATAAACCTGGAGCTGTGCTTCCCCTGAGTGAACCCTGTGGTGTTAAACCTGGAGCTGTGCTTCCCCAGAGTGAACCTTGTGGTGTTAAACCTGGAGCTGTGCTTCCCCTGAGTGAACCCTGTGGTGTTAAACCTGGAGCTGTGCTTCCCCAGAGTGAACCTTGTGGTGTTAAACCTGGAGCCGTGCTTCCCCAGAGTGAACCCTGGGGTGATAAACCTGGAGCCGTGCTTCCCCTGAGTGAACCCTGTGGTGTTAAACCTGGAGCCGTGCTTCCCCTGAGTGAACCCTGTGGTGTTAAACCTGGTGCCGTGCTTCCCCTGAGTGAACCCTGTGGTGTTAAACCTGGAGCCGTGCTTTCCCTGAGTGAACCCTGTGGTACTAATCCTGGAGCCGTGCTTCCCCTGAGTGAACCCTGTGGTGATAAACTTGGAGCTGTGCTTCCCCTGAGTGAACCCTGTGATGATAAACCTAGAGCCGTGCTTCCCCTGAGTGAACCCTGTGGTACTAAACCTGGAGCCGTGCTTCCCCTTGAGTGAACCCTGTGGTGTTGAACCTGGAGCCGTGCTTCCCCAGAGTGAACCTTGTGGTGATAAACCTGGAGCCGTGCTTCCCCAGAGTGAACCCTGGGGTGATAAACCAGGAGCCGTGCTTCCCCTGAGTGAGCCCTGTGGTGATAAACCTGGAGCCGTGCTTCCCCTGAGTGAACCCTGTGGTACTAAACCTGGAGCCATGCTTCCCCTGAGTGAACCCTGTGATGATAAACCTAGAGTTGTGCTTCCCCCGAGTGAACCCTGTGGTGTCAAACCTAGAGCCGTGCTTCCCAAGAGTGAACCCTGTGGTGATAAACCTAGAGCCGTGCTTCCCCTGAGTGAACCCTGTGGTACTAAACCTGGAGCCATGCTTCCCCTGAGTGAACCCTGTGGTGTTAAACCTGGAGCCGTGCTTCCCCCGAGTGAACCCTGTGGTGTCAAACCTAGAGCCGTGCTTCCCAAGAGTGAACCCTGTGGTGATAAACCTAGAGCCGTGCTTCCCCTGAGTAAAACCTGTGGTACTAAACCTGGAGCTGTGCTTCCCCTGAGTGAACCCTGTGGTGTTAAACCTGGAGCCGTGCTTCCCCTGAGTGAACCCTGTGGTGTTAAACCTGGAGCCGTGCTTCCCCCGAGTGAACCCTGTGGTGTCAAACCTAGAGCTGTGCTTCCCAAGAGTGAACCCTGTGGTGATAAACCTAGAGCCGTGCTTCCCCTGAGTGAACCCTGTGGTACTAAACCTGGAGCTGTGCTTCTCCTGAGTGAACCCTGTGGTGTTAAACCTGGAGCTGTGCTTCCCCCGAGTGAACCCTGTGGTGATAAACCTGGAGCCGTGCTTCCCCCGAGTGAACCCTGTGATGATAAACCTGGAGCCGCGCTTCCCCCGAGTGAACCCTGTGATGATAAACCTGGAGCCGTGCTTCCCCAGAGTGAACCCTGTGATGTTAAACCTGGAGCCGTGCTTCCCCTGAGTGAACCCTGTGGTACTAAACCTGGAGCCGTGCTTCCCCTGAGTGAACCCTGTGGTGTTAAACCTGGAGCCGTGCTTCCCCCGAGTGAACCCTGTGGTACTAAACCTGGAGCCGTGCTTCCCCCGAGTGAACCCTGTGGTGTCAAACCTAGAGCCGTGCTTCCCAAGAGTGAACCCTGTGGTGATAAACCTAGAGCCGTGCTTCCCCTGAGTGAACCCTGTTGTACTAAACCTGGAGCTGTGCTTCCCCTGAGTGAACCCTGTGGTGTTAAACCTGGAGCCGTGCTTCCCCTGAGTGAACCCTGTGGTGTTAAACCTGGAGCCGTGCTTCCCCCGAGTGAACCCTGTGGTGTCAAACCTAAAGCCGTGCTTCCCAAGAGTGAACCCTGTGGTGATAAACTTAGAGCCGTGCTTCCCCTGAGTGAACCCTGTGGTACTAAACCTGGGGCTGTGCTTCCCCTGAGTGAACCCTGTGGTGTTAAACCTGGAGCTGTGCTTCCCCCGAGTGAACCCTGTGGTGATAAACCTGGAGCCGTGCTTCCCCCGAGTGAACCCTGTGATGATAAACCTGGAGCCGTGCTTCCCCCGAGTGAACCCTGTGATGATAAACCTGGAGCCGCGCTTCCCCTGAGTGAACCCTGTGGTGATAAACCTAGAGCCGTGCTTCCCCTGAGTGAACCCTGTGGTACTAAACCTGGAGCTGTGCTTCCCCTGAGTGAACCCTGTGGTGTTAAACCTGGAGCTGTGCTTCCCCCGAGTGAACCCTGTGGTGATAAACCTGAAGCCGTGCTTCCCCCGAGTGAACCCTGTGATGATAAACCTGGAGCTGTGCTTCCCCTGAGTGAACCCTGTGGTGTTAAACCTGGAGCTGTGCTTCCCCCGAGTGAACCCTGTGGTGATAAACCTGGAGCCGTGCTTCCCCCGAGTGAACCCTGTGATGATAAACCTGGAGCCGTGCTTCCCCTGAGTGAACCCTGTGGTGTTAAACCTGGAGCCGTGCTTCCCCTGAGTGAACCCTGTGGTGATAAACCTGGAGCCGTGCTTCCCCTGAGTGAACCCTGTGGTGTTAAACCTGGAGCCGTGCTTCCCCAGAGTGAACCCTGTGGTGATAAACCTGGAGCTGTGCTTCCCCTGAGTGAACCCTGTGGTGTTAAACCTGGAGCTGTGCTTCCCCAGAGTGAACCTTGTGGTGTTAAACCTGGAGCTGTGCTTCCCCTGAGTGAACCCTGTGGTGTTAAACCTGGAGCTGTGCTTCCCCAGAGTGAACCTTGTGGTGTTAAACCTGGAGCCGTGCTTCCCCAGAGTGAACCCTGGGGTGATAAACCTGGAGCCGTGCTTCCCCTGAGTGAACCCTGTGGTGTTAAACCTGGAGCCGTGCTTCCCCTGAGTGAACCCTGTGGTGTTAAACCTGGAGCCGTGCTTCCCCTGAGTGAACCCTGTGGTGTTAAACCTGGAGCCGTGCTTCCCCTGAGTGAACCCTGTGGTACTAAACCTGGAGTTGTGCTTCCCCCGAGTGAACCCTGTGGTGTCAAACCTAGAGCCGTGCTTCCCAAGAGTGAACCCTGTGGTGATAAACCTAGAGCCGTGCTTCCCCTGAGTGAACCCTGTTGTACTAAACCTGGAGCTGTGCTTCCCCTGAGTGAACCCTGTGGTGTTAAACCTGGAGCCGTGCTTCCACTGAGTGAACCCTGTGGTGTTAAACCTGGAGCCGTGCTTCCCCCGAGTGAACCCTGTGGTGTCAAACCTAGAGTCGTGCTTCCCAAGAGTGAACCCTGTAGTGATAAACTTAGAGCCGTGCTTCCCCTGAGTGAACCCTGTGGTACTAAACCTGGAGCTGTGCTTCCCCTGAGTGAACCCTGTGGTGTTAAACCTGGAGCTGTGCTTCCCCCGAGTGAACCCTGTGGTGATAAACCTGGAGCCGTGCTTCCCCCGAGTGAACCCTTTGATGATAAACCTGGAGCCGTGCTTCCCCCGAGTGAACCCTGTGATGATAAACCTGGAGCCGCGCTTCCCCTGAGTGAACCCTGTGGTGATAAACCTAGAGCCGTGCATCCCCTGAGTGAACCCTGTGGTACTAAACCTGGAGCTGTGCTTCCCCTGAGTGAACCCTGTGGTGTTAAACCTGGAGCTGTGCTTCCCCCGAGTGAACCCTGTGGTGATAAACCTGGAGCCGTGCTTCCCCCGAGTGAACCCTGTGATGATAAACCTGGAGCTGTGCTTCCCCTGAGTGAACCCTGTGGTGTTAAACCTGGAGCTGTGCTTCCCCCGAGTGAACCCTGTGGTGATAAACCTGGAGCCGTGCTTCCCCCGAGTGAACCCTGTGATGATAAACCTGGAGCCGTGCTTCCCCTGAGTGAACCCTGTGGTGTTAAACCTGGAGCCGTGCTTCCCCTGAGTGAACCCTGTGGTGATAAACCTGGAGCCGTGCTTCCCCTGAGTGAACCCTGTGGTGTTAAACCTGGAGCCGTGCTTCCCCAGAGTGAACCCTGTGGTGATAAACCTGGAGCTGTGCTTCCCCTGAGTGAACCCTGTGGTGTTAAACCTGGAGCTGTGCTTCCCCAGAGTGAACCTTGTGGTGTTAAACCTGGAGCTGTGCTTCCCCTGAGTGAACCCTGTGGTGTTAAACCTGGAGCTGTGCTTCCCCAGAGTGAACCTTGTGGTGTTAAACCTGGAGCCGTGCTTCCCCAGAGTGAACCCTGGGGTGATAAACCTGGAGCCGTGCTTCCCCTGAGTGAACCCTGTGGTGTTAAACCTGGAGCCGTGCTTCCCCTGAGTGAACCCTGTGGTGTTAAACCTGGTGCCGTGCTTCCCCTGAGTGAACCCTGTGGTGTTAAACCTGGAGCCGTGCTTTCCCTGAGTGAACCCTGTGGTACTAATCCTGGAGCCGTGCTTCCCCTGAGTGAACCCTGTGGTGATAAACTTGGAGCTGTGCTTCCCCTGAGTGAACCCTGTGATGATAAACCTAGAGCCGTGCTTCCCCTGAGTGAACCCTGTGGTACTAAACCTGGAGCCGTGCTTCCCCTTGAGTGAACCCTGTGGTGTTGAACCTGGAGCCGTGCTTCCCCAGAGTGAACCCTGTGGTGATAAACCTGGAGCCGTGCTTCCCCAGAGTGAACCCTGTGATGATAAACCTGGAGCCGTGCTTCCCCTGAGTGAACCCTGTGGTGATAAACCTGGAGCCGTGCTTCCTCTGAGTGAACCCTGTGGTGTTAAACCTGGAGCCGTGCTTCCCCAGAGTGAACCCTGTGGTGATAAACCTGGAGCCGTGCTTCCCCTGAGTGAACCCTGTGGTGTTAAACCTGGAGTCGTGCTTCCCCAGAGTGAACCCTGTGATGATAAACCTGGAGCCATGCTTCCCCAGAGTGAACCCTGTGGTGATAAACCTGGAGCCGTGCTTCCCCTGAGTGAACCCTGTGGTGATAAACCTGGAGCCGTGCTTCCTCTGAGCGAACCCTGTGGTGATGAACCTGGAGCCGTGCTTCTCCCGAGTGAACCCTAGTATGATAAACCTGGAGCCGTGCTTCCTCTGAGTGAACCCTGTGGTGATAAACCTGGAGCCGTGCTTCCCCTGAGTGAACCCTGTGGTGATAAAGCTGGAGCCGTGCTTCCCCAGAGTGAACCCTGTGATGATAAACCTGGAGCCATGCTTCCCCTGAGTGAACCCTGTGGTGTTAAACCTGGAGCCGTGCTTCCCCAGAGTGAACCCTGTGGTGATAAACCTGGAGCCGTGCTTCCCCTGAGTGAACCCTGTGGTGTTAAGCCTAGAGCTGTGCTTCCCCTAAGTGAACCCTGTGGTGTTAAACCTGGAGCCATGCTTCCCCTGAGTGAACCCTGTGGTGTTAAACCTGGAGCTGTGCTTCCCCTGAGTGAACCCTGTGGTGATAAACCTGGAGCCGTGCTTCCCCCGAGTGAACCCTGTGGTGTTTAACCTGGAGCCATGCTTCCCCTGAGTGAACCCTGTGGTGTTAAACCTGGAGCTGTGCTTCCCCAGAGTGAACCCTGTGATGATAAACCTGGAGCCGTGCTTCCCCCGAGTGAACCCTGTGGTGTTAAACCTGGAGCCATGCTTCCTCTGAGTGAACCCTGTGGTGTTAAACCTGGAGCCATGCTTCCTCAGAGTGAAACCTGTGGTGATAAACCTGGAGCCGTGCTTCCCCTGAGTGAACCCTGTGGTGATAAACCTGGAGCCGTGCTTCCTCTGAGTGAACCCTGTGGTGATAAACCTGGAGCCGTGCTTCCCCTGAGTGAACCCTGTGGTGATAAACCTGGAGCTGTCCTTCTCCAGAGTGAACCCTGTGGTGTTGAACCTAGAGCTGTGCTTCCCCAGAGTGAACCCTGTGGTGATAAACCTGGAGCCGTGCTTCCCCAGAGTGAACCCTGTGATGATAAACCTGGAGCCGTGCTTCCCCAGAGTGAACCCTGTGGTGTTAAACCTGAAGCTGTGCTTGCCCTGAGTGAACCTTGTGGTGATAAACCTGGAGCCGTGCTTCCCCTGAGTGAACCCTGTGGTGATAAACCTGGAGCCGTGCTTCCCCTGAGTGAACCCTGTGGTGATAAACCTGGAGCCGTGCTTCCCCTGAGGGAACCATGTGGTGATAAACCTGGAGCCGTGCTTCCCCCGAGTGAACCCTGTGGTGTTAAACCTGGAGCCCTGCTTCCCCCAAGTGAACCCTGTGGTGTTAAACCTGGAGCCGTGCTTCCCCAGAGTGAACCCTGTGATGATAAACCTGGAGCCGTGCTTCCCCCGAGTAAACCCTGTGGTGTTAAACCTGGAGCCGTGCTTCCTCTGAGTGAACCCTGTGGTGATAAACCTGGAGCCGTGCTTCCCCTGAGTGAACCCTGTGGTGTTAAACCTGGAGCCATGCTTCCCCTGAGTGAACCCTGTGGTGTTAAACCTGGAGCCGTGCTTCCCCTGAGTGAACCCTGTGGTGATAAACCTGGAGCCGTGCTTCCCCCGAGTGAACCCTGTGGTGTTAAACCTGGAGCCATGCTTCCCCTGAGTGAACCCTGTGGTGTTAAACCTGGAGCCGTGCTTCCCCTGAGTGAACCCTGTGGTGATAAACCTGGAGCCGTGCTTCCCCCGAGTGAACCCTTTGGTGTTAAACCTGGAGCCATGCTTCCCCTGAGTGAACCCTGTGGTGTTAAACCTGGAGCCGTGCTTCCTCAGAGTGAACCCTGTGATGATAAACCTGGAGCCGTACTTCCCCCGAGTGAACCCTGTGGTGTTAAACCTGGAGCCATGCTTCCCCTGAGTGAACCCTGTGGTGTTAAACCTGGAGCCATGCTTCCCCAGAGTGAACCCTGTGGTGATAAACCTGGAGCCGTGCTTCCCCTGAGTGAACCCTGTGGTGATAAACCTGGAGCCGTGCTTCCTATGAGTGAACCCTGTGGTGATAAACCTGGAGCCGTGCTTCCCCTGAGTGAACCCTGTGGTGATAAACCTGAAGCTGTCCTTCTCCAGAGTGAACCCTGTGGTGTTGAACCTAGAGCTGTGCTTCCCCAGAGTGAACCCTGTGGTGATAAACCTCGAGCCGTGCTTCCCCAGAGTGAACCCTGTGATGATAAACCTGGAGCCGCGCTTCCCCAGAGTGAACCCTGTGGTGTTAAACCTGGAGCCGTGCTTGCCCTGAGTGAACCTTGTGGTGATAAACCTGGAGCCGTGCTTCCCCTGAGTGAACCCTGTGGTGATAAACCTGGAGCCGTGCTTCCTCTGAGTGAACCCTGTGGTGATAAACCTGGAGCCGTGCTTCCCCTGAGTGAACCCTGTGGTGATAAACCTGGAGCCGTGCTTCCCCTGAGGGAACCCTGTGGTGATAAACCTGGAGCCGTGCTTCCCCCGAGTGAACCCTGTGGTGTTAAACCTGGAGCCATCCTTCCCCTGAGTGAACCCTGTGGTGTTAAACCTGGAGCCGTGCTTCCCCTGAGTGAACCCTGTGGTGATAAACCTGGAGCCGTGCTTCCCCCGAGTGAACCCTTTGGTGTTAAACCTGGAGCCATGCTTCCCCTGAGTGAACCCTGTGGTGTTAAACCTGGAGCCGTGCTTCCTCAGAGTGAACCCTGTGATGATAAACCTGGAGCCGTACTTCCCCCGAGTGAACCCTGTGGTGTTAAACCTGGAGCCATGCTTCCCCTGAGTGAACCCTGTGGTGTTAAACCTGGAGCCATGCTTCCCCAGAGTGAACCCTGTGGTGATAAACCTGGAGCCGTGCTTCCCCTGAGTGAACCCTGTGGTGATAAACCTGGAGCCGTGCTTCCTATGAGTGAACCCTGTGGTGATAAACCTGGAGCCGTGCTTCCCCTGAGTGAACCCTGTGGTGATAAACCTGAAGCTGTCCTTCTCCAGAGTGAACCCTGTGGTGTTGAACCTAGAGCTGTGCTTCCCCAGAGTGAACCCTGTGGTGATAAACCTCGAGCCGTGCTTCCCCAGAGTGAACCCTGTGATGATAAACCTGGAGCCGCGCTTCCCCAGAGTGAACCCTGTGGTGTTAAACCTGGAGCCGTGCTTGCCCTGAGTGAACCTTGTGGTGATAAACCTGGAGCCGTGCTTCCCCTGAGTGAACCCTGTGGTGATAAACCTGGAGCCGTGCTTCCTCTGAGTGAACCCTGTGGTGATAAACCTGGAGCCGTGCTTCCCCTGAGTGAACCCTGTGGTGATAAACCTGGAGCCGTGCTTCCCCTGAGGGAACCCTGTGGTGATAAACCTGGAGCCATGCTTCCCCTGAGTGAACCCTGTGGTGATAAACCTGGAGCCGTGCTTCCCCTGAGTGAACCCTGTGCTGTTAAACCTGGAGCCCTGCTTCCCCCGACTGAACCCTGTGGTGTTAAACCTGGAGCTGTGCTTCCCCTGAGTGAACCCTGTGGTGTTGAACCTGGAGCCGTGCTTCCCCTGAGTGAACCCTGTGGTGTTGAACCTGGAGCCGTGCTTCCCCTGAGTGAACCCTGTGATGATAAACCTGGAGCTGTGCTTCCCCTGAGTGAACCCTGTGGTGTTAAACCTGGAGCCCTGCTTAGCCTGAGTGAACCCTGTGGTGATAAACCTGGAGCCGTGCTTCCCCCGAGTGAACCCTGTGGTGTTGAACCTAGAGCTGTGCTTCCCCTGAGTGAACCCTGTGGTGTTAAACCTGGAGCCGTTCTTCCCCTGAGTGAACCCTGTGGTGATAAACCTGGAGCCATGCTTTCCCCGAGTGAACCCTGTGGTGATAGACCTGGAGCCGTGCTTCCCCCGAGTGAACCCTGTGATGATAAACCTGGAGCTGTGCTTCCCCCGAGTGAACCCTGTGGTGTTAAACCTGGAGCTGTGTTTCCCCTGAGTGAACCCTGTGGTGTTAAACCTGGAGCCGTGCTTCCCCAGAGTGAACCGTGTGGTGTTAAACCTGGAGCTGTGTTTCCCCTGAGTGAACCCTGTGGTGTTAAACCTGGAGCTGTGCTTCCCCAGAGTGAACCCTGTGATGATAAACCTGGAGCCGTGCTTCCCCCGGGTGAACCCCGTGGTGTTAGACCTGGAGCCGTGCTTCCCCAGAGTGAACCGTGTGGTGTTAAACCTGGAGCTGTGTTTCCCCTGAGCGAACACTGTGGTGTTAAACCTGGAGCCGTGCTTCCCCTGAGTGAACCCTGTGGTGTTAAAGCTGGAGCCGTGCTTCTCCTGAGTGAACTCTGTGGTGTTAAACCTGGAGCCGTGCTTCCCCAGAGCGAACCCTGTGGTACTAAACCTGGAGCCGTGCTTCCCTTGAGTGAACCCTGTGGTGATACACCTGGAGCTGTGCTTCCCCTGAGTGAACCCTGTGGTGATAAACCTGGAGCCGTGCTTCCCCTGAGTGAACCCTGTGGTACTAAACCTGGAGCCGTGCTTCCCCTGAGTGAACCCTGTGATGATAAACCTGGAGCCGTGCTTCCCCTGAGTGAACCCTGTGGTGTTAAACCTGGAGCCGTGCTTCCCCCAAGTGAACCCTGTGGTACTAAAGCTGGAGCCATGCTTCCCCTGAGTGAACCCTGTGGTGTTAAACCTGGAGCCGTGCTTCCCCAGAGTGAACCCTGTGGTGTTAAACCTGGAGCCGTGCTTCCCCCAAGTGAACCCTGTGGTACTAAACCTGGAGCCGTGCTTCCCCTGAGTGAACCGTGTGGTACTAAACCTGGAGCCGTGCTCCCCCGAGTGAACCCTGTGATGATAAACCTGGAGCCGTGCTTCCCCTGAGTGAACCCTGTGGTACTAAACCTGGAGCCGTGCTTCCCCTGAGTGAACCCTGTGGTACTAAACCTGGAGCCGTGCTTCCCCTGAGTGAACCCTCTGGTGATAAACCTGGAGCCGTGCTTCCCCAGAGGGAACCCTGTGGTGTCAAACCTTGAGCCGTGCTTCCCCTGAGTGAACTCTGTGGTACTAAACCTGGAGCCGTGCTTCCCCTGAGTGAACCCTGTGGTGATAAACCTAGAGCCGTGCTTCCCCCGAGTGAACCCTGTGATGATAAACCTGGAGCCGTGCTTCCCCCGAGTGAACCCTGTGGTGTTAAAGCTGGAGCCGTGCTTCCCCTGAGTGAACCCTGTGGTGTTGAACCTGGAGCCGTGCTTCCCCAGAGTGAACCTTGTGGTGATAAACCTGGAGCCGTGCTTCCCCAGAGTGAACCTTGTGGTGATAAACCTGGAGCCGTGCTTCCCCAGAGTGAACCTTGTGGTGATAAACCTGGAGCTGTGCTTCCCCAGAGTGAAACTTGTGGTGATAAACCTGGAGCCGTGCTTCCTCAGAGTGAACCCTGTGGTACTAAACCTCAAGCCGTGCTTCCCCAGAGTAAACCCTGGGGTGATAAACCTGGAGCTGTGCTTCCCCAGAGTGAACCGTGTGCTGTCGAAGGGAGCTGGTCGAAGGGAACTGTGCTTCCCCAGAGTGGACCTTGTGCTGTCAAAAGGGAGCCATGCTTCCCCAGAGAGAACCGTGTGCTGTTGAAAGGAGCCGTGCTTCCCCAGAGTGAACATTTAGATACTGAACGGAGCCGTCCTTCCCCAGAGTGAAACGTGTGCTGTTGAAGAGGGCCGTGCTTCCCCAAAGTCGACCGTATGCTGTCGAAAGGAGCCATGCTTCCCCAGAGTGTAACCTGTGGTGTTAAACCTGGAGCTGTGCTTCGCCATAGTGAACCCGGTGGTGTCAAACCTAGAGCCGTGCTTCCCCAGAGTGAACCGTGTGCTGTCGAAAGGAGCCGTGCTTCCCCAGAGTGAACCCTGTGGTGTTGAACCTATAGCTGTGCTTCCCCAGAGTTAACCGTGTGCTGTTGAAGGGAGCCGAGCTTCCCCAGAGTGAACTGTGTGCTGCCGAAGGGAGCTGGTCGAAGGGAACTGTGCTTCCCCAGAGTGGACCTTGTGCTGTTGAAGGGAGCCTTGCTTCCCCAGAGAGAACCGTGTGCTGTTGAAGGGAGCCGTGCGTCCCCAGAGTGAACCTTTAGATACTGAACGGAGCCGTCCTTCCCCAGAGTGAAACGTGTGGTGTTGAAGAGAGCCGTGCCTCCCCAAAGTCGACCGTATGCTGTTGAAGGGAGCCATTCTTCCCCAGAGTGAACCCTGTGGTGTTAAACCTGGAGCTGTGCTTCCCCAGAGTGAACCCGGTGGTGTCAAACCTAGAGCTGTGCTTCCCCAGAGTGAACCGTGTGCTGTCGAAGGGAGCCGTGCTTCCTCAGTGTGAACTGTGTACTATCTAAGGGAGCTGTGCTTCCCAGGGTGAAGCTTGTACTGGTGACAGGAGCTGTGTTCTCCCAGAGTGATGCTTGTGCTGATAGACCCGGAGCTGTGTTTTCCCCGAGTGAAGCTTGTGCTGATAGACCTGGAGCTGTGCTTTCCCAGAGTGAAGCTTGTGCTAATAGACCTGGAGCTGTGTTTTCCCCGAGTGAAGCTTGTGCTGATAGACCTGGAGCTGTGCTTTCCCAGAGTGAAGCTTGTGCTGATAGACCTGGAGCTGTGCTTTCCCAGAGTGAAGCTTGTGCTGATAGACCTGGAGCTGTGTTTTCCCCGAGTGAAGCTTGTGCTGATAGACCTGGAGCTGTGCTTTCCCAGAGTGAAGCTTGTGCTGATAGACCTGGAGCTGTGCTTTCCCAGAGTGAAGCTTGTGCTAATAGACCTGGAGCTGTGTTTTCCCAGAGTGAAGCGTGTGCTGATAGATCTGTGTAGGAGAGTAGGGTCTGCTTCCTATTGTCACCCCCACTTTTTCCTGTGATTTTCTGGTTTTTCGACAGTAGACTGGCTGTGGACCTGCTAATCAGACCCACAGCCCAGCTGTTCTCTTTCTAAATTGATACCATGTACTTTAGGTACGTACCAGATTAGGTATTGGGTCACCTTTGTGAGCCCTTGTATAGTGTACCATAGGTACCCCGGGCATAAGGGCATCCAAGGCCTACCAGGGGCTGCAGCATGTATTATGCCACCCCTGGCTGGCCCTCCAAACTGACACCACAGTTCTGTTCACACAGCCTGGGTAAGGTGGTGTAATCACCCCTTACTTAGATGTAGTATACCTATAGCTACCTTATATATAGACACATAGTAACCTATAAGTCACTCCTATGGCAGGCTTTAACAATCCTGGAGGCAGAGGGCTTGGTTGTATGTGAGATGGTGCTCTAGCATGAGCTGAGCCCCTCTGCAGCTTTCGGAACCATCTCCTTATAGCTGTTCTATGATATAGCTATACCATATACTCTTAAGTGCATTATAATTAAGGCTCCCTGTTTACTGTTTTTACGGACTTTTACAGATAAATACAGACAGAAAACAATGTGTTTTTGTCTGCATTTATCTTTAAAAGTGGATAAATACAGAAATGTGTGCTGCTTTTAAGTGACTCTCCGTGCTATCTTATTAAAGGACTCAGGAAGTTTTTCGACCTCCTTCCTCTTGAGGCTAGGAAGACGGTAACAGTTGCTTTGGTGACGTCGCGGATAGACTATTGTAATAGTCTATATGCAGGTACTACAAAAACCACCACACATAAACTTCAAATGGTGCAGAATGCCGCAGCTAGGTTAGTCCTTAAATGGCCGAAGAAATCTTCTGCATCATGTGCACTAAATACTCTACATTGGCTCCCAATTAACAAGAGAGTCCTCTTCAAAACACTGATTATCACCTTTAGAGCTACCCATGCCCTGGGACCAAAATACCTACAGCAGAGATTCGCCAGATACCATCCCTCTCGCTATCTCCGTTCATCTAGCTCTAATCTTCTGTCAGTACCTAGGTTCAAGCTCAGCACAAGAGGTGGCAAATCCCTTCCAGTACTCGGGGCAAAAGCGTGGAACACTCTTCCCCCCGACCTTCGTGCCCTAGACAAGGAAAAAGATTTCAGAAAGGGACTGAAAACCTGGATTTTCAAGCTACAGGACTCACGCGTCAGAGCACTAGTGTAACAGTTGGGTGAGTCCCATCCACTCCCTACCTGTTTCCTTCATCACTAAATCAGTATCTGGCGCCTTGATGCTCCCTGGAGTAACTGCAGCGCGGTACAAATGCTATTTTACATTACATTACATTACATCTTTCGTGCATTATCGCCTACAGCTGAGCAGATGGACAGCAAGGGAAATTAGCAAACAGGAGGAAATTTCTTTAAATACCGGCATGTGTCAATACACATGTGTGGTATAGTGCTAGTATTTACCAGTGGATGTATCCTTATGTAATATTTGGCTGCTTAAATAGCTAAAAAACAACAGACATCAAAGTATGGGTGCGCATCTATCCTTTAAATAAATATGGAAATGTACATCTTTACACCTTCATTTATACGCAAAACACAAAATAAATATGGATAAATACAGATAAAATGGTCAAAAAATAAATATGGATAAATACAGACGGAAATGTTCAAAAAACAAAATACCATAAAACCGGGAGCCCTAAATAATCCTCGCGGTTAATGCTAACTTTGGTTTGGCTTTATCAAAACATGTTGTGTAAGGTGTCAAACACTTTGGAATAGTACCCCCCCCCTGCCAATCCTGGCGGGCGGGGTAGCATTCCACCCTTCTATAGGGAGAAGACATGTTGTTACTGGTTACCCGGTTAAAGTTAAACAGAGCCTCAGCATCACAAAATGGATGCTGCTGCCACAGACACGAGTCTGACCTACTGCTGCTGGATAGATAAAACTCAAGGCAGGGGAGGCCTGGACAATAGGTTTCCTGTCCAGGGAGGTGCCAGCACCTCCCCACACAGGGTTTTGTGTATTGGGGCAGGGAGGGCTGCATCTGCAGATGCTTTTCCAGACACTGGCTTGGGCACACAAGGTGCTCCATGCATAGCCCGGTTCAAACCAGTTGCTGGGGCATTCCAGCCCCACTCTGGCACGAAACTGGACAAAGGGAAATGGGTGTAACCGCCCCCTTCTCAGGTCCACCCATAGGAAGGACCTAGCCAGGTAGTCCAGCCCCTAACGTTAGTATAAGTATAGGAGCTGTGTCCCTAGGACTTTAGATTACCCTGGATGAATCTTCACAAGACATATCCCGGACCTTCGATGTTCCATTTCAACTGGAAGATAGAAGACATCTCCCTTGTGGTCAAGGAGTGACCACCCTGTGCAAACAGGCGCCACCAGTAACTTGCCGGTCTGCATTGTCGAAGCTCCTGCCGGAATTCGAAGACTCTGCGACACAGGACACAAACTTCCAGACATCGCTAACCCTGCTCGACGATTCCAGCAAGGCTGAGACCAGTAGCAGACATGAAAGACGTGGGACCGGAACTCCTGCACATCCTGCATTTTGCTAACTGCTCGACTCCCGAGGTACCCTCACAGTTGTGCATTGGAATACCAGAAGCCCCAGACCCGAGCACCATTTGCACCGAAGCTCAGCCCTCCACATTCCACGAGTGTCCCATGGGGCCTGCCCTTGCATTTCAGCTCGACACATCTTCCCGGTTCCTGGCCTGTTGGCTAGTGAGCCCACGGAAGAGTCCATCTTAAATCTAACTTGCTTTCCTGGTTGTTCTAGGCTTGCTCCAGCTTCCCTGCAAAGGAGAAGCGCCACAGACCTTGCTGGTCTGCACCGAAGTCAATCTTCACTTCCTGATTGGGTTGCATTTGCCTAGGCTTGTTGCATCCAATCCAGATACCGACACCGCAGTAAACTAGATTCTTTGTGGGACAGCTCGAATCCAGCTCCTGGTTGTCGTCAACGTCAGACCTCCCACGACAGCCCAGAGGGACGCCCGGGGTACCGACGGAGAGAGCGGTGCCCTGTTTTACCTGCGCTGTATGCCAGGTGAGGTGGGATTTTCTCTCCTGCCTAAATTGCCAGGAGAAGGATAGAATCACTGGAATCCAGGTGATATCTGTTTTCTTCCTTTTTGATATATTTTGTTGTATGTTCAAAGCAGTAGCGTTCTTGGTCCTGAAGAAGCAGCTGGATACATTTTTGGTCTTGTGAGTCTGCAGAAACATGTCGACCTTTCACCATCAGTGGTTATTTGTTTAAACCACTAACGCACTCATGGTTTTATCTTAGGAGTGAGGTGATTCTTCAATAAATAATCTTTTTCACTTCCCTACCTAATTTTATATTTCACTCTTCACTTTTGCACACTGCACTTCACTAGTTCTAGCACTGCTTTTAGTCACCACACAACTCTCTTTGAGTTTTTTCCCCCTCATCATAGTACTATGCAGGTGTGATTAGGTCATTAACAACTGAACCGGTCCACTGTGAGTACCTCTTGTTTCTGAGGGTGACAGTTCCCAGATGATGAAGGGCGGAATCGGACGGTGACTCCTGAAGAATTGAGTGGTCCCATTGTTGTTTTTCCATACACCAGTAATTTATGTTGGTTGTTCTTTTGAGGCATACAGTAGGTTGATACTTAGTTCACTTTGACTCCCTGCTACTCTGTTGTTGGTATTGTCGTCAACACCTCCTGGTCCTCGTGGCTGCAGAGACAAGCTTTACCTCTTCACCTAAAATCATCGCAACATCGCCTGGTTCCTTCCTGGTACCTTCCTGGTCACTGGCTAGTGACCCAGACTCTGTCCCTTCAGCTTTCAGGTACTTCAGATCTTCGATCCACCCTTGGATCCACCCTGACACTTTTCCTCTGGTCGCCTGCAGCACTTCTTTGCAGATCTCCATAGAAAACATCGACGAAACCTGACACCAAAAGGCACCTATGCCCCCCGCTTCCCTGGGTGAGGTAACACGAGTACTCCGGTCCTCCCGTGGGTCTTGACTCTCAAAGTGTCCTGTTCTAAAGGGGTTTTCTCGTAGTCCATCCGGAAGTGCCCTTAAACAGTAACTTTGTAACTTCTTCGTTTCCCATAGAAAGTCAATGGTAATTCGCGGCTGTGTATAGACACTGCACGCATCTCCCATGGGCCTCCCACTTCCTAACCTTTGGTTGTTTAGTGTAGCCCCAGCGATTCCCATGCCCTGGGCCTACTTTCTATTCCAGACGTGGTTCTTATACCACTATTTTAGTATATGGTTTGTGAGGCACCTAGGGCATAACTTTATTTGCGCAACTCATTGTATGCTAATTAAGTAACTTGTATTGTGCTTTCACCTCCGACCTCATTAAGAGTGCAGAGGGGTTGTGTTTAGAATAAATACCTATATATTTGATATATACCTTGTGTGGTGTCCTTTCATTTGGTATTCAAGGGATTATAATTGGTAAAACAACTTGCTTCACATGCTTTCTGAAGTCTTAGCCTGATGACTTCTGGTCCATCCTACCAGTAGGATAGCTTTCTATAAGGTTGACTTTACAACCACCATCAATAAGGGTCGATTAAACTGGTGCAAGGTGCCCACTAGAACTAGTGGACATCATAAGCCAGGCTAACTTCTCACAATCTGTAGCTGTGTTTTCCACGAGTGAAGCTTGTGCTGTTAAATGGAGCTATGTTTTCCCAGAGTGAAGCTTGCGCTGGTGACAGGAGCTGTGTTTTCCCAGAGTGAAGCCTGTGCTGTTAAATGGAGCTGTGTTTTCCCAGAGTGAAGCTTGCGCTGATGACAGGAGCTGTGTTTTCCCAGAGTGAAGCCTGTGCTGTTAAATGGAGCTGGGCTTTTCCAGATGAAGCTTGTACTGGTGACAGGAGCTGTGTTTTCCCAGAGTGAAGCTTGTACTGGTGACAGGAACTGTGTTTTCCCAGAGTGAAGCTTTTGCTGGTGGCGGGAGCTGTGTTTTCCCAGAGTGAACCTTTTACTGATAGACCTAGGGCTGTGTCCTCCGAGAGCGAAGCTTGTGCTGGGGATGGGAGCTGTGTTCTCACAGAGTGAAGCTTGTACTAGCAGGGGCTGTGTTTTTTCAGAGTGAAGCTTGTGCTGATAGACCTGGAGCTGCGCTTTCCAGGAGTGAAGCTTGTGCTGGTGAGTGGAGATGTGCTTTCCCAGAGTGAAGCTTGTGCTGATAGACCTGGAACTGTCTTTTCCCAGAGTGAAGCTTTTGCTGGTAAATGGAGCTGTGCTTTCCCGGAGAGAGGCTTATAGTGGTGACAGGAGCTGTGTTTTCCCAGAGTGAAGCTTGCGCTGGTCACAGGAGCTGTGTTTTCCTAGAGTGAAGCTTGTGCTGATAAACCTGAAGCTGTGTTTTCCTAGAGTGAAGCTTGTACTGGTGAAGGGAGCTGTGTTTTCCCAGAGTGAAGCTTGTACTGTTAAATGGAGCTGTGTTTTTCAAGAGTGAAGCTTGTGCTGGTGATAGGCGATGTTTTCCAAGAGTGAAGCTTGTGCTGATAGAACTAGAGCTGTGTTTTCCCAGAGTGAAGCTTGTGTTGATAAACCTCGAGCTGTATTTTCCCAAGAAAGAAACATGTGGTGAGAGATTTGGAGCATAGTTCCCCCAGAGTAAAGCTTGTACTGGAGAAGGGAGCTATGCTTTCCGAGAGCGAATCCTGTACTGGTGACGGGAGCTGTGTTTTCCCAAAGTGAAGCTTGTGTTGTTAAATGGAGCTGTATGTTCCCAGAGTGAAGCTTTTGCTGCTAGATCTGGAGCTGTGGTTACCCCAGAGTGAAGCTTGTACTGGTGAAGGGAGCTGTGTTTTCCCAGAGTGAAGCTTGTAATGTTGAAGGGAGCTGTGTTTTCCCAGAGTGAAGTTTGTGCTGGTGACGGGAGCTGTGTTTTCCCAGAGTGAAGCTTGTACTGGTGACGGGAGCTGTGTTTTCCCAGAGTGAAGCTTGTGTTGTTAAATGGAGCTGTATGTTCCCAGAGTGAAGCTTTTGCTGCTAGATCTGGAGCTGTGGTTACCCCAGAGTGAAGCTTGTACTGGTGAAGGGAGCTGTGTTTTCCCAGAGTGAAGCTTGTAATGTTGAAGGGAGCTGTGTTTTCCCAGAGTGAAGCTTGTGCTGGTGACGGGAGCTGTGTTTTCCCAGAGTGAAGCTTGTGCTGGTGACGGGAGCTGTGTTTTCCCAGAGTGAAGCTTGTACTGGTGAAGGGAGCTGTGTTTTCCCAGAGTGAAGCTTGTGCTGGTGACGGGAGCTGTGTTTTTCCAGAGTGAAGCTTGTGCTGGTGACGGGAGCTGTGTTTTCCCAGAGTGAAGCTTGTACTGGTGACAGGAGCTGTGTTCTCCCAGAGTGAAGCTTGTGCTGGTAAATAGAGCTGTGTTTTCCCAGAGTGAAGCTTGTAATGCTGACAGGAACTGTGTTTTCTCAGAGTGAAGTTTGTACTGGTGAAGGGAGCTGTGCTTTCCCGGAGTGAAGCTTGTACTGGAGAAGGGAGCTGTATTTTCCCAGAGTGAAGCTTGTTCTGGCGACGGGAGCTGTGCTTTCCCAGAGTGAAGCTTGTACTGGTGAATGGAGCCGTGTTCTCCCAGAGTGAATCTTGTGCTGGTGTCGGGAGCTGTGTTTTCCAAGAGTGAAGCTTGTGCTGGTGACGGGAGCTGTGTTTTCCAAGAGTGAAGCTTGTGCTGGTGACGGGAGCTGTGTTTTCCAAGTTCGAAGCTTGTGCTGTTAAATGGAGCTGTGGTTTCTCAGAGTGAATCCTGTGCTGGTGACGGGAGCTGCTTTTTCCCAAAGTGAAGCTTGTACTGGTGAAGGGAGCTGTGCTTTCCCAGAGTGAAGCATGTACTGGTGAAGGGAGCTGTGTTTTCCCAGAGTGAAGCTTGTACTGGTGACGGGAGCTGTGCTTTCCTAGAGTGAAGTTTATACTGGTGAAGGGAGCTGTGTTGTCCCAGAGTGAAGCGTGTGCTGGCGACGGGAGCTGTGCTTTCACAGAGTGAACCTTGTACTGGTGACGGGAGCTGTGCTTTTCCAGAGTGAAGCTTGTGCTGGTGACAGGAGCTGTGCTTTCCTAGAGTGAAGCTTGTACTGGTGAAGGGAGCTGTGTTTTCCCAGAGTGAAGCTTGTGCTGGTGACGGGAGCTGTGTTTTTCCAGAGTGAAGCTTGTGCTGGTGACGGGAGCTGTGTTTTCCCAGAGTGAAGCTTGTACTGGTGACAGGAGCTGTGTTCTCCCAGAGTGAAGCTTGTGCTGGTAAATAGAGCTGTGTTTTCCCAGAGTGAAGCTTGTAATGCTGACAGGAACTGTGTTTTCTCAGAGTGAAGTTTGTACTGGTGAAGGGAGCTGTGCTTTCCCGGAGTGAAGCTTGTACTGGAGAAGGGAGCTGTATTTTCCCAGAGTGAAGCTTGTTCTGGCGACGGGAGCTGTGCTTTCCCAGAGTGAAGCTTGTACTGGTGAATGGAGCCGTGTTCTCCCAGAGTGAATCTTGTGCTGGTGTCGGGAGCTGTGTTTTCCAAGAGTGAAGCTTGTGCTGGTGACGGGAGCTGTGTTTTCCAAGAGTGAAGCTTGTGCTGGTGACGGGAGCTGTGTTTTCCAAGAGTGAAGCTTGTGCTGGTGACGGGAGCTGTGTTTACCAAGTTCGAAGCTTGTGCTGTTAAATGGAGCTGTGGTTTCTCAGAGTGAATCCTGTGCTGGTGACGGGAGCTGCTTTTTCCCAAAGTGAAGCTTGTACTGGTGAAGGGAGCTGTGCTTTCCCAGAGTGAAGCATGTACTGGTGAAGGGAGCTGTGTTTTCCCAGAGTGAAGCTTGTACTGGTGACGGGAGCTGTGCTTTCCTAGAGTGAAGTTTATACTGGTGAAGGGAGCTGTGTTGTCCCAGAGTGAAGCGTGTGCTGGCGACGGGAGCTGTGCTTTCACAGAGTGAACCTTGTACTGGTGACGGGAGCTGTGCTTTTCCAGAGTGAAGCTTGTGCTGGTGACAGGAGCTGTGCTTTCCTAGAGTGAAGCTTGTACTGGTGAAGGGAGCTGTGTTTTCCCAGAGTGAAGCTTGTGCTGGTGACGGGAGCTGTGTTTTTCCAGAGTGAAGCTTGTGCTGGTGACGGGAGCTGTGTTTTCCCAGAGTGAAGCTTGTACTGGTGACAGGAGCTGTGTTCTCCCAGAGTGAAGCTTGTGCTGGTAAATAGAGCTGTGTTTTCCCAGAGTGAAACTTGTAATGCTGACAGGAACTGTGTTTTCTCAGAGTGAAGTTTGTACTGGTGAAGGGAGCTGTGCTTTCCCGGAGTGAAGCTTGTACTGGAGAAGGGAGCTGTATTTTCCCAGAGTGAAGCTTGTTCTGGCGACGGGAGCTGTGCTTTCCCAGAGTGAAGCTTGTACTGGTGAATGGAGCCGTGTTCTCCCAGAGTGAATCTTGTGCTGGTGTCGGGAGCTGTGTTTTCCAAGAGTGAAGCTTGTGCTGGTGACAGGAGCTGTGTTTTCCAAGAGTGAAGCTTGTGCTGGTGACGGGAGCTGTGTTTTCCAAGAGTGAAGCTTGTGCTGGTGACGGGAGCTGTGTTTTCCAAGTTCGAAGCTTGTGCTGTTAAATGGAGCTGTGGTTTCTCAGAGTGAATCCTGTGCTGGTGACGGGAGCTGCTTTTTCCCAAAGTGAAGCTTGTACTGGTGAAGGGAGCTGTGTTTTCCCAGAGTGAAGCATGTACTGGTGAAGGGAGTTGTGTTTTCCCAGAGTGAAGCTTGTACTGGTGACGGGAGCTGTGCTTTCCTAGAGTGAAGTTTATACTGGTGAAGGGAGCTGTGTTGTCCCAGAGTGAAGCGTGTGCTGGCGACGGGAGCTGTGCTTTCACAGAGTGAACCTTGTACTGGTGACGGGAGCTGTGCTTTTCCAGAGTGAAGCTTGTGCTGGTGACAGGAGCTGTGCTTTCCCAGAGTGAAGCTTGTGCTGGTGACGGGAGCTGTGTTTTCCAAGTTCGAAGCTTGTGCTGTTAAATGGAGCTGTGGTTTCTCAGAGTGAATCCTGTGCTGGTGACGGGAGCTGTGTTTTCCAAGTTCGAAGCTTGTGCTGTTAAATGGAGCTGTGGTTTCTCAGAGTGAATCCTGTGCTGGCGACGGGAGCTGCTTTTTCCCAAAGTGAAGCTTGTACTGGTGAAGGGAGCTGTGTTTTCCCAGAGTGAAGCTTGTACTGGTGACGGGAGCTGTGCTTTCCTAGAGTGAAGTTTATACTGGTGAAGGGAGCTGTGTTGTCCCAGAGTGAAGCGTGTGCTGGCGACGGGAGCTGTGCTTTCACAGAGTGAACCTTGTACTGGTGACGGGAGCTGTGTTTTTCCAGAGTGAAGCTTGTGCTGGTGACCGGAGCTGTGTTGTCCCAGAGTGAAGCTTGTGCTGGTGACGGGAGCTGTGTTGTCCCAGAGTGAAGCTTGTGCTGGTGACGGGAGCTGTGTTGTCCCAGAGTGAAGCTTGTGCTGGTGACGGGAGCTGTGTTGTCCCAGAGTGAAGCTTGTGCTGGTGACGGGAGCTGTGCTTTCCCACACATCACTACAGAAGCAGCAGGAGTGCAGATCACTATAGCAGCAGTGGTGAAGTGCGATGCAACTCACTACAGGAGCGGCAGCAATGCGGTGCTCATCACTACAGGAGCAGCAGCGGTGCGGTGCGCATCACTCGATGCATCAGCGGTGCAGTGCAGTGCAGTGCAGATCACTACAGGAGCAGCAGCGGTGCAGTGCAGATTGCTACAGGAGCAGCAGTGCAGTGCAGATTACTACAGGAGAAGCAGCGGTGCAGTGCAGTGCAGTGCAGATCACTACAGGAGCAGCAGCGGTGCAGTGCAGTGCAGTGCAGATCACTACAGGAGCAGCAGCGGTGCAGTGCAGTGCAGATTACTACAGGAGAAGCAGCGGTGCAGTGCAGTGCAGTGCAGATCACTACAGGAGCAGCAGCGGTGCAGTGCAGCACAGGTGTCGGGGTGGCACGTGCTGCTGTGTGCAGTAAGAGGGCAGCCTACAGTGCCCACAACTGTGTACAGATACCCATCAGTCTTTGCACCTGTGCCACAGACTCCCCTCCCCCGACAGCGCCCAGAGCTGCGCCCAGCAGCCTTCAAGGCGCCTTCCGCACCTGACAGTGCGCGGCTTCCTCCGGGGCTCTCTCTGCTGTAAATATTATTCTTAGAGCAGGACAAGTGGCGCATAAATCTCCTCATAGGAGCGCTCGTGAGCGCGAGGCGTGAGAAGATATAAACACGTCTTATTCTGGCTCGGATCGCGGGGGAGGGGGGGGGGCTGGAGAGCTGTGCTCTCCTCTCTTGGCTTCAGACAGGGTGGGGTCTGGCACATCTCTGCTCTCTTAAAACTGTGGTGTCACCGGAGCTCAAAGAGGACAGCTCCCAGAAGACCACAGTGCACTTACAGGCCAGCAGGGGGCAGGGTAGAGAACAGTTAGTGCATGTGCAGGGCCCTCTGAGCTGGGCAGGGGCCCTCTGAGCTGGGAATGGGCACATACCACACAGGGGACGGCGTCAGAAAGGGGGTGGAGTCAGGAAGAGTTGGGTTGTACCTGGTTTCTGTAGTATCTCAAAGGCAGTCCAATGTTGGGGTGTCCCTCCCTCCTTCAGTAGGTGTGAGGCAGTCCAGTGTTGGGGTGTCCCCCCTCCTTCAGTAGGTGTGAGGCAGTCCAGTGTTGGGGTGTCCCTCCCTCCTTCAGTAGGTGTGAGGCAGTCCAGGGCTGGGGTGTCCCTCCCTCCTACAGTAGGTGTGAGGCAGTCCAGAGTTGGGGTGTCCCTCCCTCCTTCAGTAGGTGTGAGGCAGTCCAGGGCTGGGGTGTCCCTCCCTCCTACAGTAGGTGTGAGGCAGTCCAGGGTTGGGGTGTCCCCCCTCCTTCAGTAGGTGTGAGGCAGTCCAGGATTGGGGTGTCCCCCCTCCTTCAGTAGGTGTGAGGCAGTCCAGTGTTGGGGTGTCCCTCCCTCCTTCAATAGGTGTGAGGCACTCCTGGGTTGGGGTGTCCCTCCATCCCCCAGTAAGTATGAGGCAGTCCAGAGTTGGGGTGTCCCTCCTTCCTTCAGTAGGTGTGAGGTGGTCCAGAGTTGGGGTGTCCCTCCCTCCTTCGGTAGGTGTGAGGCAGTCGAGGGTTGAGGTGTACCTCCCTCCTTCAGTAGGTGTGAGGCAGTCCAGAGTTGGGGTGTCCCTCCCTCCTTCAGTAGGTGTGAGGCAGTCCAGAGTTGGGGTGTCCCTCCCTCCTTCGGTAGGTGTGAGGCAGTCGAGGGTTGAGGTGTACCTCCCTCCTTCAGTAGGTGTGAGGCAGTCCAGGGTTGGGGTGTCCCCCCTCCTTCAGTAGGTGTGAGGCAGTCCAGGATTGGGGTGTCCCTCCTCCTTCAGTAGGTGTGAGGCAGTCCAGAGTTGGGGTGTCCCTCCTTCCTTCAGTAGGTGTGAGGCAGTCCAGAGTTGGGGTGTCCCTCCCTCCTTTGGTAGGTGTGAGGCAGTCGAGGGTTGAGGTGTACCTCCCTCCTTCAGTAGGTGTGAGGCAGTCCAGAGTTGGGGTGTCCCTCCCTCCTTCGGTAGGTGTGAGGCAGTCGAGGGTTGAGGTGTACCTCCCTCCTTCAGTAGGTGTGAGGCAGTCCAGGGTTGGGGTGTCCCCCCTCCTTCAGTAGGTATGAGGCACTCCAGGATTGGGGTGTCCCTCCTCCTTCAGTAGGTGTGAGGCAGTCCAGAGTTGGGGTGTCCCTCCTTCCTTCAGTAGGTGTGAGGCAGTCCAGAGTTGGGGTGTCCCTCCCTCCTTCGGTAGGTGTGAGGCAGTCGAGGGTTGAGGTGTACCTCCCTCCTTCAGTAGGTGTGAGGCAGTCCAGAGTTGGGGTTTCCCTCCCTCCTTCAGTAGGTGTGAGGCAGACCAGAGTTGGGGTGTCCCTCCCTCCTTCGGTAGGTGTGAGGCAATCGAGGGTTGAGGTGTACCTCCCTCCTTCAGTAGGTGTGAGGCAGTCCAGAGTTGGGGTGTCCCTCCCTCCTTCAGTAGGTGTGAGGTAGTCCAGAGTTGGGGTGTCCCTCCCTCCTTCGGTAGGTATAAAGCAGTCCAGAGTTGGGGTGTCCCTCCGTCCTTCAGTAGGTGTGAGGTAGTCCAGAGTTGGGGTGTTCTTCCCTCCTTCGGTAGGTATGAAGCAGTCCAGAGTTGGGGTGTCCTTCAGTCCGTCGGTAGGTGTGAGGCAGTCCAGAGTTGGGGTGTCCTTCAGTCCTTCGGTAGGTGTGAGGTAGTCCAGGGTTGGGGTGTCCTTCCCTCCTTCAGTATGTGTGAGGCAGTCCAGAGTTGGGGTGTCCCTCCCTCCTTCGGTAGGTATGAGGCAGTCCAGAGTTGGAGTGTCCCTCCCTCCGTCAGTAGATGTGAGGAGCTCCAGAGTTGGGGTGTCCCTCCCTCCCTGGAGCATCAAGCAGATCACCCATGCATAGCATTGCAGATATAACCCAAGATCTGAGCCTATCACAGGCGCTGAAAATAAAGATTAGATTCATAGAAAGGCCCCTCCCTCCCTCCAGCTAAAGGAAGAGAGAGCACACGTCATGCCTGGGTGGAAATGACGTATGCTGCCCTCAGGAGAGCAGGCGATGGTTCGAGATCCGTGCATCCTATAGGACCCGAGGACAGTGTGCTGTATTGTAACTGCATTTATATAGCGCCCCTGATGAGGCGTCGAAGTGCTTTTTCGGCGAGTCGCACGCTACTCCGGGACCCATAAAGGATTAGTGTTGAATTAATATAGTGAAATATGAAAGCAATTTAAGTGGTGGATAGGTTAATCAGTTATTTGGATTCGGAAGGATAGAAAAGGGAAAAAAGTTTGTATTTATATAGCGCTTGTTACCCTGATGTGGTGTTGAAGCTCTTTTTTCGGTGAGTAGCGTGCTACTCTGGAAACCCATGAAGGATTAGTGGTGAATTAGTATAGTGAAATATGAAAGTTATTTGAGTGGTGTATATTAGTCAGTTATTTGGATTGAGAAGGGTAGGGCAGGGATAGAAGGGGGGAAAAGGGTTTGTATTTATATAGCGCTTGTTACCCCTGATGGGGTGTTGAAGCGCTTTTCTGCCGAGTAGCATGCTACTCAGGAGCCCTTAAGGATTAGTGTTGAAAATGAGTATAGTGAAATATAAAGTAATTTGAGTGGTTGATATGTTAGTCAGTTATTTGGATAGAGAAGGATAGGCGGCGGGATAGAAGAGGGAGACAGGTTTTTATTTATGTAGCGCTTGCTTCCCCTAATGGTGTTTTGAAGCGCTTTTTTGGCGAGTAGCATGCTACTCCGGAACCCTTAAGGATTAGTGTTGAGTTAGTATAGTGAAATATGAAAGTAATTTGAGTGGTGGATTTGTTAGTCAGTTATTTGGATTGAGAAGGGGAGGGGAGGGGTTGAAAAGGGAAAAAGGGTTTGCATTTATATAGCACTTGTAACCCTGATGGGGTGTTGAAGCACTTTATTGGCGAGTAGCACGCTACTCTGGAACCCATAACATATTAGTGGTGAATTAGTATAGTGGAATGTGGAATTTGAGAAGTGAACATGTTAGTCTGTTATTTTGATTGAAAAAGGATAGTGGAGGTACAGAAGAGTGAAATATATATATTTTCTGAGGTCATAGCAGTAGGAGGCTTTTGGATGAGTAAAAAGGGGCTTTTGAGGGGAAGAGTCAGAGGGGAGAGTTTAGAAAGGCTTGTTTTGGGGGATCGGTTTAGTAAAAGAGGTGTCAGATGATGCAAGGAGGTGTAAAGTAGGGGAGAGTCTAGAAATGGTTATTTTGGGGATCATAGTAGTGGTATGAGGTTTGGGATAAATGAGAGAGTGGATGTAGAGGATATATAGATAGGTGTATAGGGTGAGAAATAGGGTAGTGCATTGGAAAGAGTAGTCGAAAGAAGTTTGAGATGAGTCAGAAGGTTGGGCTAGAAGATATATTGAGAGAGGTATAGGCTGAGAAATAGAGAAGTGCATTGGAAACACTAAATTAGAAAAAAGTGATAAATATATAGAACCATACGTACATTGAAAGTATATAGATGCATAAAAGAGGTAAGTATATGTAGATTAAAGATATTGATATAGGTACAGGATCAGAAATAGGGTAGTGCATTGGATATGCTTTTTCAGGAAAAAAAGTAACAGACACTCAGATCCAAGTACATGGAAGGTACATAGATGCATAATGGAAGCAAGTACATGTAGACCAAAGATGCACCGGGTAAACTCCGGTTTTCAAGTGTTATTGTACTTTAATTTCTTTTTTTTTAAAGTGTTAACTACGTAATTATTCTACATGTTTATACAAAGCAATACACAAAGATCGGTACATATCTATAGTGAAAATAAATGCTTATATACAGAGGGATATGCTGTAAATTTCTGTTTGCGTATGGTGCTTATGTGGGGAAGAGCTAATTCTTGTGTAGTCTTCTGAAGATAAGGTGGCTGTCCGTGGATCTTATGTTGGGGGGTTAAGAGTTCCATAGTTTGGCTGCTTGAACAGAGAAGGATGTGCCACCCGTGTTTTTTTTCTTGTATAGTGGGATTTTGTGGCGAGATGCTCCTTTAAAGCGGAGGTTCCTTTGTTGAATGTGTTTGCTGATTTTATTCCTGATGAAGAGCGGTCCCGTTCCATGTATTGCTTTGTGGGTGATACAAAGCAGCTTGAACGTGGATCTTCTAGCAACTGGTACCCAATGCAGGGCTTTCAAGGCAGGGGAGATGTGGTCTCGTGGTTTGATATGCAGGAGTTGTCTGGTAGCCGAGTTCTGAATCTGTTGTAGTCTTTTCATGGTCGTTAAAGGTGATCCGTGGTAGAGGCTATTGGTGTAATCAAGTTTGGACAGAACAAGGGAGATGGTAGCCTGGACCTTGTGTGGAAATCCCAAATGGGGGAAACTTCGTCGCAGCATTTTTATAGTGACAAAGCTTGATCTCGCTAGTTTGTCCACTTGGGCATTCATCGATAGCTTGGAGTCCATGGTCATTCCAAGGTTTCTTACTTCCTTCGATATTTTAGGCGGTGATCCCAGTTCATCATGGCAGGCGGCGAGCGGGTCATAATGTTTCCAATCGCCACACGTGAGTATTTCCGTTTTGGAAGCATTCACTTTTAGATGGCTCCAAGTCATCCACTGATCCACGGCTCTGAGGCAACTGAAAATTGGCGAGTTTCCAATGTCTTTGGGGCATTTAAGTTGAAGGAGTATTTGTGTATCATCTGCATAGTTATAGCACGTGAGGTGAAATTGATTGATCAGTACCGGTAATGACTTTATGTAGATGTTGAAAAGCATGGGCGAGATGATAGAACCTTGAGTGAGCCCTGCTTTTGTGGAGTATGGTTTGGACGAGAAAGTTGGGGTATGGATGACATTTGTTCTGTTTCGAAGGTAGGAACCGATCCAGCCTGGAGCAGCCCCTTCTATGCCGGCTTCTTTGAGTCAATGGGCCCGATTCACAGAATGAACTTAAGACTCAAGCCTAAACTTACTACTATTTTGGTATTCATAGAATGCACCTACTACTTTTGGTATTCACAGGATGAACTTATTACTTTTGGTATTCACAGAAGTTAGGATTTTGTCTTAAGTTTGTCTTAAGACAAACTTAAGTGAGACTTAAGACAGACTTAAGTTAGGATTTTGTCTTAAGTCTGTCTTAAGTCTGTCTTAAGTCTGTCTTAAGTTTGTCTTAAGACAAACTTAAGACAAAATCCTAACTTCTGTGAATACCAAAAGTAGTAAGTGCATTCTGTGAATACCAAAATAGTAGTAAGTTTAGGATTAAGTCTTAAGTTCATTCTGTGAATCGGGCCCAGCCGCGTAGCTAGGGGGGGGCGAGGGGGGCGGTCCGCCCCAGGCGGCAACATTTTTGAGGCGGCCGCGGCCGCGGTACTGGAGGCCCTTTACGGCCGCAAATCACTGAAACTAATCCAGGCCGGTGAAATGACAGAGGTGTCGCCTAGCAGCCAAGTACGGAAATTAGTTAATTAGTCCTGGCTTCTACACTTGGTTAACTGTGTGATACTGGACACACCGTGACTGCTAAACTTCCTGGTTCACTAGAATTTGACAAGTCCGACTCTCAATTTTAAAGCTATGCAACAAAAAAAACATAACTGAAAGGGAAACAGAACCCCCTGGACCTTTTCTCCTTGTCACCTGCCGAACCAAGACACGCATAGGCTTCATTGTCAAACAACCCATACAGCATGCTTTGTCGGGTCTGCCTCATAGATTATGCACTATTCTGCTGTAATGCTGAGGATTGGTCCAGAGCTGAAAGCAGCAGCGGCGTCATTAAAAGATGACAATGAACTGTCACATACACTGCCTGCCACTGTGCACCAAAAGCAGCGGGCGTGCTCTTTTTACCCAATACAAACGAAATGCAAAGACACATCTGACACAGTTATTAATAAAAAAAAACACATCTCACTGAAGCCATTGGCAGCCTAGGTCACTCTAGCACAAGCACTATCGGGATATTTTACCCAGGATCTCAAAACCAGCCAGCTTGTGTGTAGGTGAGTATTTGTACCAGCTTCCGCAAGGAACGCATGAAGAGAAGCTTGAGAAAGGGCAGTTGTAAAGTGGAAACTACTAAACATACAAACTATGGCAGTCAGGGGACCCAATGCCGCACCACGTGGAGAAGTCACTGTAACAATATAACCCAAATGCCCACCCCTAAAGGCCAGCTGCTCTTTAGCCATACCTTAGAAACATTTTAAACTAAAAAGAGAGGCAATAATCAAACGTGTATATAAATAGACAACCCAAAGTACGACTAATAGATCCTATCATAGCGAGGTATGCTGCTTCCTTCACACCCGCCCTCGACCTCTCCCGCCATTCTTAAGCATTGCAGGCCTGGGAATGATTTATTCATCACTCAGCCGTGGGTGACCCGAGAGGGGACAGAAATGTCAGCGACCAGGATGTGCTGTGGCTTGGGTTTAGCTTCCAGGCCCGATTGTAAAGAGAGGCGTGTCACGGAGAGCTAAATGCTCTCTGCACACAAGTACACATAGAACAGCGAACACACATACATTCAGATATATGAGCACACGTACACGTAGACCTGTGCGCACACATACTCACAGACCTGAGCGCACACATACTCACAGACCATATGCGCACACTTACACAGAGACCTGTGCACACAACTACACCTAGACATATGCGCACACTTACACACAGACCTGTGCACACAAGTACACACAGATGTGCATACAGTCATATGCACACATGTACACACAGACATAGGTACCCATGTACACACAGACCTGTGCGCATACATGCACACACATATGAGCACACATACACAGTGACCTGTGCACACTCATACACGCGGACCTGTGCATACACATGCACACAAGCATATGCGCACACTTACACCCAGACCTGTGCGCACACATGCACAGAGACCTGTAAGCACACGTGCACATAGACATATGCACACACTTACACACATACCTGTGCACACAAGTACACACAGATGTACATACAGTCATATGTACACACAGACATATGCACCCATGTACACACAGACCTTTGTGCACGCATGCACACAGACATATGAGCGCAAATGAGGAAACGTTTATAAACAGAGTTGGAGTGAATGTAAAGATTCCAGAGGAGCTCAAACCGTGGCTGTTTGATGACTGGGACTTGATAACTAGGCAAAAGCAGCTCTTCTATCTCCCACTCGGCACACAGCTGCTGTACAAGTTTGAGAGGCCACAGTATGCAGAAATTCTGGCTGATCATCCAGATGCACAGTTGTCACATGTCTATGAAGCGCCTCACCTTTTAAGACTGTTTGTCCGTATTGGTGCAATGCTTGCCTACACACCTCTGGATGAGAAGAATCTGGCTTTATTATTGAACTATTTGCATGATTTTCTGAAGTACCTTGCAAAGAATGCGCTAGTATTGTTCAGCACCAGTGACTATGAAGTTGCATCTCCTGGAACCACCCCTGCCTGCCATAGACCCTGCTTGGAGCTAGTGAGGTAAGAGGAGAGCAGCAGCAGATTCAGAGGGGTGGGTGGCTGAGTCTGTGGCTCATCCATGATAGCTGCCAAGGTGTCAGATTGCTATGTGTGGCACTTTCAGAATTTCATTGTAATTATGAGTGACATTTCAACGTCTAGAAGTCACACTTTCTCAGGGGCAAAAATTAAAATCCCTCATGTATGTGCATGTAACTCGCATGATCGAGGTAACTATTAGCAGCAATACCACGTGTCTCTCGGATATCTTTCAAGTGCTCACCGGCCTTTTTCCCCAGCACCCCTAAGGGGCGGCAATCTGAGGGATAGCCCCGGGCGCCACAAGCTCTAGCTACGCCCCTGATCGGGCCCATTGTTTCAGCGCGTCAGGGCACCTGATCCCTAACAAGTAACTCTCTGACGTTATCAAGGAAGTTAGCAAAAATGAAACAATCTGCCCTAAAGAAACCTGGCCATCCGCTGAAACAAGGGAACGGGACCACCTTGAATTCTTCTCCCCAGCTGACCCTTGTCCAACTGGGGGGCTCCTCTGGGGAGTATCCATGCTAATACATAGACCCTGGCCCTACAAGCAATGGAACTGCCGAGCGTCCGAGGTACCTACATATCTATTAAGCTAGCACAGGCTGTCAACAAACACTCCAGGAAAATGTCACAAATTGTCACCAGAAACATTTATATAAATCCGAAGCGGGAAACAACACTTACAACGCAACTTTTACAACGCACTACCATTACAATGAAACTTTTACAACGCAACATCCATTACAACGCATGCCATTACAACGCAAGCATTACAACTCATGTCACTACAATGCATACCACTACAATGCATGTCATTACAACGCAGTCATTACAACGCATACCATTACAACGCATACCTACACTATCCAACACTTACCCTACTGTTGCACCCCCTGGAGTTAGAATAGTAATTTTTACCCCTACACTATCCAATACTTACCATACATGCAATGTAATGGTATGCGTTGTAAATGTAGTATGCGTTGTAGTGAAATGTGTTGTAAAGGTACTTTCAAAGAATTTGTTGTAATGGCATGCGTTGTAATGGAATGCGTTGTAATGGATGTTGCGGTGTAAAAAATGCGTTGTAAAGGTATGTGTTGTAAAAGTATGCGTTGTAACGACATCCATTCATCCGAAGCAATCCAAGAAAACAACAACATCGGCCGAAGTTGTAAAAACCATTAATATTTTAAGAGAACAATATCTTGATGCCATGTGGGTGTTTGTGGGGGCTTCAATGTGTAGAGAGCATGGCTGAACCCCGAGATCTGCGCAGGGAACGCTGAAATGGACACTGCAGCCAAAATGCCCCCTATCACCCTTAACCAACAAGGTTATAGAACTTTAAAGGGCAGAAGTGTTTCAGACCAACCACTGGCCTGCGCACACACCACACAAACCAGCTCGTCATTAATGGATTATATCTGGGTCTCCAATCAGACTTATAAACAAGTGAGCCACTTCTGCAGGCTTCCGAGCCTCCTTGGTGACCACGCAGGGCTGATCTGGGCTCCTTCTACAGATGTGCCCAGGCTGCCCCTAGTTAAAACAAGTGGTGCCCAGGAAGGTGTGTGTGGCCCCCAAGATCAACATGGTCTACTGGGACATCAGCACAAAGAGCAGAGGAGTGGAAGGAACTACTAAACGCCGGGCTCCTCGGCCAAGTTTCATCTCCTCAGCGATGGTCTAACCTAACGGCGACACTACTCCTACAATTCTCCCAAAAGCTGTGCATTCCCAAAAAGAGGCATCCTCTTCACTCCTCAACGGGATTAAGAGAACTCAAGCGAAAATTGAATAACGTCTTGAGAAGGAGAAAAATTATTAATAAACACTGTTCACTCACCTCTGATATACGGAAGGCAAGAAGGGCCTACAGATCAAAGATATGGGAAGTTCGGAAGACAGGCTGAAGCAAAGCAGAGGACTGAACTCCACGAATCCTCTACATCAAGAGATGCTCAAAAGTTCCGGGGGCTGGCGCGGACACGGTCGAATGGAAATGTCCAGAACACGCTTCACAGCATTTCAGCAGCAAAGTGGGCCAGTTACATTGCAAACTTATTTGCCACAAACATCGGAGGAGTGAATGTTGGTACTCTGATCTCCAGGGCACTGAGGGCCATGGGGATACACAGGTTGATGGGGAGGTTCACAACGATAAAATCAATAGGATAAGATCATTAATTGCCTCCCTTCGCTGGACTGGAGCTCCGCGGCCAACGGCCTGCCAGCCAGCTTATTTAAAACCACAAAAGATGAATGGCTAGCCTTCTAAGCCCGCTGTTCAAGCATCACAGTATGACCGATGAGGTCCCGCGCAGCTGGAGGGCTCAATTTTATCTCCAATACACAAAAAAGGCCCGACAAACCCGCCGGCTGCCTTAAGACGGATTGCACTCCTTGATGTCGATGGTAAATGCTTTGCCAAAGCTTTAAACTCGAACTTAGAAGAATGGGCAACTTCAAGGGCATTAATTCCCATTAAGCAGTCGCGATTCAGACGCAGCCGCGGCACTGGAGACAATTTAGTTATTCCCTCTTCCTGATTTGAAGCCGCAAAGAAAACTCAAGCTCCATCTCTCTATGCAGTATTCATCGACTACACTACAGCATTCGATAGAGTCACTAGTGAGTGGAGAAGTGTGGCTCAGGGGTTAGAGGCGGCAGACCCGGAAGCTGAGATCGGCCCTGGACCAGGGTTCAATTCCCCGCCCCGACGGGGGTTCGGCTCAATAATTCCACAGACTCGATAATTCTCGCTCCGGTGCCTACTCGACTCACGGGTTCACACTCTGCGACTCTGGGCAATAGCTTGCTTAATCTCCACAACGGCCCCTCGCGGCGGGATGCCTGGCTTTCACCTTGTGGATACCCTGCCGGGGTATCTCACAGGGGAATACCAGGACGGGTTCCCTAAGCAAGCGCATAGATGCCTGCGATGTGGGCGATTTGCGCTATATAAATACATTTACATTTACATTTACTACACTGCAGCATTCGTTAGAGTTGAAAGAGCGAGGCTATGGCCGAAGCTTGAGATCTGGGGTTTCCTGGTAATTCTGTAGGGGCCACAATGAGCTTATTTGTAAAGACCTAGGAAAAGTTAACGTTTCTACCAACAGAGTTACGTGAAAGAAGATCTGGACACATCAAGGGCTGAAGCAATGCTGTGTCTTGGCACCTCTGCTATTTCATATTTATTTGGTCGGTATAAATAGAGCAGTAGCAAAAGTTAGGGCTTTCTTGCCAAAGTTTGCCGGTTCTCATCTCCACTGCTTACAGTATGCAGGCCACACAATCGTGTTGAAACATACAGGTTTCAACTTGTGAAGATCTCTGGACGCTCTGTTCCTATATTGTAGTGACAATAAGATCTCCATCAATGCCTCAAAAACTAAAATAAGGGTTGGCGGAAAGAAGATACACAAGGAATAAATATTTCACTTGGACCAGGTGAAACTGGAGTAGGCATCGCGCTTGAAGTATTTGGGCATTCATTTTAATCAGCAAGGTCCGGACAAAGCTCAGATTTGGGCACTGAAAAGAAGGTCTCCGCCATGACCATTAGTTTTCAAGAACTGCTGAAACAAATCAGAGGCCCAGACCTCACAGCAATCTGTCCTGTCGTTGACGTGAGATTTATCCCAACATTGTCTTATGGCTCGCTGTCCAGACCTCACAGCACTCTGTCCTGTCGGTGACGCCAGATTTATCCCAACATTGTCTTATGGCTCCCTGTCCAGACCTCACAATAATCTGTCCTGTCGTTGACGCCAGATTTATATAGAACAAACTCCCCCACGACCTCTATTTCTTTAACTATTAGCAAACGTCTAGTAAACAGTGTAGTATACAAAGTTTGACACTTCAACAGTATTATCTATTTATCATAGTTTTATTATTCAAAAATAGTTATATCAAAATAAAACATGTTAATCTATTTTTTTATTAGACAATAAAGACATAAATTGTCATTTAAGTATAATCTTTTTTAACATAGTTACACACTAACAGCACATGGTTGACTGAATATAACATGTTACTCCAGACCTCTGACCACTGATTAGTCTCTACAACCCTGTCAGGTAAGCATATGCTAAATGTTTTCTTATCTGGCACCATTTCTCTCTTGACAATCCCCAATGCGAGTAGGGGAAACTTCATCCATTGCACCATCTTTTACTGACGTCTCCAAATGTGAGTAGGGGAAACCTCAGGTATTAATTGTATGACGCACACCTAAATGTTGGATTCTTTCTTGGTGAAGGTTGCATGATAAACACGGGCAACATAATCAGGTAGTCGGTTCTACTCTAGTCCAATCAATGCTGATACATGTGTTATAATGTATGGACTTACAAAATTAAAATTCATTTTCTGTACTCTCCAGGTATTTATTTATTTATTTATTTATTTAATTTGTATGGCGCGTTATAACCACAGGGCTCTCTAAGCGCTGTCTGTCCAGATTTACGTGAGAGATGTTACGTGATGAGATGTTACATTCACTTGAAATCAGCTGTGCACCTAAGAGCTACTCCATGCTTGTTTGTACAACACAGTTTTTAGTTTTTTTCTGAAGGGAAGTAAATTACTTTCCTTCCTGAGATCTGAATCCAAATTGTTCCACAAGGCTGGAAGCACGTTGGAGAACGCACGGCCCCCCACCGTGGTCAGTTTGAAGCGAGATTGGGAAAGAAAAGTGGCGTCCGACGAACGCAAGGTCCTACCCGGTGTGTAGGGGGATATTCGGGATTTCAGATATTTGGGTGCTTTGCCGTGCAGAGCCTTGTGAGCAATACACAATCCCTTGAATACAATTCGCTGACGTATTGGGAGCCAATGCAGCTCCTGCATCAGGGGAGAGGCATGGGCAGTCCTGGGTTTTTTGAATATGAGCCTAGCTGCATCATTCATAACTCCCTGAAGCTTGTCCAGCAGCCGCTGAGGCAAGCCTAGGTATAGGGAGTTCCCGTAGTCCAGCCTAGCCAGAATTGTGGCTGAGACCACGTGTCTCAAAGTAGGGAATGAAAGCAATGCAGAGATCTTCCTTAGTTGTTTTAGGAGGCCTATACATGTGCCCACTACAGTGGAAACCTGTTTTTCCATGGATAATTTGTTATCCACATAAAGGCCTAAGCTTTTGACTGCGGCTGCCGGTTTACCAGGCACCCCTTGGTTGGTTGTAACAAACCACTCTATTTGGCATGGTCCTGAGGAAGGTGGTTTCCAAGTGTTTCTAACCCACCGAAACACGCGTCGACCTTCTGGCCCAACCCTGTTGTATCAGCTTACCTGACAGGGTTGTAGAGACTAATCAGTTCTAAAGTCTCCCCATGATCCAAATATGATTATTGGTTTTGAATAATGTATGAATGTGTGTGGATGTGATTGAGTGAGTTTGTGAATTGTTTTTTACCATTTTAATTCAGGGGCTGGAGTAACATGTTCTATTCAGTCTACCATGTGTTGGTAGTGTGTTACTATGTTAAAAAAGATTATACTTAAATGAAAATGTATGTCTTTATTGTCTTATAAAAAAAATGGGGACAAATGTATATGTATTTTGATATAACTATTTTTGAATAATAAAACTATGATAAATACATTATACTGTTGAAGTGTCAAACTTTGTATACTACAATGTTTAGCCCATACTAGATGTTTGCTAATAGTTAAAGAAATAGAGGTCGTGAGGGACTTTGTTCTATATAATTCCTCAGTTGTGTTCCCCTCTTCTTCCTGACTGTAGTTTTCCTCAGAGGGGGTTCCCTTTGCTAGTAATAGTTGATGCCAGATTTGTCTCAACATTGTCATGTGGTTCACTGTCCAGACCTCACAGCAATCTGTCCTGTCGTTGACGCCAGATGTATCCCCACATTGTCTTATGGCTCGCTCTCAGCCAGTTGGCTAGACAAGGCTTAATGCCAATATTACATGCGGTTATTCCATCTGCCCGAGGCCAGTCCATCGTCCCAAATTCATCTTGAATTTAATTTAAGTAAGCAAGCGACCATGGCAAAAGCAAGGTTCTTGGTTATAACTCAAGCTTCAGGCTGCTGCAACAGGTTCATTAAGGGAGCTAATAGGGTCAAGTATACTTGATAACCAGTCCCCATTGGAACCCTAGGTGAAAGATTTCATCAATGCCGCAAGCTCCCAGGACTAAACCTGCCTCCCATAGAGAGTGCCAAACTTCTTCCAAAAACGCAAGAGGATCGGCTTGAGTTATGGCTGAAGGCCGCGGGGACGTGCGTGCCACTTCCTACCAGTCCATTGGGAGGGCTCTGTATCTACCCAGCCCTATAAGTCTCGACAAGGGAACCGACCTCATGAGCTTCAGATGTGGACTCATGCCTTTGAAGGCACACACGTATGGCGCTTACCAGCAGACGGTGTGATTTCAGGCTTGAATCCTCACTGCATGTAGTGAGTTTCTGTAGTGAACTGGAGGACTCAAGGCGCTACTGGCCAAAATCAATATTTCTCAGACCAGGAACCAGACCCTGCCAATCAGCCATACGAATGGGCTCAAGTGGAATCTGACACGACACTAGGCATGGGTGCGAGAACTCATATATATCCTTCCGTCTTACTTGCTGCTACCATCTCGGTTTACTTTCTGCTAGCGCCAAGATGCTCCTTGGAGTGAATGTAGCACTCTGTAAATACATTAATTCATTCATTCATAAGCGTTCAGGTAACATCTAGGATTTTGAAGTTCCCAAAAGATGCTTAGAGGGTTATTAATCAGAGCGCTCCGCCTGTATGGATCCCTAACCCCGCCTTTATCGATCCCTAAGCCCGCCTTTATCGATCCCTAAGCCCGACGTTCCTGTACGTAAAACAGCATCCGAGCTCACTGCACAAAGCGCTTTGTCAGGATGATTGTAATGGTGTCTCATGTTCTTGCTTCTAAGCTGCTGTACCAGCGGGGACACTGCACAGGCAGAGGTGTGAAGAGAGCTTGCAGCAGGGTTTGCAGTTTGTCAATAAGAGGGTGTGTGGGTAGAGGCGGGGCTTTCTGGCATGGCTGGTCTCAAGGAAGCACTTCATCTCCCGCACGCTGCACTTTCCTAAACTGTCCTCAATGGTACATTTATTTCCTAGTCACGGATGCACAGGTGCACTTTAGTACTCTGAAGTGCTGGGAGGCTTTTCATGATATCAGCAACAAGAGTGCGTTTTCAGAGCAAGGGCGACCTTCTGTCTCTGCTTGCGGTACCTCGCACACCTTACACTGCGGGCTTTATTTGATCCTGGGAGTGGGTCTGGGTCATAGTAGGCAGCATCTAGGCCCCTGTAGGGGGCGCCACTGCAGGTTTGCACTGGGCACTTGAAATATTTACAACTGGGCACTCAAGGGACTGTTAGTCCAGGGATTGTAGGTAATAATGCTAGAATGCACGGGCTTTGAAAGAAATAATGTACTTATGTGTTGTGATGATTATTTGATATGGTTTAATGTGCTGAATTATACTTTTAAGTACTGAAAATACAAAAAAGGTACCTCACATTCAGTAGGTGTGAGGCAGTCAGGCCTTGGGGTGTCCCTCCCTCCTTCAGTAGGTGTGAGGCAGTCCAGAGTTGGGGTGTCCCTCCATCCTACAGTAGGTGTGAGGCAGTCCAGGGTTGGGGTGTCCCCCCTCCTTCAGTAGGTGTGAGGCAGTCCAGGGTTGGGGTGTCCCTTCCTCCTACAGTAGGTGTGAGGCAGTCCAGTCTCGGCGTGTCCCTCCCTCCTTCAGTAGGTGTGAGGCAGTCCAGGGTTGGGGTGTCCCTCCCTCCCTCCTTCAGTGGGTGTGAGGCAGTCCAGGATTGGGGTGTACCTTCCTCCTACAGTAGGTGTGAGGCAGTCAGGCCTTGGTGTGTACCTTCCTCCTACAGTAGGTGTGAGGTAGTTCGGTCTTGGGGCGTACCTCCCTCTCACACTGCCCCTGACATACTCCGCCCTCGTTTGGTCTTACGCCTGCAGTCCGTCACCCTACTTGAGTGGTATAGTGGGGTCCTTGGGCCTGAGGTAGATGTAGATCTGTCGGGGACTTACCTCTGTCCTACAATGCCAGTAACAGAGCAGAGGTAAGTCCACTGCAGAGTCCTCTGGGGAGCAGTCCCACTCCCTCCATACATCGGCGGAGTTCGCAGCTCTAAATGATGTCTAGGCGCTTTCAGCTCCTCAAAGCGCCTTACAAACGTGAACTCACGCACACGGGGCAAGAGGGCAGGTCTGTGGCACGGGTTCAGGTGGTACTTACCGAGGGCCCGGATTCAGGCCGAGTGCGCAAGAGGCTGGGTTTAGTGGAGCATTGTATAGTCCGCGGGTCCACAATGTTCTTTCGAAAAGTAGTGCAAAAGCACAACAAATACTAACGCAAATCTAGGGTTAGAATCTGAAAAAAGTACTATTTAAGAGGACGGAATCCCATCACCCACCGAGGTGGCCTGCTTCATCATCTGGGATCTCCTCTTGGCTGCAAGCCTAGTGCAACCAAGGGCTACGAGTCCTTTACTATGAAGGGGAGCTCACGGATGTTTTAAAAGAGGGACGGTGAGTCTGATCTCCTAAGATCAATGAAGCACAAATGAATTAGTGTGAGACAAAGTGTTTGCAGTGCCAACAATTTATTTATTACCAGCGACGGCTCGTGGAGGGAGTTACGGTGGGGCAGGAGGGTGGGGAGGGGGAGGGGCAGGGTGGAGGTTGCTAAAAACCGGCATATGGATAATTGCAGGTAAGTAAACAATTTAATTAATAAAACGAATTTCGTAGTGCGCCTTGCATCCCAAAATGCAATGCAGTGCGAGCTACGAAATTCGTTTTATTAATTAAATTGTTTACTTACCTGCAATTATCCATATGCCGGTTTTTAGCAACCTCCACCCTGCCCCTCCCCCTCCCCGCCCTCCTGCCCCACCGTAACTCCCTCCACGAGCCGTCGCTGTTTATTACTATGCTAAAATTGGCTTCCAAGCGAAAAATATGTTTAATGGTTATCACCTCAGGGCCGGCTCTAGGCATGTGCAAACTGTGCACCTGCACAGGGCCACCAAACCCCAGGGGCCACCACGCCAATATATATCCTTAATATATTAATCCTCTGAGGATGGATACATATTTGCGTGGGGGCCCCTGGCAGGGATTTGACGGCCTCCGGCTCTGTTCCACTACTAAACACCCTGACCCCCTCCCCTCTTTACTGGCCTGCGCGCTCCGCCCCGCCCGGACCACCTCTTCCGGGCCCCCTACCTACGCTCCTTGCCCAGGGCCACCATGACCCTAGAGCCGGCCCTGATCACCTGGTGTCAAGCAATAAAAACAGTGCAAACACGATCTAAATATATTAACGATCGCGTAGGTTTGGAAAGAGGGTCTACATGTTTCGGCTATGACGATTGTATACCGATCTTGGCCCTACTCAGGACCAGAATGGAAATGCTACTGCCAAAAATGTGAAAGATTATAAAAATGACAATTATAATACGTAGGTAGGAACGTTACAACCTACAATAACCTGTGGTCTTCATTGTGAAAGATGTGCAGGGTTTTGTCTTGTCACACGTTCGTGTATGGGCGAATTCCTCACCACTCCTGGCAACAGCTCAGGGCCTGAGGCACCCCTCTCTCCGTCGGCACCCCGGACGGTCTTCTGGCTGTCCCAAGCACCTTGGGACAGCCAGAAGACCACAGGGGAATGTAGGTTGTAACGTTCCTACTTATGTATTTCTAGACCTACGCAATCATTAATATATTCAGATTGTGTTTGCACTGTTTTTATTGCCTGGCACACAGGACACGCACTCGTGGTTGTACACACCTTCAGTGCTGCCTCACGCACACAGGACACGCACTCGTGGTTGTACACACCTTCACTGATGCCTCACGCACACAGGACACGCACGCACTCGTGGTTGTACACACCTTCAGTGCTGCCTCACGCACACAGGACACGCACTCGTGGTGGTGCACAGCAGGGCGTGGCCTGGTGTAGTCTCCAGCACTGCCTCACGCACACAGGACACACACTTGCAGTTGTGCACAGCAGGGCGTGGCCTGGTGTGAGAGGAATGCGGAGATTGATTTTTGTGCTTCGATGTCTTAATTTTTATTTACCAGTTTTTTTGTCTTCTTTTTATTTCCCACCCTTTTCTTTCCTTTATCTACCACTGTTTTCCTTTCTCTCTATTTCTTTCATTTATATCTTCCTACTTTATTCTCTCTTCACCTGTCTTGTCACCTCTCTCCTTCCCTGCACTTTACTTCTTTTCCCCTTCACTGTCTCTTTCTCTCCTTCTACTTTCATCGTTTCTCCACTTTTCTTCTTCCACCCTCTACTCTCCCTTTTCGTTTGTTCTTCTTTCCTCCACTTCTTTCTTCATTCCGTCTCTGCTCTATTCGTCTCCCCTCCTTCTCCCCACCCCACCTTTCTTCCCCTCTTCCTTCCCACTGTCTCCTTTCTGCTCCCTCCTTTCTTCCTCTCTGTCCTCTCACTGTCCTCTCCGCCCCTCCCCCTGCCCCTCCCCCCCCCTGCAGGTACAAGGGCTTCATCAAAGACTGCCCCAGTGGTCAGCTGGACGCTGCTGGTTTCCAGAAGATTTATAAACAGTTCTTTCCCTTCGGAGACCCCACCAAGTTCGCCACCTTTGTCTTCAACGTCTTCGACGAGAACAAGGTGGGTGAAGGGTGGGACTGTGGATGGGTCTGTGGGTGTCTGACATCTGGAGGGTGCTTGACTGTGACGAATGAATGTTTAGCTGTTTACTAATCCGGGGGTCGAGACAAGATGGTGTGTACCAGGTCAGAAGACCAATTTCCTAATTGTAGTCGCAGGGATGTTACACGATTTGCCCAGAATCACACAGTGTTCGGTCAAGTGCCGGTGACTGGAAGGATCTGTACCTCGAAGGCTCTGTTCCGAGTTGGTCAGAAGAGCGGGTGCTTTTTATCGAGCCCAAGAACACCCGCCTTCCAGGCTCGGAATTAAACGGGCGTTATCAGGTCTATCCCTCGCCCGCCTGGGGGTCCTGGCCCTGGAGGTAGTATCTGTCCCCGGCAGATGAGACTGGATGCAGGTCTCACAGTTGTCAGGGTCTTGGAGTGGTGTGAGGTGCGCGCACCCTGAATTTCCCCTTATAAATAACCGTCCTTCATGGAAGGGACTTAGATGCTTTTACCCCTGTCTCAACGATTCCTAAGAATTTTGGTAAACTGCAGGTTAAAACTTTCTAAAAGAGTTCGTAGATTAATAACACAACATAATGCCAAGGTAGGTGCGTGCCCTCATTACTGCGCCCATGAAACTGAAAAGGGATGTTTTGTGGATTTAGAGTGTTCTCTGGTCTTTCTTTTGGGGGTGCAGCAGACCCCCAGGGCTGGAAGAAGCGTTCTTGTAGTGTACATGTAGTGTCAGAGGAGGGACAGAGGCTGCTAGTCCCTCAATGGTGTGTCTTTTGCTTATTCATCTTACAGCAGGCATGGAAGCATGCATCCGCAGCACGACTCAGCCCTGGCATCGGCCCCTGGATCAACTACAGGGCGATGCCACCGCGCCTACCCCGGGTTAAGAGACCCTGTTTCACGCCTGGAGATGACTCCATCGTCCAATACTGCGGGAAAAACATGTTTTCCCTTTTATTCCACTGACATCAGATCAGTGGCCGAAGAACAACATCCTTTGCATGGAGACAGTAGTGACCTGTGAGTCCTGAAGAAGGCCGTTGACCCACTGGACATTCAATATCAGCCGAAACATATAGAAGGTTGGGAGATATGTGCCCCGAGCCCATCGCATCCTCATTTTGACGCATCATTTTTAATCCTGTCAGAGAGAGAGAGGCGATAAGTAAAATAGAGCAGGTTAGGCCTTCCTTCCTGCGGTTGCATCTGAGAGCTGTGGTGTATCGATCCCTGATTACTCATTTAGAGCTCAGCCTCTCTTGTGCACACACGTGCAACGAGGTGCTGGCAGCATGTCCTGTGATGACGCATACGGCGGAAGTGGACGAGGTCATGGCGCACCCTCTAGGAGTTGATGGCTCGATTCACTTCTTCATCAATATCTGGGGGTGTTATTTGATAATCAGAAGGCTGATTGATGGCCCCCACCTCTCCCCTTCTCGAGGTGTAACCTTGACATACAGTGCTATGTTGCTGGTTCCTTCTGCTGCAGGAACTCATGGTACAAAGGTTGTGTGTGGTGGCACAGAGCAGTGGTTGTGTGTGGTGGCACAGAGCAGTGGTGGTGTGTGGTGGCACAGAGCAGTGGTTGTGTGTAGTGACACAGAACAGAGGTGGTGTGTGGTGACACAGAGCAGTGGTGGTGTGTGGTGACACAACACAGTGGTTGTGTGTGGTGACACAGAACAGAGGTGGTGTGTGGTGACACAGAGCAGTGGTGGTGTGTGGTGGCACAGAGCAGTGGTGGTGTGTGGTGGCACAGAGCAGTGGTTGTGTGTAGTGACACAGAACAGAGGTGGTGTGTGGTGACACAGAGCAGTGGTGGTGTGTGGTGACACAACACAGTGGTTGTGTGTGGTGACACAGAACAGAGGTGGTGTGTGGTGACACAGAGCAGTGGTGGTGTGTGGTGGCACAGAGTAGTGGTTGTGAGTGGTGACACAGAACAGAGGTTGTGTGTGATGGCACAGAGCAGTGGTGGTGAGTGGTGACGCGGAGCAGTGGTTGTGTGTGGTGACGCGGAGCAGTGGTTGTGTGTGGTGACACAGAACAGTGGTTGTGTGTGATGGCACAGAGCAGTGGTGGTGAGTGGTGACGCGGAGCAGTGGTTGTGTGTGGTGACGCGGAGCAGTGGTTGTGTGTGGTGACGCGGAGCAGCGGTTGTGTGGTGACACAGAACAGAGGTTGTGTGTGGTGACACAGAACAGTGGTTGTGTGTGGTGACACAGAACAGTGGTTGTGTGTAATGGCACAGAGCAGTGGTGGTGAGTGGTGACGCGGAGCAGTGGTTGTGTGTGGTGACGCGGAGCAGTGGTTGTGTGTGGTGACGCGGGGCAGCGGTTGTGTGGTGACACAGAACAGAGGTTGTGTGTGATGGCACAGAGCAGAGGTGCTGTGTGTTGACGCGGAGCAGTGGTTGTGTGTGGTGACACAGAACAGTGGTTGTGAGTGGTGACACAGAACTGAGGTTGTGTGTGATGGCACAGAGCAGTGGTGGTGAGTGGTGACACGGAGCAGTGGTTGTGTTTGGTGACGCGGAGCAGTGGTTGTGTCTGGTGACGCGGAGCAGCGGTTGTGTGGTGACACAGAACAGAGGTTGTGTGTGATGGCACAGAGCAGAGGTGGTGTGTGGTGACGCGGAGCAGTGGTTGTGTGTGGTGGCACAGAGCAGTGGTTGTGTGTGGTGACACAGAACAGTGGTTGTGAGTGGTGACACAGAACAGAGGTCGTGTGTGATGGCACAGAGCAGTGGTGGTGTGTGGTGACGCGGAGCAGTGGTTGTGTGTGGTGACACGGAGCAGTGGTTGTGTGGTGACACAGAACAGAGGTTGTGTGTGATGGGACAGAGCAGTGGTGGTGTGTGGTGACGCGGAGCAGTGGTTGTGTGTGGTGGCACAGAACAGTGGTTGTGAGTGGTGACACAGAACAGAGGTCGTGTGTGATGGCACAGAGCAGTGGTGGTGAGTGGTGACGCGGAGCAGTGGTTGTGTGTGGTGACGCGGAGCAGTGGTTGTGTGTGGTGACGCGGAGCAGCGGTTGTGTGGTGACACAGAACAGAGGTTGTGTGTGATGGCACAGAGCAGAGGTGGTGTGTGGTGACGCGGAGCAGTGGTTGTGTGTGGTGACGCAGAGCAGTGGTTGTGTGGTGACACAGAACAGTGGTTGTGTATGGTGACGCGGAGCAGTGGTTGTTGTGATGACGCGGAGCAGTGGTTGTGTGTGGTGACACAGAACAGAGGTTGTGTGTGATGGCACAGAGCAGTGGTGGTCTGTGGTGACGCGGAGCAGTGCTTGTGTGTGGTGACGCAAAGCAGTGGTTGTGTGTGGTGACGCAGAGCAGTGGTTGTGTGTGGTGACGCGGAGCAGTGCTTGTGTGTGGTGACGCGGAGCAGTGGTTGTGTGTGGTGACGCAGAGCAGTGGTTGTGTGTGGTGACACGGAGCAGTGGTTGATTGTGGTGACGCGGAGCAGTGGTTGTGTGTGGTGACGCGGAGCAGTGGTTGTGTGAGGTGACGCAGAGCAGTGGTTGTGTGTGGTGACACGGAGCAGTGGTTGATTGTGGTGACGCGGAGCAGTGGTTGTGTGTGGTGGCACAGAACAGTGGTTGTGTGTGGTGACGCGAGCAGTGGTTGTGTGTGGTGGCACAGAACAGTGGTTGTGTGTGGTGACACAGAATAGTGGTTGTGTGTGGTGACGCGGAGCAGTGGTTGTGTGTGGTGGCACAGAACAGTGGTTGTGTGTGGTGACACAGAATGGTGGTTGTGTGTGGTGACGCGGAGCAGTGGTTGTGTGTGGTGACGCAGAGCAGTGGTTGTGGTGACGCAGAGCAGTGGTTGTGTGTGGTGATGCAGAGCAGTGGTTGATTGTGGTGACGCGGAGCAGTGGTTGTGTGTGGTGACGCGGAGCAGTGGTTGTGTGTGGTGGCACAGAACAGTGGTTGTGTGTGGTGACGCGAGCAGTGGTTGTGTGTGGTGGCACAGAACAGTGGTTGTGTGTGGTGACGCGGAGCAGTGGTTGTGTGTGGTGACGCAGAGCAGTGGTTGTGTGTGGTGACACGGAGCAGTGGTTGATTGTGGTGACGCGGAGCAGTGGTTGTGTGTGGTGGCACAGAACAGTGGTTGTGTGTGGTGACGCGAGCAGTGGTTGTGTGTGGTGGCACAGAACAGTGGTTGTGTGTGGTGACACAGAATAGTGGTTGTGTGTGGTGACGCGGAGCAGTGGTTGTGTGTGGTGGCACAGAACAGTGGTTGTGTGTGGTGACACAGAATGGTGGTTGTGTGTGGTGACGCGGAGCAGTGGTTGTGTGTGGTGACGCAGAGCAGTGGTTGTGGTGACGCAGAGCAGTGGTTGTGTGTGGTGATGCAGAGCAGTGGTTGATTGTGGTGACGCGGAGCAGTGGTTGTGTGTGGTGACGCGGAGCAGTGGTTGTGTGTGGTGGCACAGAACAGTGGTTGTGTGTGGTGACGCGAGCAGTGGTTGTGTGTGGTGGCACAGAACAGTGGTTGTGTGTGGTGACGCGGAGCAGTGGTTGTGTGTGGTGACACAGAACAGTGGTTTTGTGTGGTGACCTAGAGCAGTGGTTGTGTGTGATGGCACAGAACAGTGGTTGTGTGTGGTGACGCGAGCAGTGGTTGTGTGTGGTGGCACAGAACAGTGGTTGTGTGTGGTGACGCGGAGCAGTGGTTTTGTGTGGTGACACAGAACAGTGGTTTTGTGTGGTGACCTAGAGCAGTGGTTGTGTGTGGTGACGCGGAGCAGTGGTTGTGTGTGGTGACGCGGAGCAGTGGTCGTGTGTGGTGACGCGAGCAGTGGTTGTGTGTGGTGGCACAGAACAGTGGTTGTGTGTGGTGACGCGGAGCAGTGGTTGTGTGTGGTGACGCGGAGCAGTGGTTGATTGTGGTGAAGCGGAGCAGTGGTTGTGTGTGGTGACGCGGAGCAGTGGTTGTGTGTGGCGACGTGGAGCAGTGGTTGTGTGTGGTGACGCGGAGCAGTGGTTGTGTGTGGTGACGCGGAGCAGTGGTTGATTGTGGTGAAGCGGAGCAGTGGTTGTGTGTGGTGACGCGGAGCAGTGGTTGATTGTGGTGACGCGGAGCAGCGGTTGTGTGTGGTGACGCGGAGCAGTGGTTGTGTGTGGTGACGCGGAGCAGTGGTTGATTGTGGTGACGCGGAGCAGCGGTTGTGTGTGGTGACGCAGAGCAGTGGTTGTGTGTGGTGACGCGGAGCAGTGGTTGATTGTGGTGACGCAGAGCAGTGGTTGTGTGTGGCGACGCGGAGCAGTGGTTGTGTGTGGTGACGTGGAGCAGTGGTTGTGTGTGGTGACGCGGAGCAGTGGTTGTGTGTGGCGACGCGGAGCAGTGGTTGTGTGTGGCGACGTGGAGCAGTGGTTGTGTGTGGTGGCACAGAACAGTGGTTGTGTGTGGTGACGCGGAGCAGTGGTTGTGTGTGGTGACACAGAACAGTGGTTTTGTGTGGTGACCTAGAGCAGTGGTTGTGTGTGATGGCACAGAACAGTGGTTGTGTGTGGTGACGTGGAGCAGTGGTTGTGTGTGGTGACGCAGAGCAGTGGTTGTGTGTGGCGACGCGGAGCAGTGGTTGTGTGTGGTGACGTGGAGCAGTGGATGTGTGTGGTGATGCAGAGCAGTGGTTGTGTGTGGTGACGCGGAGCAGTGGTTGATTGTGGTGACGCGGAGCAGCGGTTGTGTGTGGTGACGCAGAGCAGTGGTTGTGTGTGGTGACGCGGAGCAGTGGTTGATTGTGGTGACGCGGAGCAGTGGTTGTGTGTGGCGACGCGGAGCAGTGGTTGTGTGTGGTGACGTGGAGCAGTGGTTGTGTGTGGTGACGCGGAGCAGTGGTTGTGTGTGGTGACGCGGAGCAGTGGTTGATTGTGGTGAAGCGGAGCAGTGGTTGTGTGTGGTGACGCGGAGCAGTGGTTGTGTGTGGTGACGTGGAGCAGTGGTTGTGTGTGGTGACGCGGAGCAGTGGTTGTGTGTGGCGACGCGGAGCAGTGGTGGTGTGTGTGGAAAAAGAGCAGTGGTGGTGTGGGGTGATTGAGGCTGTTAATGGTGATGTGAAGCGCTGCATTGCTGTTTTGGGGTTCATTGAGGTGAGTGCAGGGTGTGTGACGTCACGCACCAGGTTACAGACCCTCTCTCTTCCTCTCTTCCCAGGATGGACGGATCGAATTCTCGGAGTTCATCCAGGCGCTGTCCGTCACCTCGCGGGGGACGCTGGACGAGAAGCTACGGTGTAAGTGTGCCTTGATTTGCCCCGGAGCCAGCTTCCACCCTGTGTCTCACTAGGGGGGTGGGGGAGGGAGGTACCTGGCTGCTCTGTCCACAGGGTGAGTGTGACCGCCTGGAGACAAGCCCGGGGGAGACCGACGTACTGCCCCCTTGAACCCTACGGGGTTGTGGAGTCTGGGCAGCTGGGAGGGTGGACTGTGAGGTTTGCACATCTAGGAGTGTGGACTGTGGGGGTCTGGACAGCTGGGAGGGTGGGCTGTGGGGTCTGGACAGCTGGGAGGGTGGGCTGTGGGGTCTGGACAGCTGGGAGGGTGGGCTGTGGGGTCTGGACAGCTGGGAGGGTGGGCTGTGGGGTCTGGACAGCTGGGAGGGTGGGCTGTGGGGTCTGGACAGCTGGGAGGGTGGGCTGTGGAGTCTGGACAGCTGTGAGGGGAGGCTGAGGAGTCTGGACAGCTGGGAGGGTGGGCTGTGGGGTCTGGACAGCTGGGAGGGTGGGCTGTGGGGTCTGGACAGCTGGGAGGGTGGACTCTGAGGTTTGGACAGCAAGGAGTGTGGACTGTGAGGTCAGGACAGCTGGAACGTTTTGCTGTGTAGTCTGGATAGCTGTGAGGGTGGGCTGTGGAGTCTGGACAGCTGGGAGGGTGGGCTGTGGAGTCTGGACAGCTGGGAGGGTGGGCTGTGGGGTCTGGACAGCTGGGAGGGTGGGCTGTGGGGTCTGGACAGCTGGGAGGGTGGGCTGTGGAGTCTGGACAGCTGGGAGGGTGGGATGTGGAGTCTGTACAGCTGGGAGGGTGGGCTGTGGGGTCTGGACAGCTGGGAGGGTGGACTGTGAGGTTTGGACAGCAAGGAGTGTGGACTGTGAGGTCAGGACAGCTGGAACGTTTTGCTGTGTAGTCTGGATAGCTGTGAGGGTGGGCTGTGGAGTTTTGGACAGCTGGGAGGGTGGACTGAGGATTCTGAATAGCTGGGCGGGTGGACACTGGAGTCTGGACAGGTGGGAGGGTGGACTGTGGAGTCTGGACAGCAGGGAGGGTGGACATTGGGGTCTGGACAGCAGGGAGGGTGGACTGTGGGGTCTGGGCAGCTGGCAAGGTGGAATGAGGATTCAGGACAGCTGGGAGAGTGGGCTGTGGAGTCTGCCCAGCTAGGAGTGTGGACTGTGAGGTCTGGACACCTGGAAGGTTGGGCTGTGGTGTCTGGACAGCTGGGAGGGTGGGCTGTGGAGTCTGGACAGCTGGGGGGTGGGTTGTGGGGTCTGGACAGCTGGGAGGGTGAACTGTGGAGTCTGGACAGCAAGGAGGGTGGACTGTGGGGTCTCTACAGCTGGGAGGGTGGAATGTGGAGCATGGACAGCTAGGAGTGTGGACTGTGGGGTCTGGACAGCTGGGAGGGTGGACTGTGAGGTTTGGACAGCTGGGAGGGTGGACTATGGGGTCTGGACAGCTGGGAGGGTGGGCTGTGGAGTCTGGACAGCTGGGAGGGTGGACTGAGGATTCTGGACAGCTGGAAGGGTGGACTGTGGGGTCTGGGCAGCTGGGAGGGTGGACTGAGGATTCTGGATAGCTGGGTGGGTGGACACTGGAGTCTGGACAGCTGGGAGGGTGGACTGTGGAGCCTGGACAGCAGGTAGGGTGGACTGTGGGGTCTGGGAAGCTGGGAGGGTGGACTGTGGAGTCTGGACAGCTGGGAGGGTGGACTGTGGGATCTGGTCAGCTGGGAGGGTGGACTGTGTGGTCTGGGAAGCTGGGAGCGTGGACTGTGGAGTCCGAACAGCAGTGAGGGTGGACTGTGGGGTCTGGGCAGCTGGCAGGGTGCAATGAGGTTTCAAGACAGCTGGGAGGGTGGGCTGTGGAGTCTGGACAGCTAGGAGGGTGGACTGTGGGGTCTGGACAGCTGGGAGGGTGTTTTGTGGAGTCTGGGCAGATGGGAGGGTGGGCTGTGGGGTCTGGGTAGCTGGGAGGGGGACTGTGATGTGTGAACAGCTGGGAGGGTGGACTGAGGAGTCTGCACAGCTGGGAGGGTGGACTGAGGAGTCTGCACAGCTGGAAGGTTGGGCTGTGGAGTTTGGACAGCTGGGAGTGTGGACTGTGGGGTCTGGACAGCTGGAAGGTTGGGCTGTGGAGGTTGGACAGCTGGGAGGGTGGACTGAGGATTCTGGACAGCTGGAAGGGTGGACTGTGGGGTCTGGACAGCTGGGAGGGTGGACTGTGGAGCCTGGACAGCAGGTAGGGTGGACTGTGGGGTCTGGGAAGCTGGGAGCGTGAACTGTGGAGTCTGGACAGCAGTGAGGGTGGACTGTGGAGTCTGGACAGCTGGGAGGGTGGACTGTGGGATCTGGTCAGCTGGGAGGGTGGACTGTGGGATCTGGTCAGCTGGGAGGGTGGACTGTGGGATCTGGTCAGCTGGGTGGGTGGACTGTGAGGTCTGGGAAGCTGGGAGCGTGGACTGTGGAGTCCGAACAGCAGTGAGGGTGGACTGTGGGGTCTGGGCAGCTGTCAGGGTGCAATGAGGATTCAAAACAGCTGGGAGGGTGGGCTGTGGAGTCTGGACAGCTGGGAGGGTAGACCTTGGATTCAGGACAGCTGGGAGTTTGTACTTTGGAGTCTGGACAGCTAGGAGGGTGGACTGTGGGGTCTGGGCAGCTGGGAGGGTGGCGGTGGATTCTGGACAGCATGGAGGTTGGGTTGTGCAGTCCAGACAGCTGGGAGGGTGGGCGGTGAGGTTTGGGCAGCTGGGCGGGTGGACTACGGGGTCTGGACAGCTGGGAGAATGGCTGTGGAGTCTGGACAGCTGGGAGGGTGGGCTGAGGATTATGGACAGCTTGGGGGTTGTACTTTGGAGTCTGGACAGCTGGGAGGGTGGATTGTGGGATCTGGTCAGCTGGGAGGGTGGACTGTGGAGTCTGGACAGCTGGGAGGGTGGACTGTTGAGGATGGGCAAGTTTCAGCTTGTCCTTGATGGAATGGAATGTGCCGCTAGCAGTCCCCATGAGCGCCCCCCTCAACACCCTCCACCCCGGGCTGAGGCTAGTGGGCAGTGATAGTCCAGCTCTCATGTCTTCTGCTTACAGGGGCCTTCAAGCTGTACGACCTTGACAATGATGGCTACATCACACGGACCGAGATGTTGGACATCGTCGACGCCATCTACCAGATGGTGGTGAGTACGAGGGATGGGGGTTTTGCGGTGAGTTCGATGGTGGGGAGTGTGGCGGTGAGTACAAGGGATGGGGAGTGTGTCTATGAGTATGAGGAGTGTGGTGTTGAGTACGATGGTGGGTAGTGTGGCAGTGAGTACCAGGGGTGGGGAGTGTGGCAGTGAGTATGAGGGGTGGGGAGCGTGGCGGTGAGTATGAAAGAGTACAAAGATCTGCTGTTCCACTAGTCGTTACTAGGTGTCCCTCACGAGTTTACTAGGTGTCCCTCACGAGTCAAATGCAAAAGCATTGAAACCCTTTCACGAAGCTGCAGTTCCACTAGTTGTAACTAGGTGTCCCTTATGAGTCAAATGCAAAAGCATTTGACTTGAGGGACACCTAGCAATGACTATTTGAACTGCAACTCTTTGTAGAATATATAGTATTAGCTCTCAGCTCTGCCAGAGAGCTGCTGCCCCCTCAGGAATGTTTTGATATTGGATACTATAATATTCACTGCCCACTGCTAATCTTGTCCCATAATGCTTTGCAGGGCCTTTGGTTGGGATTGTATTGTTGCCATAACTGTGCTTGGGGTGGTGCTAAGAGGATGGGACCACCACTGAATCGTTCAGCATGATATGCTGTTTTTCAAGGCATCTGCTTGGTCCTCCCCCAGGTGAGGGGGGGACCCCAAAATCATCACCTCTGGCTACGTGGAGGAACAGAGTTTAAGCCTTTTATTTTATGCGTTTTTAAATAGCGTGGACTTTACCCGAATGTGTCAGAGCGCTTCACAATAGGAACAGTAGTGATACATGCGGAAAAAATTACAAGTGGGCATGTTACAAAAGCAAACGCTACGTTACATGAGGTAATAGGGACAATTGTGCACGTATCAAGAGCAAACAAAATACAAGAGGTAGCAAACGATACGTTACTAAATGAAAAAAAACCCTACCAGGGTTTCTCCTTTCCCACCTGCATGAGGGTCATTGGTATGATGGTGATATTAAAATCTTTCTTACAGTACTCATCATTCTTCGAAGTAGCTTTCACGATGCTCCTTACCAGCTTCAAATACTTATATGTGAGGATAGCTCCTCCCCACAATTTAGCCCCTTCGGGATCTTACTGTCCAGATCTATGATGCATCTGGACTCTTTGACCCTCAGCTGTATTTCGTGGTCTCCACCACGTATGTGTTTGGGAATTTTGTCAATACCAAAGGATCTTAGACTGCCATTATTGCTGTTATGGCTCTCTTCATAATGGCGGGGCATCGTGAAAGCCACTTCGTAGAATGATGAGTGCTGTAAGGAAGATTTTAATATCACCATCACTTTTTTAAAATGTTGGCTCACACATATATTATAATCGCCAATCCAGTTAAAGGAGGTGAAGGATACCCACAATTGTGGTATCACCACAGGAACGCCAGTCGCTCCAGGGCTAGGTATAAGGAAATAGAGAGCCACATAAAAGTCACAGAAGAATTAATTCCACTTATTTTCATTCATAGCTTACACAATTACACACTCACACCAAAATGTCAACACTTCCTCATCCTTGATCGAAAGCACTTGAACATAAGGCTAACCACCATGTAATTACTAGCACATTTGACTCCTTCTATTAGAGCTCTACTATTGCTGGAGATGGGAGCACCCATCTCACAAGACGGAATCTTTGAGAATGTGTGGTAGTCAGACTAGGGAGCTCCCGGTTATTAAAGACACAATCTTCATAATTCACAGGATACAGATACATCACGATAGTGGAATTCCACTAGATAGCAGTCTCGAACCCCGCTTGCATCCGGCGGGTGAACTACATTACCCGGCTGGCTTTGCGACCGTCACACAAAGTTGCGAGTCACATGACACAACGCCAGTAAATCCAACGCCAGTCCCTCGCCGAAACCAATATCACAATGGCATATAATAGTAAGAACTAGATTATATTGACACAGTTCAAATACAGCAATCGAATATTGTGATTATGTAATTTTGTGTTTGGTTTAAGAAAGGAAATACGATAGTATGTTTTCTATCTTTATGGTTTTGTCATCAAAGAAGGACTTAAATATGTTTGAATGCAAAATGGTGGTAACTTGATAAAGGCAAACGCCGAAACGCGTCGTCCTTGTTCTATAAGTGCACAATAAAGGATTTGTGCTGGATTTCCCTGGTGTGCCGTTTTCTGTGTCTATTGGAGGTGGATGGGAAGCAGGTTCAAATAGAGTGTGGTGGCTGCTGCCACCAACGGCGCCAGCGTTGTGAGCCCAAGGATCGTTCTGGCAGCAACCTTGTGGAATATATTATATATATATATATGTCTTTACAGACAAAGAGACAGATAGATAGATGGACAGGCAGATAGAGAGAAAGATAGATAGATAGATAGATAGATAGATAGATAGATAGATAGATAGATAGATAGATAGATAGATAGATAGATAGATAGATAGATAGATAGAGGGCGATAGAAAGATAGATAGATAGATAGATAGATAGATAGATAGATAGATAGATAGATAGATAGATAGATAGATAGATAGATAGATAGATAGATAGATAGATAGATAGATAGATAGATGCTGCTTATACGGACCACGTGGCTGGTATTCGGAACGTGTCGATGCTTTACAGGGAGTGACCCGGGTCTGCTGTCCATGTAGCGCCTTCTCTGCACCCTGGCTATTCCTGGAGCAATACATCCAGCCTCTGGAAGGATTTATTACAATTTACATATGTGTGCCTTAGCCTGGCTCCAGTTGTGTACACACACCCGCTCTGGACCATCTGTAAGACCTGTGGGCTTTTTATAGTACGTAGGCAACTGTGATTGCGCCTACTTCTTGCGCCCTCGAGGCACTAGTGTAAAAGGGTTCGCCCTGTCCGCAGATAGTAGGGCGGGCTCACACGTGCTGCCATGATTGTGACATGTGTGAGGCGACAGGCTGTGCTTCTTTCGTAGCACTGGAGCACCAGAGATGCTGTGTGTGTTTTACCTTCACTTCCATGCTTAGCATCTGGCTGGGTTTGCAGCACGTGTGTTCAAGAGTCACATGCGACACGTTGCTGCCATCTAGTGTTCGGTTGGGAGTACTGCAAGGTGTTTTCCTATCTGTTCTGGTAATCGGAAGAACTTGTCGTGTGCGCAACTTGGTTCAGTTATGGTAACTATAAAACCTCGGATCTGTATTGACTGAGGCATTCCCTGCTACTGTGTAACTATTGTGTGTCACCTTCTTCTAGGGAAACACCGTGGAGCTGCCGGAAGAGGAGAACACGCCAGAGAAGAGGGTGGACCGGATTTTCGCCATGATGGATAAGGTGTGAACCGGAAGCGGGCGGTGGGCTTCGGGTGTTGCAGATGTACAGGCAGATAAGGGGCTGGGTAAAGAGGTGCCACCCTCGGATAAGTGCTCATTGTCACGGGGACACTTCTGGAGACCACCCGAGCATCTCTCACTGAGGGCCCGCCGAAGGCAGGGGGGCCATCGCCTGTAGAGGGTTACCCTTCGAGTAAGGAGAATTAATTCCACCCCCCGTACCTCTGAAATGCCACTCAGACTGATGAAGAGTCAGTCACGGGCCAAGAGGAGTCCGATATGTGACTGACTCTGCCCTACCTATTCCATCATTTTATAAACACCGTCTATGTGTTTCCATGTTTCCCAGGCAGGGGTTATACGAGACGGAAAGTTCCTTCTGCAGTTTCCCAAATGCTTGTGATTTTTTTCCCCTTGCTAACAGCAGAATGTCACCCCGTCCACATGGTGTGTCTGTTTTCATGAATAATCCCCCCTCCTTCTTTAGTCATACATGAAGACTTACGTCATGTGTTGGTGATTAACGCCTCTTCTGTGTGCCTGCATGTTGTTCTACATGTTGCAGCTTGTGAGCGGCATTTGCTGACATTCTGATAAGTCTAGAAGGATGGGGAGGGTCTCTGCTTTTAACTCTGTGTTGAGGACCCCCCTGCTTGCCTCACAACAGTTGTCATGCCTGTTATAGCAAGCAGTGTGTCAGTGCCCCTCCCCTCACTGTCTTTCGCTCCCCACGATTTTCATTCATTCACACTCTGGACCGTACTTTGAAAGGAGACACTTTGTCCCCTCCCCATTTTTTTTCTTTTTTAGTTTTATATAGCGCAAACTTGACCCGAAGTTATTGGGTGTCAGAGCGCTTTACACGAGCCCCAGTTTCGTTTCAGATGGACGCATTGATTTTTGTTAGGCACGGGGAGATTACGTGATTTGCCCAGAATCGCAGGATGTTGAGCGTCGTTGCTGAGACTCGAACCCGGTTCCCCGAGTTTGAGGTCGCCCGCTCAGCCGTAAGGCTACATCCTCTCCCCATCCTCCAGATGTTGAGGGCAAAGGATGTTTGTGCCCCCTCCACTGAAATTCCGCCATCGTTTCCAGAGGTTGCGCTAGGTCAGGATCGGAGTTTGGGACCGAAACCCTCAGTATTGGCTGTTGTGACGTCTCCTGGCCTCGACCACGTAAGTTTATGTGTGTAACATCCTAGGCATTTAGGAGATATAAAAAAACAATGACAGGGAACTCAGGGAAAACACTCAAGAATCTAAAAGTTTATAAAAACACAGGTTTTTTAATGTATTCGTCATATCCAGTAGGTAAATTCGTTAAAAGACATATTATAGACCTAAAATCTAACAAAAATAAAAATAAATATAAAACCGTTGTTAAAGAAGCAACCTCAAGGCAAAATTAATATAATGAAACTAATCAATTGGTGGCATTAATGTAGTCGACGCGCGTTTCGGCGTACAAAGAACGCCTTCTTCAGGGGACACAAAATTTAATTCTTTTCTGAAAGAAATAAAAATATCAATCAACACAGTTTACCATATTCAATTACGTTAAAAAAACTGTTAATGTCAAGCAGTACATTATATATCATCCATTGGCGTTTCCCTTATAAATTCCTATCTGATATAATATTCAGATTACAGACTAAACAATTATCTGAGTATTCATGTATATTCATGGACGTAGTGTGGGCAAGTATCAGAATAGTAATAACAGATGCCCTATGACATGATAATGTGTGCACAGGGATGTCATAAGTCTAAAGTAGATAGACTTGTGATATAAATATACGCAGTCAACAGTTCAAAATGTGTGAACAGCTTACAATCCCTCCATGTCTATTGGGTAGAGCTCAAGGCGTAAGGTCTATTTAGACAGTTTTCACCACTAAAGTCCGCATATGCGAGCATTATAATCACACTTAGGAAATAAGGAATAAACTTACTAGGAATGGACAGTTCAAACAGCACAATCGATACTTGTAATGAGGAATCCGCGTTCCTAGTAAAGCTAGCAGTAAATAAACACCTGTTGAAATTAATATATATGATAGCCATTATAAAGCATTCACTTTTCATGTATTAATATGACATGAGAACATATCCTGTGCATAAGGTGGTATGAACATAAATGGTCACTATCTAAAGTTTGATAAAAAGCAAAATCGGTATCACATTAGTACACCGAATAGGCCCACTAATATGAAACACTAAGTGCGCTCAGTCACGAACCGCTTAATAACACTGTACATGTACGGTCATACAGGTGTGAGGTACAAACAGGTCCATGTAGCATAGACAGCACCCTATGTATTAACATATAGATATTTCTTCGGTGGATGGTAGAGTATACACCCTGTACGCTGCTTGGTTTCAAGTGAATCTATGTGTTACTCTGTTCTAATAGAGGGGTGGTTCAAATATGCGAAACAGATAGGTTCACCTTACACAAAGGAGAAAGCCGGGGAAACAAGAATATGATGAACTAAATAAAGCCAATGAACAGACGTCATATCTTAATAGATAAGTCTCAGGTGAGTAACACACCAAACTCACCATATGTCGGGCAGATAAAGATGATAGACACACTGTGCGTATGTCACGTACTACTTCTTTAGTATAAGCGACAGTCGTTCTATTTAAAAATTCCACTGTTCGATTACCAAAGGTCCAGATAAAGCATTCTAAAATTATAGATAACAAAAATAAAACATGATATGAGTAATCATGTAAATCCCAGCTATGTTAGTCCAGCTAGAGAGAGCCAAATTGTTACACGATGGCACCTGCTCACCTATTAAAAATGTGCAGAGACGTGCAGAGACGGGCCGCACGGTGATACGTACGATTATATGTCCGCGTCCGACATATGGTGAGTTTGGTGTGTTACTCACCTGAGACTTATCTATTAAGATATGACGTCTGTTCATTAGCTTTATTTAGTTCATCATATTCTTGTTTCCCCGGCTTTCTCCTTTGTGTAAGGTGAACCTATCTGTTTCGCATATTTGAACCACCCCTCTATTAGAACAGAGTAACACATAGATTTCCTCGAAAACAAGCAGCGTACAGGGTGTATACTCTACCATCCATCGAAGAAATATCTATATGTTAATACATAGGGTGCTGTCTATGCTACGTGGACCTGTTTGTGCCTCACACCTGTATGACCTTACATGTACAGTGTTATTAAGCGGTTCGTGACTGAGCGCACTTAGTGTTTCATATTAGTGGGCCTTTTCGGTGTAATAATGTGATACCGGTTTTGCTTTTTATCAAACTTTAGATAGTGACCATTTATGTTCATACCACCTTATGCACAGGATATGTTCTTATGTCATATTAATACATGAAAAGTGAATGCTTTATAATGACTATCATATATATTAATTTCAGCAGGTGTTTATTTACTGCTAACTTTAATAGGAAATCGGATTCCTCATTACAAGTATCGATTGTGCTCTTTGAACTGTCCATTCCTAGTAAGTTTATTCCTTATTTCCTAAGTGTGATTATAATGCTCGCATATGCGGACTTTAGTGGTGAAAACTGTCTAAATAGACCTTACGCCTTGAGCTCTACCCAATAGACATGGAGGGATTGTACGCTGTTCACACATTTTGAACTGTTGACTGCGTATATTTATATCACAAGTCTATCTACTTTAGACTTATGACATCCCTGTGCACACATTATCATGTCATAGGGCATCTGTTATTACTATTCTGATACTTGCCCACACTACGTCCATGAATATACATGAATACTCAGATAATTGTTTAGTCTGTAATCTGAATATTATATCAGATAGGAACTTGGGAATATATAAGGTAAACGCCAATGAATGATATATAATGTACTGCTTGACATTAACATTTTTTTTAACGTAATTGAATATGGTAAACTGTGTTGATTGATATTTTCATTTCTTTCAGAAACAAATTACATTTTGTGGCTCCTGAAGAAGGCATCCTTTGTACGCCGAAACACGCGTCAACTACATTAATGCGACTAATTGATTAGTTTCCATTATATTAATTTTGCCTTGTGGTTGTTTCTTTAACAACGGTTTTATATATATTTTTATTTTTGTTGGATTTTATGTCTATAATATGTCTTTTAACGAATTTACCTACTTTATATGACGAATACATTAAAAAACATGTGTTTTTATTAACTTTTTGATTCTTGAGTGTTTTTCCTGAGTTCCCTGTCATTGTTTTTTTATATCTCCTAAATGCCTAGGATGTTACACACATAATTTGAATTCCCTGCCCTAGGATTTGGATCAATCTTTACCCAGGGGGCCCTTGTTTTTTTCACATCTCGACCACGTCAGTGCCAGCTCCTCACCTGATTGGCTGGTTGAACTTGGCCTATTATTGTAGCACGGTCTCTCTGTGCTGTCCTACCTACCTGAACATTTTCGTTTGACCCGTGCGGTGTCCAGCCGATCACTGCTGCCAAACACCCGCCTGCTTTGAGAATGGTCTGTGGACCAGTTTGTGCCAGGCCTTCCTGAAGGGGTCTTTGCAAATCTCCCCCATCTGCTCCCTTTGTGTTTGAAGGCTACCATGAGGGGTGGAGAGGGAGGCAGACATATTGATACAGCGGAGGGGGCTTTGTCTTAGATGGAGCGATGTCATGTTGGGAGAGAGTTGAAGGTCTGGGGGTGTCGGTGTTGGGTTCCAGTGCATGCCACTGAGGCAAAGGTTGATTGTTTAAAGGAGGGCGGTGAGCGGGGCTGGTGTTGTGGCACTAGGAAGGATGGAGCCTGAGGATGGAGGGAAGGGGTCGACCTGGGGATGAGGTTAATGGATGAGAGGTGGGGTGTGGGTTATAAGAAGTGATTGTAGAATAGAAGGCATGATGCGTCCCTAGTTCTATGTCACACCTTTAATGTTCTTTCACCGCCTCACAAGTCCACCCAAGGTTCTTGTGTTTGCAGTCTCTGAAAATGAGAACACTCATGTGTCGGGTCAGGTGTCGGGGTGGGCGAATTTGCGTAGTCACACTACGCAAAGCTGAGCGAAACAGTAAAAAATCTCAGCGAGCATGCGGAATTGTTTGTTCCGCCCGTCCGCAATGCTTTTTTCCTGTTGGCAAATGCTGTGTGCGTGCTCGGGGGTAAATATCTTGCGAACACGCATTTTGAAAGCAAAAACAAGCTTAAAATTCTGCGAAGCCATGGATCACAGATTTTTTTGCAATTCCACGTTCTCCATGGAACACAAAATTACCCAAATTCAGCAAATTCCGCGAGCGGAAAGGAATTTACCACTCAGGCCTAGGCAGGTGTAACTCCGGACGATGGCTAAAAGGTGCTCCTCCTCTTTCTATGGAGTGACTTAGCTGGGGCTGTGGATGAGTGACTTTCTAGGGGATGCACAGATTGGGCTTCTGAAGCACATCTGCACGTGTCTGCGATAGGTACTTACCCTCCCGCAGTGTAAATCCACTGTGGTCACTTGAGAACTTCCATTTTCCTCATACCACGTGGTACAAAAACATCCTGTGCATGCTTGCGGTCCCTGTTGCCATGGATGGACGCGCGTGACCATGAATCCATCTCAGCATGGCCGGCCTCTACTTCGGAGCGCATCTTTGTCCTTCATTTGCTGTGGTTTTCTCCAAGGGTTGGTCCCCTTGTCTACAGCATCCTCATTATGAACCTGGCTGTGAGGTGCAAAGTTTAGGGAAAGACCTGTGTTCCCGAGTTTACCCATGATGGGCTTCTCGCAGACATTTTGACCTAGTAAACTCATTGATAAGAGCGTGAGCCCCCTGGAAATAGAGTACACACTCGGCCCTCGGCGGTGCATGAGTGCCCCTGTTCCTCGAGGGATGGCACAGCCCTGCTGCCGTCTCCCTCCAGTTCAGAACAAGTCAGTAGGAGGCTCTGATCCATAGACTGCCTGCCTCCCTGCTGAAGTTGTGCCAGCACCAGGCGTCTTCGAAAAGTCCACCTCGTCTGCCCTCCAGAGTCTGTGGACGCTGCTCCAGCGATGGACGAGCGATGGTGAACACATTGATCCTGGTGCACCAGAAACAACATTGCTTCTACTGTAGGGGGCTTGAGGTGTCTGGAAGGAGACCCAACTCCTTGAACAACTGCATCCTCTGCGTGGTAACCACACCAGACCATGGAGGTCACCCGACACATTTGTCCGGTTTCGGGGGATGGCTCGTCTAGGATCAGTGCTCCGAACGTGCTGAGGAACATCATTGGTTGCCTTTCCTCTCTGTTCGTTATAATAATATTTGTGTCTGAGCCCGAACACCTGACTGCCTCCTGGAGGAAACCTTGACCACTCGACCAAAGCAATCACTAGTAACAACAAACCAAAGCAAAAAAATCCAGGGCTGTGGGAAAGTGAGGAGAAACAATACCAGACACTGATATCGCCCAACACTCCGCTCTGCCCTGGATCTGGGGAAGAGGCGGAGCAGAGAGTGTTTGAGGGGCTTGGGTCTGGTTTGTGAGTTTAAATGAGTGGTGGAATTGGAAGGTTTGTTGGATTCGGAAAAGATTAGGCGTTTGGGTGATTCCAAGATGGGCTTATGACTAGTTGGGGTACTATCTGTGGCCAGGCTGGAGGTTGCTGGCTGAGAAGGGTTCGTTTTGTCATTGCCAGTAAGGGAGTTTGAGTATTCGTGAGGTCACGGCTGTTGTTAGCACATCGGAGGCAGGTTTGTAGTGTTGGCTTTTGCCACCAGGGATTGGCGAGTGAGTGTGTGAGTGAGTGGGAGTAAAGGTTGTTGTTAAGGGGATGTTTGGCTTTAGGAGGGCCCAGTTATAGGAATGAAGGGGGTTTTTGGCGATTCAGTTGTGAGTGTTTTAGGATTGTGACTCTCCTTGTGGGACTGTGCAGGACTTGGGGTGGGGGGGGGCTGGAGTGGTTGGCAGGTCAGGGAGGAGGGTTGGTGCAGGAGGCAGAGGTAGGGGCAGGTGGTTAGAGGGTTGAAGAACAGTCGGTTGGTTGTGATTGTCTTCCCAGAGTGTTTTACCCATGCTCTCGCTTTTTTCTCCTTCTGTCTCTGCCCTGTCCTCGCTCAACAGAATGCCGACGGGAAGCTCACACTGCAGGAGTTCCAGGAGGGCTCGAAGGCTGACCCATCCATCGTCCAGGCGCTGTCCCTTTATGATGGGCTGGTATAATGCTGAGAAGACCCCTTAGCCCAGGTGCGTATAATTCAGTGCCTAAGAGAGCCTGTCTTCGCCTGGAGTGCTGCCCTAATAAACCCACTTATCTTAAGCTAGACCCCACAATCTGTGAGGAGAGGTTATCACCAAGCTTCCCGTCCTGGGCTTTCATGTGACAACCTAATGCCTTCTGGGACTTTTCTTTTTACCACTCTCTCTCTCGCATCCACTCACTCACTCACTCACTCACTCACTCACTCACTCACTCACTCACTCACTCACTCACTCACTCACTCTCTCTCTCGCATCCACTCACTCACTCACTCACTCACTCACTCTCTCTCACTCGCATCCACTCACTCACTCACTCACTCACTCACTCACTCACTCACTCACTCACTCACTCACTCACTCACTCTCTCACATCCACTCACTCACTCACTCACTCACTCACTCACTCACTCACTCACTCCCTCTTTTCTCTCCATCTTTTGACTGTTTGTATTCCTGACCATGGGCGGATTGGCACTGCGGGCACTCGGGCATGGGCCGAAGGGCTGCAGTGCAATCTGTGGGCCGTTTTTCCCCCCCCTTTACCAGTCCACAGAGAGCACTGACAGGGAGAGGAAAGCAGCTTCGCTGAGCGGCCGTTCAGCGATGATCAGCTCTGGACTCTCCTTGACCCCTGCCCTGCCAAGCAATCATGCAGATGGTGGGCTGTGGAGGGGTGATTATGTGCCAGAATTGGCCTCTCAGGGGGCCAGGTGTTGCTCAGGCCTATGATCCATTTTCACCTTGGCCCCCCTGGGGCCCACGCAGCCCAGAAACAGTGCTTGCATTAGTCCTTCCCCACAGTACTTCTCATTCTGGGCATAGTGGGCGAGGAAGAATGGGTCTCACTATGGGGGCCAGGTGCTGTGGGGAACTCGCACCATCTTCACCGTAGCCTCCTCCCCATCCCCATGGATGGCCCAGAAGCTGTGTTTTTGCTGTAGCCCCTCTCCTGCCACGCCATTGCCCTGATGTAGTGAAGGGCTGGGGAGGGCTGAGTAATTTACAAATAGCTGGGGCCTCGCTGTTTTTCAGGTGCTCCTGCGCTGGAGGGCTGGGGAATAATTTGGTAATAGAAAGGGGCCTCGCTGTTTTTCAGTTGCTCAGCTTGTAGGACATTGTCACATTGGCCCTGTGTCCTTCCCAAGAACAACATCCTCCCACTTACACTCCTTGTGTGTTTCATGAAAGGGCACGCCTGTGAATGTGGGCCCCGCCCCGCAAATGTGGGCCACTTTTTTCACCAGTGCCCGGGCCAAATTGTGATCCCAATCCGACCCTGTTCATGACACTGATCCAGGACAGAGCGCTTAGAGTTCACTCATTCACACGGGTGAACTTGCACAATCATTAAGTTTATGGTATTTTCACATCTCCATATAAATCACGAGGGGACGGCCCACTTGGTGACCGCTGTGACTGGATCACCCGGGCTACATTCAGATAAAATAAACGCCACATGTCCTGCACTCAGAGCGCTTTGCCGCGTCCTAAAATGCACTAATGCGTTCATTTTAAAACATGTCTTATTCATTCTCAATGGAATGCTCTTTGCTCATTAAAAATGAGAGACTTCCCTGCTTAACCGTGTCGAGTTGAACTACAGCAAGTTGTTTTGAAACATAATATTTTCATCGTTTGACATAAACCCCTTTCTCGCTTTTCTTAGTTATTTCATTTTAGCTCAATTTTCTTTGAGAAACTGAATAAAATTGAACCTCGTGAATTTAACAGCCTTGATAATGGCACTGAAATACGAGGGACCGATGGGCCTTCCTATAAAGTTTCATTTCTGGTGGTAAAGTTCTCTCTCTGCCGCACTAGTGCATGTGAATTCAGAGAAAAGTGCGGATTTCTACTTTTAAAATTCCACATGAATATCAGGTTTACCCCGTATACGCGAATACTACCAGGAAAGTGGCTAGAAGTACACCCCATCAAATAAACCCCACGTATTCAATTAGAAAGAATAATGCAGCATATTTTAGATGTTATAACAAACACTTGGATGTAAGGCAAGTGAGACAAGTGTCACTTCTGGGTGTAGTATTCACATACATAAACAACGGATATGAAATCGTCAGACGTACGTTGTTTTCTAGTTAATAATCGTCATGTTGAGCAGCATAGATATTCATGTTTACCATTATTTACTACTTCTGCTCATCTAGTTGCATTTATGTTTAAAAGTTGGAAAAAGGCGAAATTCGATGATCTTTCAGTATGCATCCTTCCTGAGAGGTAGTCTTCTTTTAGTGTCTATTGATGCGGTCAGCCATGATTGCCATGGCAACAGCTGTGGATTCTGACAGCACTGGGAGTTTGATAGTGATGGCATTCTTCGTGAAGGCTGCAAAGCTTCAGAAGTGTGCATGTTGTGTGCATGTGCTAGTACACAGATATGTGCACTTTGGGACCTGCAAGAGAAGCAAGCCGCTGGATCTCATGGCCCCAAGACATCCAGGGAGATACGAGGGTGCAAAGCCCCAGACACCCTTCAACCACAAAGGAACTTGAACATCACATCCTCGGAGACGGGGAGCCAGTGCAGTGGTGAATCTCAAGAGAAAACCCATGTATGTGGAAGAGGTGTGGCGCAGCGACCAGGGCGACTGACGTTGAAATCTGGGGCTCACAGTTCGATCCCCGGCACCGGCGACAGGTCAGCCCAGCAACACATGACTCTGGGCCATAGCTCGCTTAGTCTTCCTTAGGGCCCCCAGCGCCGGGACACCACTTCGGAGGTAGCTGTGCGCTTTACAAATACTGGTATTTCATTTCATTTCATTTCATGTTGACCAAGATGAAGCTGGCTGTGGCATCCGCATGCACTGGAGGCCGCCGCCCTTGGGCACTGGCACGGTCCAGTCTGCCACCGACTTGGCCTCCCACTGCACCCGAAAAAGGTGAACCTTTCACTCGATGGAGGCAAAGGACAGAGGTTTGACTCTCTGATATATGGTGGCTTCAGAACGTATTTCTGAACCCCAAAGAGCCCACATTGCCCATCCCGGGGGATGGAGAGTGGCAAAGGAGACGGTGGCGGATGATTGTAGAGCGCTGCACGTCTGTGGTGCCATCTTAAAGGACTGTAGGTAAGGGCCCGACAGATAAGTTCATGAGCACAGTTGGAGAAGAAACAGTGGGGCACAAATCCCATTCCATGTACCAATAAATCCAGCCCGGCTGGGCTGGCCTCTAGACAACAGCGGAGAATGCTCCTTCATGTGGTGGAGGAGTAAGGGGTCAACAAAGTACGCAGGGCCTAACACAGGGGCACTAAGGATGACACATACAATCATTGTACTATTACGGGCGGGGAAGCCTTGAGCGACTTCCACCCCTTTATTTTATACACTCTGGCCACGCCTGGCCAGAGAGTGATACATTGTGTGGTAGCCCATCTGGGCTAAAGGTCCTGCATGCTTCTGCACCCCATGGCAACTAGACCCCTACATCCCATCCCAAGTCAGTGTTCACAAGTGATCAACCTTGTCAACACATGAAATCTGTGAGGCGGTGGCTTGGTCTTGGGTTGGGCCGCAAGTTGTATCGTGAGTGACGATCTGTGCCAGTCGCTGGGACGCTTCGGTGAGGTGTCGGGCTCGGGCCACTGGTCATTCACAGTCATCATCAGCAGGTGATGGAGTGTTCACTATTACTTGGTTGTCTGCTTAGCGAGGTTGTAGACTATCCCCGGGGGCCTCTTCTCGTGCCTTGCTGGAGCGGGGTTGCGGTGAATCAGCTTCCTGCATTTGTTTGAACCAAGATATGTTGTGGTGATGACCTCATTGCCCTTCTGTGCTGTGATGGCTGTCCCGTTGGTCTTCACTACCGTCCATGTTCGCGGTCATACACAGTGCGGAACTTCCTTCCGCCACGGCGGTTTCTCACCAGCACGGTGTGGCCAGGCAGGATGACTCTGATTTTGGCTCTTCTCCTCTTGTTTGTTCGTTCATTGGTGGTTGTCCTTCTCGTTTGAGCATTAGCGGGGTCATATGGTTCTGGAGTCCATCCCTCAGCAGCGGGTAGGGTTGCCCTTCGGGGCCCGGCCAACATCAGAGACCACGGGGATCTTTGGGTTGTGCAGTGTGGGGTGTTGCGATACTCACGTGGGAATTGGTGCAATGCTACTTCTGGGTCTCCCCGTTCAGACACCGCAATCCATAGGACCTTGTTGAGTGCCCACATAAAGCGTTCCGCTTCGTCATTGGCCTGTGGCCACAGAGGTGTGATACGTATCCCTAGGTGCTCCAGCATGCCCCGGAACTCAGTCCCCTGAAATGGAGGCCCATTGTCGGTCTTGAGCTCATGGGGTAAACCGAATAGTGCAAATGTCTTCTCCAACACCGGCCGTATGTCGGCAATGACGGGATGCAATCACCTCGACAATGGGGTATTTGGAGAATGCATCGATCACCACTGCCATTGTCCGGCCATCTAGAAAACTCCCAAAATCCAGGCTGAGACGTGACCATGGGCCTGGGACCGGGTCTTCAGTTATGACATTTGCTGGGCATTCTTGACTGCTGGTGAGCAGGCAGGACCTGCAGTCCCTCACCAGTGTATCTACTGTGTCTTCAAGATCAGGAAACCACACCTTTTCTCTCATTCGGGATTTCATCCGGTTGGTTCCCTGATGCCCTTTGTGGACTAGGACTGTGGCGCATTCTTGGAGGGTCACAGGGATGACTAGCCTGGACACGCTCAGTATTACTCCATCGGACACCCTGCTCAGCTCGTCTCTTACTTTCTGGAGCGCTTGAGGAAGCGCATGAGTACAGCATCAGTGCAGGTTTCTTGCATCGTCGATCGTGGGGGCTTGGGGGCAGGCCCACTGGGAAATCATGTCAACATACTCTTTGGTCTTCACTTCTTGAGTGCCACCATCGGGCACTGCTTCTGGTGAGTGACGCAACAGGAAGTCCGCTGGGTTTTTCGCTACTGGGCGATATACCACCTCCATTTGGTATTGCTACAATTGTATTGCTCATCACTTAATCCACGGTGGTGGATGAGATGCAGTGCCGTGGAATAATGGAACCAGGGGCTGGTAGTCCGTCATCACCCGGAAGGGGTGCCCACTTACGTACAGATGGAAGTGGTTGCGGGCCCACTTGATGGCTAGCGATTCTCTCTCGAATTGAGAGTATCTGGCTTCAGTAGGTGTGAGCGCTTTACTTGCAAATGCCAGCAGGGCCCACTTTCTTGGGTCTGTCTCTTGAGTCAATAATGCTCCTAACCCCACCCGGCTGGCGTCTACTATGAGCTCGGTCATTCGGGGTGTGTCAAAATACTCCATCATAGTCTTTCCAAGGAGGCTGCCTTGATCTGCTGGAAAGCGTCCTCTTCTCCTTGCCCCACACCCATGTCGCGTCCTTCCTCGTTAGGGTTCGCAACGGTTCTGCCAGTGTGGCCAGGTTGGAAATGAACCTTCCAAAGTAAGTGGCCATGCCAAGGAAGCTGTGAACTTCTGAAGCTGTCTTCGCCCTGCAAGATGGCTTGTGACTTCTTCGGGTCGACCATGATGCCGTTCCGGCTGAACACGTATCCGAAAAAGTCAATCGATTGCTGGAAAAATGAGCACTTTTCCCCGTGGAGGGTGACTCCGTGGTCGACCAGTCACTGGAGCGTGGCGCACAGATGCCGCCGATGTTTTTCCATGTTCTCGGAATGCATCAAAATGTCATCACTGACCTTTAGTACTTCTGGGGAGCCCTGACAGCAGCTCACGAATTGTGTTTTGGAATATTTCTGCCACCGGCGAGATTCCAAAGTTCAGCCTGCAGTACCGTCGAAGCCCAATTAGGGTCGAGAAGGTCATGATGTACCTGCTCTTCTCGGCTAGCGTCAGCTGATGATATACCGCGTTCAGGTCGAGTTTGGAGAACAAGCGGGATCCATTCAGGTCCGCCAGGATATTATCTATGGTTTGGGTTAGATGCCTCTTGCGCTCGATCACTTGGTTAGGCATGTCGATGCAAAGCTGAATCTTGCCAGATTGTTTCGGCTTCTCTGCAATAACCATGGGTGATACCCATGGTGTTGGCCCGGTGACCTTCTCGATGACACCTAGCTGTTCGAGGTGTTAGAGCTTTTTTTCGACGAGTGGCCTGAGATGGAACAGTCCCTTTCGATGGCTCAGAGCCACCGGTTTCACAGCTTTGTCAATATGTAGTTTGATCGGGGTCTTTTTGATGCATCCCAGTCCTTCAAAGAGCGGTGGGAAACGGCTCAGTCGTTCTTCGATCTACAGGTCTTTGAGTGCATTTGCAAATGTGACCAGGCCACGAGGCGGGTCTGGTTGCTCAGTGGACTAATGCTTCCACTGCAGGGGCTTGTGTTCGACCTCATGGTCACAGATTCAGTTCCTGGTGGGTCCACTCAGCCTTTCATCCATCTGAGGTCGATAAAATGAGTACCATTGAGTTGGGTAACAAGAAACATCTGTTATTCAGCGCCAAGTTACCTCCGGGTGAACGTGCGCTTTACAAGTGCACATGTTATGTTATGTTATGTCCTCAGCCGTGTAGCTCCCCACGAGTATGTCCACCTCCCTGTCGATCACATGAAACATGGTGGTAACTTCGTTTCCCTCTGCTTTCATCTGGACTGTCATCTTTCCTTTTAGTGGCAGCGGCGTCTGGCTGCCATATGTAAGGATTCGCACGTGTGATGGAGACAGCGCGGGCTTTGGGCTCAGTTGTTTGTATTGCTGAGACCCCATTACATTGACGGATGCGCCGGTATCAATTAGTGCAGTAACGTCAGACCCGGCGATGTTGATGGTGCACGTGGGCTGCGGCTGCCTCTTCCTCTTCAACTCACTGGCAAACAAAATGAGGTAGGATTCGTCTTCTTCATCTGTTGACGAATCTTCGAGATATTGCCTTAGCCGCACAGCCGTGCAGGTTGTCTTTGGGTTCTTGGACTCGTTGAGTGAGAGTTGTCTCACTGCCTTCGACGGGGTCGCCGCCCTCTGGCTCCTCGGTTTCGCGCTCCACCCTGGCACGCTACTGCGAAGTGGTTTGGGATCCCGCACCTGGAGCAGGTTCTTCCTTGTGCCGGGCACTCCGCCTGGGGGTGTTCTTCCTTGCCACAATATCTGCACAGTGCCCCTTGCGTGCTTCGTCCTGGCCGTCGGCCACGATTGCCTCTGCTTCGCTTGCGGACCGCATTAACTCTCTCTGTTTTCATTGTGACGGGCTTCTCTGCTTGCTGGGTCAGCGCAGCCTCAATTGCTGTCGACCTGGCATCGGACAGATCATGTGACCTAGCTAGGATGAGAATGTCCCCCAAAGAGATGCCTGGTTGGTGTAGGATAAGAGTCCCTAGGTTCTTGTTCCGCACCCTTGGATAACCTGGGCTCGCACCTCTTTGGGTTGATCATCATCGGTGCATGTACTTGCCAACTCGCGCAGCCATGCATGGAACGCATCCATTTATTCTCCTTCTTGCTGACGTGCCTTTCCGCAGTTGGAACCTCTTGTATTCCGGGTTTCAATTGTGGGTCAAAATGAGCATTTCACGTGGCCACTGCCGCGTTGTAGTCGTCGGGCCACCCAGTGTTGGGTAGATGAGCAAATTGCTTGTGTATCTCATTGCCGGCAAAGTGTAACAATAAGGACCTCTTTACTGCGCCATCCATTTCCCACGTCGCTGTGAAATAATTGTCTAGACGGCTCACCCAGAGTGTTCACCTGGGTGACGCTGTTGCTGGGTCAATTAGCTCCCTGAACGGCGGCAGCGCACCGATCTGTGAGTGTTGTGGTGCTTGCTGCACTGGTGGTGGTCCTAGGTTCTGGGTTGGGAGTGCTTGTGGGGCCGCTGTTGCCGCCCCTTGGTCATTCATGTTCCTCTTAGATGGTGGGCTACACGAGGTTAGACCTCTTCCTTGTGCCCTCCTTGGTCTGATCTGTAGTCTGGCAGATTGCCCCACTTGTGAGAGGTTATCCTGGCTGTGCCCTCTGTAGTGCCTTTCCTTCTCTTGTTATGTCCTGTCTTTCTTGTGTATTTGTTTTTTTTTCCATCAATGTTCTCCTCTTTGTGTCTGTTTTTGTTTCCCTTTCTTTCTTTTTTCCTTTTCCCTGCTTCCTGGCAGGCAGCCTCTCAGTGCTCCTAGTGCAGTGTTTGGGACAGCAGGGGGCCAGCGCCGGTCCCACGATCCCCTCGGGAGCAGCTGGTTTGTTCCCTGTGCTTTTTGAGGCTGATTGCCTCTGATGGAGGGCGATCTGCGCATGCGCGCGCTGCTGCGTGCAATGCATGCCGATGAACACCCAGGCCGGGAGAGTCAAACGCATCACAGCGTCTTGACCTTCACGGATGAGCCTTGTGGCGGCCGTTGGGTGCGTCGCTCACCTCGAGGGGCGTCTCCATTGTGGATCCCGCCGTGGCAGCAGGGTTCATCAGCTGCCGATCACGCCTCTGCAGGGACCTTGATGGCGGGTGCGTGCAGCGATTGTGGCAGTTCCTCTTGCTGGCGTCAGTTCCACCGCGGGGTTGTGCCTGTTGCGCGTGGGGTCCGACTGCCCACCCTCGTCGCCAGTGTGGTGGATGATTATGGGGGGTCAACAACGTATGCAGGCCTAACACAGGGGCGCCAAGGATGACACATACACTCACTGTGCACGCGCGCAGCGGGAGCACCGACTGAGCGCCGAAGGTGCGCCAAAGGTAAGCCCGTCTGCGCCCATCCGCGCCGGGACCGCGCCCAGCGCCAGGACCCCTGGCCCCCGCAGACCCCAGCCCACCCGCCGGACGTACGACACCGCCACCCTCGGCGCACTCAACGCCGGCCGAATCCCAGGATGCTACCGAGCCACCCCGAGACGCACCCACGGACCCTTCTGCTGCAACTCCTGCAAGTTCACCTGCATCCGGACCTGTACTACTCCAGCACCAACCAAGACCAAGACGAGCAACAGCAGCAGCCACCTGAAGTGCATCCTGCTCAACACCCGCTCCGTCCACAGACACGCCATCGAGCTCTGGAACCTGCTCGACACCACAGCCCCAGACGTCGCCTTCCTCACGGAAACCTGGATGAACACCTCTTCAGCGCCCGACATCGCCATCGCCATCCCAGACGGCTACAAGATCGTCCGAAGGGACCGCATCAACAACACCGGAGGAGGCATCGCCATCATCCACAGGAATACCATCCGCATCACGACCAACGCCGACGACACCCTCGCACCCGCCGAGCACCTGCACTTCCAGGTTCACATCAACCCCAAGACCACCCTCAGAGGCACCCTCATCTACAGACCCCTGGGACCACGCACACAATTCAGCGAAGACATCGCCGACTTCATCAGCCCGCACGCCCTCCCCTCCGCTGACTACATCCTCCTCGGGGACCTCAACTTCCACCTGGAGAACAACAACGACCGCAACACCACCACCCTGCTGGACAACCTCGCCAACCTCGGACTCAAGCAGCTGGTCACCACCCCCACCCACTACGCCGGACACACACTCGACCCCATCTTCTCATCCAGCAAGGACATCGCCTTCAGCCACGCCACCGGACTCCACTGGACGGACCACAGCTGCGTCCACTTCAGCTTCAGAAGGACCACGATCCACCACCACCAGCAACAGGTTGCACGCAGAAGCTGGAACAAGATCACAGCCGACCAGCTCGCGACCGCCCTGAGCAAGAACCCACCCACCAGCGCAACGAACCCCAGCCAAGCGGCCACCAACCTCTCGAAGTGGATCAGCTACTGCGCAGACGACCTCGCCCCTCTGAAGACCCCGCCTAGCAGACCCGGTAGCAAGAAAGCCCCATGGTTCACCGACAAACTCAAGAGCTCCAAGAAGAACTGCTGAGCCCTCGAGAGAACCTGGCGCAGAGACCTAACACCGGACAACATGACTGCCCTCAAGCTCGCCACCCGAAAACACCACCATCTCATCCACGCCACCAAGAAAACCGCATTCAAGGAACGACTGGACAACAACGCACACAACAGTAAGGAACTCTTCAACATCGTCAAAGAGCTCTCCAACCCCAACGCCGGAAACAACGACATCACCCCTTCGCAAGACCTCTGCAATTCCCTCGCCTCCTACTTCCACAACAAGATCGCGGACATACACAACAGCTTCAGCACTCAACCGACGCACGCCACGACCGAACCACCGCCCCCCACCACCACCCTCCGCGCCTGGACCCCGATCAGCACCGAAGACATCGTCCGCACAATGAACTCCATCCACTCCGGATCTCCTACCGACCCCTGCCCTCACCACGTCTTCAACAAGGCTGACGCTGTCATCGCACCCCACCTGCGGGACATCATCAACACCTCCTTCGACACCGCTACCTTCCCGGAGAGCTGGAAGCACGCTGAACTCAGCGCTCTACTAAAGAAGCCATCAGCCGACCCCACCGACCTCAAGAACTACCGCCCCATCTCGCTGCTCCCGTTTCCTGCAAAGTCATCGAGAAGACCGTCAACAAGCAGCTGGCTGCCTTCCTCGAAACGAACGGATCCCTCGACCTCTCGCAGTCTGGCTTCCGGGCCAACCACAGCACCGAGACCGCCCTGATCGCAGCCACCGATGACATCCGAGCTCTGCTTGACAACGGAGAAACAGTGGCCCTCATCCTCCTAGACCTCTCCACGGCCTTCGACACTGTCTGCCACCGTACACTAGTGCAGCGACTCAGCAACGTCGGAATCCAGGAGAAGGCACTGGAGTGGATCATCTCCTTCCTCGCCGGTAGGACACAGAGTCCGCCTCCCCCCGTTCAGATCTGAAGCCACCGAAGTCATCTGCGGCCTTCCTCAAGGCTCCTCGCTCAGCCCAACCCTCTTCAACGTGTACATGAGCCCCCTCGCAGACATCGCACGCCAGCACAACCTCAACATCATCTCCTACGCCGACGACACCCAGCTGATTCTCTCCCTCACCAACGACCCCGCCACCGCCAGAGCCAACCTCCACAAAGGGATGAAAGAGGTAGCCGAATGGATGAAGAACAGCCGCCTGAAACTGAACTCGGACAAGACGGAAGTCCTCATCCTGGGATCCTCACCCTCCGCCTGGGACGACTCCTGGTGGCCCCCCGCCCTAGGCAGCGCACCCTAACCAACAGACCACGCACGCAACCTGGGCTTCATCCTGGATTCCTGCCTCTCCATGACCAGACAAGTCAACGCTGTCTCTTCGTCGTGCTTCAACATCCTGCGCATGCTACGAAAGATCTTCCGGTGGATCCCCACCGAGACCTGGAAGACGGTCACCCAGGCCCTCGTCACCAGCCGTCCGGACTACGGCAACTCCCTCTACGCCGGAACCACCGCCAAACTCCAGAAGAGACTCCAGCGGATCCAGAACGCCTCAGCACGACTCATCCTGGACATCCCCCGTCGCTGCCACATCTCCGGACACCTGAGCGACTTGCACTGGCTCCCGGTCAACAAGAGAATCACCTTCCGTCTCCTCACCCATTCACACAAAGCCCTACACAACCAAGGCCCAGGATACCTCAACAGCCGCCTCAACTTCTACGCTCCCAAACGCCAGCTTCGATCGACCGGCCATGCCCTCGCCGCCGTCCCCCGCATCCGAAGAGCCACGACAGGGGGAAGGTCCTTCTCCTACCTCGCCGCCAAGACTTGGAACTCCCTCCCCACCCACCTCCGCCTGACCCAGGACCACCTCGCCTTCAGGAAGCAGCTCAAGACCTGGCTGTTCGAGCAGTAGCGGACCCCCCTCCCCTAGCGCCTTGAGACCCTCTGGGTGAGTAGTGCGCTATATAAATGCCTGATTGATTGATTGATTGATTGATTGATTGATTGATTGATTGATTGACTGTACTATTACGGGCGGGGAAGCCTCGAGCGACTTCCACCCCTTTATTTTATACTCGGGCCACGCCTGGCCAGAGAGTGATACACTGTGTGGTAGCCCATCCGGGCTAAAGGTCCTGCGTGCTTCCGAACCCCCGTGGCAACTAGATCGCTACACACACCTGACGGCCAAAGCTTGGAACAACCTTCCCGTGCACCTCAGGTCCACACCACCGCTCCAGCAATTTATGAACAAACTCAAGACCCGGCTGTTGAAATGAATAGTCCACCAAGTAGCAGCTAGCAACTCCAGCACTTTAAGACCCTCGTGGGTGATTTGCTGCACTTTACAAATCCCTTATTGATTGCTGATGGGTCATCTAAAGCTCTTTCCAGCAGACAGAGCCGCAGTCGGGTCAAGCTGCCCATGATCGTGGACGAAAGAGATCTCACCCGCAGGAGTGAGGTGGTGAATGCTACATATTACAGGTGGACATCGCCTGGGAAGGCCGAGGCGATGAGATAGGCTGGGCCCGGCCTCTCCTAAGTGTTGAAAGGACCCTGGCAAGAGTGGACAAGGGAAACGTGGAGGCGCGGAGGTTCATCCTGTTCTCTGGAAGATGCCGGTCGGCCAGGCTTCCACGCACTTGATTAAGGGCTACCGAAGAAATTTATTTCGTGAAAACTGAGAGTGCGTTCACTGCCTGAAAGTGAAAGATCTAAGGATCCAGAATCCAGGCTCTAGAACTGCTCAAGGTCTGGAGTATCCGTCTGCTGCCGAAGCAGGAAATGTTTCCAGAGTCACCTTGAGGGGTCCCTCGGAGTCTTCGCACGTGTGCCACCAAGCTTGTATATGTGGCCCATGGAAGAAAGAGTGTCCCTCCCACAAAGATGCAGAGCTGAGACCTGCCCATCAGGCTCTTGGGGGCCAGGCGTCAGTCAGAAGTACTTGGGAGCTATTGTGGGCTTCCCCCTAGGACTAGCAGGTTCTGGTGCACTCCCTTCTGTTGTCCTAAAAACAACCTTTTTTTTACAGCTTTTTTCAGGCAAAAGGCAAGTTACTAATTACAAGGTCAGCCACCACCAGCCTGTCACTCACACCCGGCAGGAGATGGGAGGGAGGCATCTCTCTTCTACCAATTACTTTAGGATGCTGCAACCCACGCACACTGCCCAGCAGGGGGCAGCATTGCATCTGGAATGGGGAATAGTTTGCCTTGTGGGCTCTTTAAAAATGGCTCCTGTTTCCATCTTCCCGCGGTTTTCTCTGGCCCGTTTGCGTCTGTGCTCGGTCTGACACAAGCCTGTGATTGAAAGAAGGCGACATCCCTGGGTTGTGTCCAGGTGGCCACCTCTCACGTGATGGACACAGACGCAAGGGTGCGCAGTGGCCACCATGTACCGTAAGTAATGTAAAGCACCTGGTCACAGACCCCTGGACACGAGTCCAGCCCTACCTTCTGTCTAGAAAGGACTTCCCAACCTCTTGCAGGGACCCCCGGATCCAGCCCCTCCCGGAAGCTTCAAGCCTTCGTGAGCTCTGCAGCAAAGCTCGCGGCTGAGAGAGGGAGGGTCCCTCTCACTGGATCTGAACCCCTCTCGTGGCAAACAGTGGACTCACAGCGGGGGCTAAGACCTCCCTCCGGCACTTACAAAGCCCCCCACCGTATCTCTTGGACAAACTACCAAATAATTTCAAATTTAATAGGGAACGGGAGGAATGGAAGCAAGGAAGGAGGTGCTGGCTCTAGAATCCCAAAAAGGCATTAAAAAAAAACTCTGTCACTCCTTCTCTGCTGATATGTTTAAAATCAGGAACAGCAGTTTCACAGCGCTCAGAATAACCTCTTACAGTGACAGAGAAAACCTTTCTAGTACTAGATCAGCCTGACTGACTGCGACCAGGCCTCTAGGCGGTCACTTCCTGTTTGCAAGATTTCCCGCCCTCTGTGGTCACATGACTGCATCATGGCTGTTTAATATCCCCATTGACACGGTGGAGTGGTTAATGGCGGTTAAAGACCCGTCAGTGGCGCCTTGCCCTACAGACTCGCTTGTTTTCCATATTTGGGTCTATCAGGGTCAGACTGGACGTGGGGCCAGAAGTCTTGCCTCCTTCACCCCTCCTCCATCTATCCTTGAACCACCTCTTTGCCCCTTTCTCTTCTGTTATGTTATGTTATGTTAAATACACTTATATCGTGCTCAGCTACTCCGCAGAGTGTCCCGGGGTTTGCAAAGGTAAAGGCAGACAGAACCAACAACGGCTAGAACAAGAATGTTTTAAGATGTTTTTTTAAATGAATGGATTCTTTCCATGAATCTCTGATGGACACCCTCCCCCCTCCTGGTTGCATATAATCCCCCCACTAAAGGGGTTGTGCTGCTAGTAGTCCTGGGTGCTCCTCTTAGATGTGTGTGCGGTGTTTGGTAAACCCTTGTTTGCTCATCCGCGCTCCTGGTGGACTCCCCACACCATGTGGCACGGCTGGTTGTATAGCGGCCATATTTATGGTTGCTGCTGTGCCTCTCCAAGGGGTACCCCTAGACCAGGCTTCTTGGACATATCTAGTTCTTATTCCTGTGAGTTACCCCTCTGCCATTTGCGGGTGGCGTCTTCCACCGTACAGTGTGGCTGGTTGTCTAATGCCCTTGCCATGTGGTACACTGCAGTAGCCTTGTGGAGACCCAGAGCCAGTCCAAATGAATAAACGTACAGTCGCTGCTCGTTTGTCGCTTCCGGACAGACTGCACTGGGGAAGCTCCATACCCCTCGTGGGTGGACTATTCAGAGTGAGTACCAAGGTGGCCTGTGTTATGTTGTTTCTTGTGAGTAGTATATTTTACCAAACTACAGAGGATTGTCCCGGGGGCACGGCTGTCCACGGCTTATCAGTGTCTAATGCATAGATGTACAGCTTTGACTTAAGATTGTGGATCAGACGAGGGGCTTCACCGGCTGACCCCATTAAGGTACATAAAGACCAAACCCTTGTTTGGAGATTTATGAAGTGGCTGGACTCGATGACGTCTCTGAGCCACTTGGCCGCTTAGGCCACTGAACAGCAGCCAACAAAGGCTCGCCGCCACTGAATGTGGGTTCGATTACGGACACACTACGCGTCCGGCCGGTTGCTGAATATAATGTCCATTACCATCTTAGTGGTGATAGAAAGTTGGCAAAAGGTGCAGCTTGTTGAATCCCTTCCAGTCCACAACGCCTGAAGCATTTATTATATGATGTCATCAATTATATCATTAAACATGTCATGACGGATGCAATCAGTGAGATCATAAGCCGTGCATGATGGGAGTTCACTGAGCTATAGCGAATTTCAGTGCATTTTTTGTCTTCTAAACTAAGCTGATAGGTTATTTCAACAACGTCACTTTAACGTTTGATTTTTTCTGAGATTTTCAGTTTTTTTAATGTATTTTAAAATCTTATTACCATTCCTATCTATACCATCAATTTAACCTTTGGCTTTTTCAGTGAATTTCAGTTTTATTTCTTTGGATTATGTTCTAAACGTAGCACCTTTTTTAGGGCGTGTCTGGTTAATACTTGGATGAGAGGTCGCCTGGGAATTCCATGTTAAAAAGCATTGTGAAGCTCGCCACAGACTCATGGTTCTTCCTCCTTAATTTGTTTTTTAAGTTCTTTATTATTATTAAATTATTTTTTAGACTTTGGCCTGTGACTGCCAAACGTCAAATTGTCACTGCTTTAAGTGCCTAGATTCCACAGAACCCAGGAAAGTCACTAGGCTCTTTGTTACAGGCACAGGGAAGGGAGGCTGGCAGTCCGCTCTTGTTGTGGCGTGTTGTTGCAGCTGCTCGTGCCGAGGCCTGACCATGGTGCTGGCAGTGCCCCTCTGGATGTGCGAAGGAACCCAGTGTAAAGCGCGTGGAAGGAAGGGGTCCTCTAGTTTTAAACTCTTCAACCCTTTTTATTATATTAGTGTGGTTTTTGATACCACGGTGTCAGGTTTGTTACCATAGTTCCACAGGGGACGCCTCGTTGAGTCCTGTGGCACTAGATATAGGGGTACTCCGGTACCACAGGACAGGCCTGCAACAAAAAAAATGTATATATTATATATATATATTTTGCTATTTGACATAAGGGAGGGTCACATCGCTAATGGCCCTCAGTTTTAGGGTATGCCCATCCTCCCCTTTGTGTCCTTTGATTTTTTTTCTCAGGACTCGGGGACTGTGTTTCCGAGTCCTATAACGGCTAACACAACATATTCTCCAGGTTGTGGTCAGCCAATCAGGGTACACCAATCCACTTCGAATGGATCAATCACAATATAACATCAGCACTCTAGGTATCTCTAACTTTTTACCAACTTTACCAATCCTCACGTCCACTTGAGCACCATTTTAAACACTAATTTCTGTAAAATAGCTGAAAAGATTTGCCCCAATTCACAAAAAACATACTTTTTTTTGGTAGAGTTCTAACTTTTTGTCAAATTTGGTGCAATTCTTTTCAACCATTATTTTTGTACTGGATAGCAGATTTTCCTATGGGAATTGAAATAGGGAAATTGCACGTTAGGGATACCCACCCCTTTTAGGTTTCGCCTTGACAGCACTTGCGCTGTCTCTTCGAGACATGCTGTATTCAGTTTGTGAGCTTAGAGCCTGCCCACTGTTTCTCATTGGTTTTGTTTCAGTGCCCTTTAAAAATTCTTACTTTCGAGTGGGTATTTGTTCCCATTTGTCCCACCTTTTCCTTGTTTGTTCCCTCCCATGGAGAACGCCCCCAGGATGTGTAGACTTCCACTTGTGTGCATTGAGGCTGCTGATGAGCACTACTTTTTTCTTTAGTTTCTGCTGGCTGTATGGAAAGTCTCTCTGGCTGCACAGCTGGTTCCCCTGCGCAGTTGAAAAACAGGCTTGTTCATGCTCCCTGCTCCTGTTACAAGCTCTGCTTCTATCCGAACACCATTTTTTTCCCTCCGTTTCACTGTCTCGCTATTATCATTGACTGCACGAGGGAATGGCGTGGCAATGAGGTGCGCTGGCAGCTGAAAAATACCACCAAAAAACACAGTGTGTGACTTATCCGCTCCCCCGAACCCCGGTCTTTCTCTGTATCTGCTCATTATGTTTTGGAAAAGTGCCAGGATCCCAGGAAGCAGCGCTACGTTAAGGCCAATGCAACAGTTCTGTCCCCTGTTCTTAATTACCCCTGTTGTCCAAGTTCCCTTTACGCCCTCCCTCCTGTATGTTACGCGCCGTTCTTTCGCATCGCTCACTTGCTGTAAATGTCTGCAGCATAGAATCAACAGTTGTGTGAAGGAGGCAGTCTCTGCTGTGACAAGCAGCAGCCGTGCTTAAAGATGCGAGGGTGATTGATGTGGTGTGTGATGAGCGTACGGGCATGGGGAGAGGGTTTCTGCCCCACCGAAGGATCGGTTTCATTGGGTGAGGTTTCCTGTCATTCCGGCTGAGGCGCAGCCATTAATGATCCGGAAGAATCAATAATAGCCAGGACCAGTTGAACAAAAGCGATATCAATGCGGATGAACAGTGACAGCAACAGTACTACCAATACTACAGATAATATCAGTCCTTATGGTCATAACAATCCAGCATTAAGAAAAAAACTAGAACTAATATTACTGTGTCATGACCTCACAAAAAATCATAGGAAGAATAACAATAAGTAGTTATTATTGCCATTATTAATATCAGTGTGATTGTTTTGTTGTTACTGCTAGTTCTGTTGGCTTTACTAGTGTTAGTTATATTTTCTATTGTCGTTATGGTCATTGTTATATTAACCCTTTCCATGCGGCCGCGATTCCCCTGGTGTGCTGTAAACAACACGAACAGGGGCGGGCCGTGGCGAACCCCAGCCGTCATCAGCACACGAGCACCGTAGTGCATGACGGCTGGGGTTCGTCATCAGCATGGAAGGGGTTAACAGTAATAATAACGTCGTATATAACAATACGACTGAGGATGATAATACTAGATAGGATATTAGTGCTGGTAACAATAATAGTAAAGGGGCATTTCACAAGTCTTGTGTAGAGGATCCAGGGGAGTATTTATTTTCTCCTGCACCTTACAGGGCATTTATTTTTGCTCACCACGGTTACGTCTTGGGGCAGAGGTAATGTTGTCCTTCGCGTAACTTCAGCATGATCTGAGAGACCCAGATTTGATTAAACTCTGAAGGGAAATGGAGGTGGGAGGTAGGCTCTGGAAGTCCCATTTTCCTTTGAGCACAAGTGGGGATTAGTTTGGGGTAGTAGTTGGCTGTTCTCGTGCCATCTGGCACATGTGTGGGCTAGCCCAGGCAGTCTTCCATTTGCCATCGAACACAGTTGTGGGCTAGCCCAGGCAGTCTTACAAGTGTCACCAGGCAAAGGGGTGTACTAGCAAGAAGTGGTCCTCCATTTACCAACGGCCATTTTCTGATTCCAAAGCTGACATTGGTTTTCCACCTCCCACTTTAGCCACTTCCCTGAATATGCTTGGATAAAGAGTGCGTGCTGGTCCCTGGTCCCATCTCCCTGACTCTCCTGTCTTTTACCCGCAGGCGCCTGAAGTACGGAATCTTTGTGTGCCATCTGATCCCATCGGTGCGGAAGCTCATCCGGCATCCCCTTCATGCGGTACAAGTGCGGGGAGCATGGCTCAAGGGTGACCTCCACAACCACTCCATCGCTCTACGCGTCAGACCGTCCAATCCATCGCGTCCTTCAGAGTCCTGGGGGAAAGGGGCAGAGGGAACCGAAGGACACCCGTTCTGGATTTCATCCCCGCAGAGAATCCACCCCATGTTCCATCTCCCTGCATAACCCATTCTTTCTCATGGTGGGCCAAATACCTGGGCCACGGACACGCCCATTTTTGCCTTAGATGACACGGATGGAATGTGAGCTGCGACCGCAGCATCTGGCGTCCTCTGACCGCCAAGGCAACCCTGCCCTCTTGGGTGGGAGAACTTTCATGCGAAAGAAACACAAGTTTTGCTGGTAGGGGTCAGGAGCCAGTGAAAAGGCAACATCTGCAAGATTATTCTGCAGCAGAAAATGCCACAGTGCTAAAAGCGGACTTTATTCCAGGAGTTGACGCAGTATTGTGCTTTTTTGGTGAAAACTGTGTTTTTTTTTCTTTTGCACACACTCACCTATATTTGCTTATACATAGATATATATATATATATATATATCTTTTATTTATTTGATGTTAATGTCAGCTGTGTGTCTTGCGTCTATGTGACAAGAGGCTAGAAGTGTTTTGTCTGTGCATGTTGGGGAAGGGTGTTTGGGAGGGACACCAGGGGAGGGAGGGTCATGTCCTCTCATTGACTTGTGACAATCCACTGTGCCACACTTTTGCGAAACCCTGCTGCGGCATCTGAGGGTCAAAATACTTTCATTCAGCATGACATAAAAACCTGTGATGTTGCATTACAGTGGGAGGCAGCTAAAGCTCCTGCATGGGGTCATTCTTGCTCTCTGCTAAATTGAGAAACAAGGCTTTCTTCCGCTGTTACTGTTTTGGAGGGCTGTGAGAAGTTCATGTTGTATCTCCTTAGCCCCTCTTCCTCCAGTCCGACACCTCTGTACATTATCTTTCTTCCCTACACATCACATACTCAGAGTTTGAGGAGCGCAGCAAGTAAGTAACCCATTTCAGGGCAGTGAGTCGTAGGCTGAGGGATGGGAGCTCAGAGCTTTTCTACCCAAGGATCCATGTTATGAAAGTGCTTTCTGAAAGAGCCAGGTGAAGCCCAACATGTCTATTCTGAAAGCCCACCTTTCTGAAGCGGGTACTACGCCCCTTTGTACTGAGCCGAGGCTCACAGAAGATGGCGAGTTCCCTACTTAGCTGTGACTTTGAGTTACTTTATCTCTGGCCATACGGAACTCTTGGTGGCAGTGAGACCTCCGGCGTGCCACAGACAGGGAGGCCATCCAGATGTGCTCCAGGAGAAGGCGCATCTCCAGCCATGCCACCTTACTACAGACATTGAGGCCATCCAGATGTGCTCCAGGAGGAAGCGCGTCTCCAGCCCTGCCACCTTACTACAGACTGGGAGTCCATCCAGATGTGCTCCAGGAGAAGGCGCATCTCCAGCCGTACTGTTCCCTGACTGGGGTTAGCTCCCACCTACCCTGAGCTCCCAAAGTTAAAGCAAGTTCTCCACCCTCAAAGAAGCAAGTCCACCACCATGCTGAGCGCTTAAAGATAATCCCTTGCCCTACCATGCCCTTAAAAATGTGAGTTGTAGAGGCAAAGTTTCTGCGCTCCTAAATACGACAAATGGCGGACCATACTTTGCTCTAAAGCTGAATCCTTTGCATACTCTGCTCTTAAAGAGTGACGAGGGGCCATATTAGATCCATGCGCTGTGGAAATGACATTTAGTGGCGTCACCTAAGTTTGAGAGTGAGGTACGAAATACAAAATTGGAAGTAATTCTTGTCATAGGTCCCTGATCCTGCCATAGAAGACAAAACAGTTTTTTTACCTCTGCTGACATGTTCTTTTTTTAAGTAAGCCTTTTTTGTCATTCAGCACACACATTCAGAATAGGAAGCAGAGCGTAGCCTGCTCTGCACTATCTTAAACACCTTGCAGGTGCATTGTGGGTAAACAAGACCCCAGACACCGCTGTGGCGCGAACATGATATCTTGCAGGACCGCAGCAGCCGTCTAACAGTTTACACTGTCTCTGCTCGTACCTTCTTGAGGCACTCCAAGGCAAAACTCCTGCTGTGCCAGACCTCAAAAGACACTATCGATTACCCACAATGCTACCTGAAGTTGACATCAAGCAAAGTTCCCCTTGCTTCCGGTTTATCCCAGTTTAAAACTAGAGCGCAGAAGGGGTTCGCATGAAGACTAGAGTTGTCCCTGATAGTAGCCTATCCTTTGCACCTGATGCCACTCTTATGGTCACAGTCATATGCCATTCTATTCTTAACCGCATGTTTTAGCAGAATGTTGAGCGCTATTGTTTTGTTATATATTTCCTGCGTTGTCCATCTCTCGTCGTAGGTTTGTTGAGTCGCCATGCATTTGAAGCAGGTCTGTAGCCCACACTATTCCATGTATTCTGGGAAGAGTTTGCCTATTTCTCCCATTAGGTCATAGAAGGGGTTCTGGTGCCAGATGATACCGGGTCAAGTAAGTAGGGCAGGCATCTCCTTGCCAGTGTGCTCATGTGTCCCTGATTTGTGTCCGTCTCTGTAAGCATGGCCAGTGCTGGGCGTCTCTGTTATGGTATGTCTTTTGTAGTCCCTTCTTGGTTCCTGTGTCTTTGTGCGTTTCATTCGTAATGTTGGAGGTGACATGAATTTCGTAGAGCTAGAAATGTCAAGTTTCTCTACGTGATAGGATCTGATCGTTGGCCAACAGGGCCCCCTCTGTTGGTAAATTTGTGACGTTATCATAGGGTTGGAGAGGCTGAAGGGGTGCTCAGAGGACTTGATTTGGTTGGATTGGCTGGAGGACTGGTGTAAAAGTCTTAAGCGAGGCGGCATGAGGACGACCACGGAGAGTTGGACATGTACTACGAGGGCTGTGTGAGCTTGAGAAAGATTTCATTAACTTGAGAAAGATTAGACGCACATGAAGATGACTGTCTGATCCTCACATGGGTCACTTGAGCTCTGTGATGGTTGCAAAGATCTGAGGAAGGTTGCATAAGCTTTAAAACTGGGACTGGATGCAGACGTTGAAAGGTGGCTGTAAAGGGATGAGCAGTGTGAGCTGGAGATGCGTTTCATGAGCTCGTTGGTGGTTGAACGCGCTCGGGGAGGGCAGTGTGAGCTGGAGATGTGTTTCAGGAGCTCGTTGGTGGTTGAACGCGCTCGGGGAGGGCTGTGTTAGCTTGAAATGCGTTTCATGAGCTCATTGGTGGTTGAACGCGCTCGGGGAGGGCTGTGTGAACTTAAGACTGGTTGCATGATTTTGAGAATGGTTGTACGGTTATTAGAAACACTATTTGAGTTTGAGAAGGGTCGCATGAGTTGGACGATGAATGGAAAAGAACAGGAAAGGCTGAACAAGCCTGGTGGTATAGATCAGCCGAACGATGATTGCACAGGTGCGAGGAGCGCAGTATGAGCTTAAGATGGGCTTGGTGAGTTCTTCAACGGAGGGTTGTATGAGCTTCAGAAGCATTCCATAAGCTGGAAGATGGGTTTATCAGCTGTATGATGTTTAGAAAGGTAAGAGGACGGTGATATGTTCGAGATCCATTTCACAGGTACGGGCAGCTACATGTAGGATGAGAGGGGTATGATGAATGTGGTGGCGGTCGGACAGGTACCGAAAGGGCTACATGAGCTTGGGAATGGTTGCGCGGGCTTCAAGATGGATGGACACTTGTGAGGAATGCCTTGATATGGGTCCGACAAGCTTGAGGTTGGTGGACAGGTACAAGAATGGCTTTTTCTGTTTGTTTATGTATGGGAGAAGGTTGGTCTGACTTGTGGAGGTCTGTACGTGCATTAGCTGGGTAGTGTGAGCCGGGTAAAAGTTGGATTGACTACAGTAGGTTTGAATGTGTTCATAGAGGTGTAGAGGCACTAGTCTGGTATTAGACAGCTTGCAAAGGGTTTGCTTGTCTCAAATAGGTTTACAGGTGATCAAGGAGAAATAGAATGGCTCATGAATGACTTTGAGGGAGGTTGGATAAAAGCTTGAAAATGGTTTGTTGTGTTCGAGGTGGACTGGAGAAGGTTCAGTGTTGGCGGGGTGATGAAGACGCTCAACAAGAGATACTCGAGTTGAGTGAGGATTATACAAGTCTTCTCTGGCTTTGAAGTGATCGCGGACTCAACGATGGGCTGAATCGAAGGTGGGAAGTATCTGACGAGTGTTTGGGAGGATTTGTGGGTCACTTGGACTGATTCGAAAGTGTTGGAACAGCCTGATGAGTGTGGTGTGGTTTAATGAATTGAAGAATCTTTACACGGGTGTCATGAACTTTGGGAGGGCTCGGGGAGGGCTTGGATGGCTCTGGAAGGGTTGAACCTGCTTGAAGAATGTTGAGTGGGCAAGACATGGATGGATCTGCTTGAGTTTGCTTGGACATACCCAAGGGGGTCCGAATGGCCTGAAGGAGGGTCCTGTGCCAGCTTTATAATGAATGTATGTGCCGAAGCGGGGCAGGAGGAGTCATAGGTATTGAAGAAGTTTGGAGGGGTTTAAGAGGGGTTGGAAGGGCTCAAGGGGGGGTTGCATGCTGGCTTGCTTGTAAAGTCTTGCAGAGGGTATCAGTGGTCTCGCAGATGTCTGGAAGGGTTTGGGGGGAGTTGGAAGGGCTTGTAGAGGGATAGAAATAACTGAGGGAGGGTTCCATTCTGGCTTGAGGTTGGCTTTCAGGATGAAGAAGGGAAGGAAACTTCGAAGGACTCGAAGGCGCGGGAATGATTCAAGAAGGGTTAGAAGGGATTGGGGGGGGTGGAGGGTCTCAAAGAGCTTTACAAAGTGCAAACTGATAGAAGAGGCATCAGGCAGAAGCAATCCGACAACTAAGGTATCAAATGTAAAACATATGGAGTCAACACCATTATGCCACTGGTCACATTTGAAATCAGAAGGTCAAAGATTAAACGGCTGCATTTCCCAAAAGGTAGCCCCTGATTCTTGCCTGTGCTCCCGCTGTGAATGACGCACTGTGATGCCGATGTTGGTCTCGGGAGCCCAGTCTCTTGTCAGCGGACGTTTCTAGAAGGCACTTACTTAAATGACAGGATCCTGGTTCCTTTGTACTGATTGAGCGTTTCTCCGTTGTTGGTCGACCTACATTCTTCTGACCTATTCCTATGATTGGATCACAGCAGGTGATATTTCATTTGTGATTGACCAACAGCCGTGGTCCGGGCGGGTAACAGCGGTGGGGCTGGATAAGGGGGGATGTCGAGGGACGATGCTGAGGGAAAATTAATTATCGATATCTCTACTAACCCGGCCCCACCGCTGTAACCCGCACGGACCGCGGCTGTTGGCCAATGTATTGACCGGTTGAATTCCCTTGTTTATTTGTTGATTTTTAAATCTACTGATGTTACTCTGCTAGCTTTTATTGAAGGTAGTGGATAGCTCAGCTGGTAATGGTGCAGCAGAGTCAACTGTCACCCAAAGGTCATGGGTTTGAAATAAACCAAGACTCCTTCTCAGCGCTTTCTGCTGAGGCGTTGATTCAATGAGCTGTGATACTCTTGTGGGTCAGTGATATTAATGACTTGCTTAGCTGCGTCTCAACGGTGTGAAAACCATTTATAGGCACTATTGCCGTACTCCTATTCTGCCCTGTGTGCCCAGTAGTTCTTCTCACCTTGGTCAGAGAGTCATATTTTTTCCCCCCTAAATAAACATTTCAAATTCAGTTTTCAGGCTTTACGTCAGATTTCTGTAACATCTATATAAGCAGACCCATGGGCAGCTGGACCCCTCCCCGCTCCCACTTTCCAATTTAGCAGCTCTTTGTAAATCGAGGCCTCCTCTGAACCCACTAAATATATCAGGAAAGCTGGAAAGTCTTTCAAAGGTCAAAGGTACAGGACTTGCTGGTTCGAAAGGCCCATTTTGGGTCGTTTTCTAGCCTTTATTTTTCTTTTCTTTATTTGGTCTTCATTTCCATTTCTCTCTGTTCTGCGAGTCTTTTTTTTTATATAAAATTTAATTGTTTTCTATACTTCCTGTAACTTACAATAAGAACCGTTAGCATGTGCAATTTTCTCACCTCAGGCCCCCGGAGTGTTGTTACTGTGAATATTCCCTCAGCAGAGTAATGTCAGGCCAGAGGTGCTTAAGACCAAACTGGGATATCATTCTGGGATCGTTACATCAGACTAACACGTCACTCCAGGAGTTTGATGTCATACTGTCACACACGCAACTTCACTCCAACAAGTCAACCTGACTTCAGAAGCTGTCACTCTGAAAGAATCCTGACATCTCTTCAGGGCCCTGAAATCAGATGATATTAACATCTCTCCGTAACACTGACGTCATACTGAGACATACGTGGCTTCACTGCGGCATTCTGGTTTCAGGCTGTGACATTACGCCAGGAATCAAACATAAGCTTTTGACCGTGACAGCCTCACGCAATGACACAAATTCAACATTATGCTATATTATGACGCCACTTCCAGGCTGACCTGACATTAGACCGTGACATCACTCTGAGGGACTCCTGACGTCAGACTGACACACCTCTCCGGAGGACGCCAGGGCCAGGGTGAACTCCAGGAGATTAGCTCCTCCAAAGAGTTCATATGAAGCGGACATCCCTGCGGTAGTTGGATCACAGAATACACCCCTCTGAAGTCTGACATCAGACTGTGACCTCACTCCACAAGCATGACATCAGACAGTGACATCACTGTAGCATCCCAACATCAAAACCAGTGATGTCACTCCATAAACCCGACTTCTGACTAATAACACTACAAAATAGGCTGGCCTCCGATTCTGACAGCTCTTCCAGAATCTGACATGATCGTGTGACATCACCTGAATGTTTCCACGTCACTAACGTTAGTTCATACAGAGACATCATCCTGGCAGCATGCCATCATACTGTGACATCACTTCTCAGTAATTGCCTTTCGTCCGCAGGAAAGCTGAGTCACCGCCCTATACATTTACAGTGAATGAAAGAGGTGTTATGAAAAACAAAACTGCATGCTTTACAAGGCCTACATGACAAGGGGATGCACCAAAGGCAACAATAAGGAACAGGGGAAGGGGACCTCTTAAAATGTGACTTATTCGGACAAGTAATCCCCAGAATGCAATGCAGGAAAGATGTGATGTGAACTTTTTCTGGTTATGTTGTACAGAGGTTAAAAGGCATGTGCTGTTCCTCGAAGGAGGGCCTTGGCCCGCTGCTGGCTCAGGAGGAGACGGGATTGTCACATGCTAGAAGGTTCCTTTTCCCCATACAAAGTGTGACGTGTCTTGGTTTGAATATAACAGTATTAATCTCGGCCGGGGGTCCTGCCCAAGGCCTGTAGGCGGGAGCCAAAGGCTCTGATGAAGATTGTGTTGTCAAATTGCAAAATATGATTTTTTGTTCTGAATTAAAAATGTTGAATATTCAAACTTTTTGTTCGCGATGTGTTGGGCCCCAAGGGCGCAGCGTTCTTTATTTATTTGTTAAGAGTTTTCTACAGCAAGGACACAGACCCAGTTGGGGACAGGGGCGCCAGGTGTGCGTCATTTTTAACATGGGAAATGTGACGTACGTGTGGCGCAAGGTGCTTGTAAATTAGCTCCAGAGTGCTTTACAAAAGTCCAAATAAGCGGATGAGGTTACAAATACAAGACCGGCACACACAACCCGACTGCAGATATGGAGGTCAAAGAGCACATGAAACAGCCATCTAAACGCCCCGATAGGGGGCGCTTCGAATAAAATAGATACAGAAGTAACGTTTAGGGAGGCTTACTACAGACAAACTAATGTTATATAGCAGAAAAAAGTTTAAAGAATGCGATTTTTCAGAATGAAGCCCATGTATCTCCGCTTCGCGTCCCTCTGCGTGGGAGGTGCCGTTTAACCAGCGATTTTTTCAGTCCTCATTAGTGCAGGGTGACCAGAATTTTAAAGCCAAAATCCGGGATATTTCACGAAAATAGAAGAAGGACTAAGATTTTACTTCAAGCATGCAGGTAGAATGACAGCGCTCCTCAGCAGAGAATTACAGAACCGGATGTTAGAACATACATAAAATGTAATTTTTTAAACCCAGTAGCTTGCCTGATAACTAAATTCCTTTCTTTAAACAACTGATAACTCTCCGTGCTTTATTATACAACATAAAAAAGCACCTCCCACCGTTTTCAGTCGATCCTCTCTAAAAACCGGGACAGGAGCTTAATTTCCTGGAATCTGCCAGGACAGCTGATGAAAAACCGGGACCGTCCGGGCAAATCTAGGACGCCTTTCTCACCCTACATTAGTGTATCCTGAGAGGATAAAACACCGGTGTCCGGAAGGATCAAGGCTCAGACCCTGGGGGCCACTCCCAAGGACTGCTTTTGGGTCTTAGGGCCCGATTTAGAGTTGGACGGATGGAGGGGAGTCCATTAAGGTGGCAGAGAACATTACCTCCACCGTCCTGATGGTGGTCCGTGCATCTAATGTAGAGATGACTGCCAGCCCAATGGGCATCTCTGTACTTTCCAAGGAGCCACCGTCACAGTAGTTCCCTTCCCCTTGCAAATAATTTGGTGAACATCCGACGTTTCGTTTTGACCGCTGTTCACCAAATTTAAACTCTATTTGGTTTTTTAGAAACAAACTCCCAAAATTAGGGTTTGCTTCTGAAAAACAAAAAAAAAACGAATGACTCCCACTCCCCGGCGTTTTTTTTTCTTGGTGTGGGGGGTATTGTCTTTTCCTGTCTTTTTTTTTTTTTGCAGAGTTTTATATAGCGCGAAATTGACCCGAATCGTGTATCCAAGCGCTTTACATAGCACCAGTTACATTACATGAGGACACACATTCATTTTTGTTAGGCATGGGGAGATTAAGTGATTTTCCCAGAATCACAGGATGTTTGTTTAGCGTCGTTACCGAGACTCGTACCTTGATCCCCAGGTCTGAGGTCAAGCACCCTAGCCGTTAAGCCAACTCCTCCGCCAGGTTTTTCCTGGTGTCGACAAGCAGAAACAAAACCTATCACACCATCACTCTAAATAGTGTGCATGGTGTGATGGCTTCATTCAGATGGCCCCCAACCCTGATAGGCTATTGGAGTAAGCTTTCTGTCAACAGAGCCAACAGGAGCCCCACTAACATACAGCGTATGGTCTGCCTTTCTCTAAATGAGGAGGGTGCGCCGAGTTTGGCGACCAGGGTACTGTGTCAAGTTTGCGATGGAATACCCTGTCTGCGAAACTCTTATTCCGCCTGTATGTCTTTTTGAAAAATCTCCAGAACCTTTAGTGCTGTTTCTTTCAAGGTCCCTGATGCTGGCTCTTCACCGTGCATCCCAGAAATAAAAGAAATAAGGGTGGCCAACCCCAGTTGCACCAGTGACTGTGTGAAAGTTGCATTCTACGTCCATAAAGCTGAAAGGCTCAAGGCATCAGCCTCGCTCTCTCCTCAGCTAACCGTACTCTGCTCGATCCATCTATGTCTGAACCCGGTATAGGCCATGGATGGAGTGCCGAATATGGTCACCCTTTGGTCTTAAAAATATATCTCTAGAGGTGTGGATTCACTGAGTTAGTGTGATTCAGTGGTTCACTGAGTTAGTGTGGAGTCACCTATGTGGTAGTAGGGGCAGTAATTGTTTCATAAACCCCCAAAAAGCTTTTGATCTGATGGAATGGTCCATCATCGGGGAAAGAAGTTCTGTTTGCAATCTCTGTCATGGAAGAAGGTGGCGGTGATCTAAGATGGGAAGAGAGTTTTCCAGGGATTTCCTTTATAGAACATGCTGGGAAAAAAGAATAAAATCTACAAATGCAACTATTTCCTTCCCTTAAAAGTGCTGGAATAATAAATTAAAGAAACATACTAGGGGCGTCAATAAACTATACCTGTGCCAAGTCAAGTGTAGTCAGAGTTCCCTTGTATGATACGGCTCAGTGCAGGGAAGTGTTCATGCAGTTTTGTGGGAGTGCCTCTTGATTCCATCCCCCAAACCCCAAAAGTGAATGATCGATGTGCGACTCTAAGGCCTGAGTATCTGCTGTGCACGAGTGATGTTCGCCTGAGAAAGATGGGAGCAGTCGTGCAAGGGATACAGGTTGGATGTGGTAACCCTAGCAAGGCCTTCTCTGGAGTCTGTTATAGTTTCCTTCAGCTATGTCTCTTTTTTCTTGTTTTTTGTCACAAACTGGCAGTGGGAACCATATCTTTGCCTTCTCAGGAGTAGCTACTCTAGTTTATTTGAGTTGTGTCTTGTTTTTTTGTGCTTTCTTCCTGCCTTCACTTGAGAGTTGCCTCTTGTTTCAGGAGTGATGTCTATCTTCTTGAAGTTTGTCCCTCACGTTTTCTCGTGCATTTTCTTACTTTTTTCTGAATCTTCTTCTCAAGTTTACTTTGTTGTTTTATTCATAATTGCCTTGAGCTATAATATTTTCTTGAATATGTTTCTTTTCTCAAGCTGTATCTTGTTATTTTTTTTAGCGTTAACTGGTCTCTCGAGCCCCTTCTCGTATTGGCGAATCTTGCCTGTTTCTTGGGTCTTCTTGGGTACTGTCTGTTTCTTTGTGAATTTGTATTTTCTAAAGTATTGCCTGTTTGGTTTCATTGAGTATAAACGGATTTCTAAAATGTCTTTTCTCATTTTTTCCAAATGTGGCTGTTTTCCTATGTGTTCCTTCGCGGTTTTCTGGTCCTTTGTCTATTTTCTTGGGTGTTTTGTTCTTGTTATCTTTTTTCTTACTCTGTTTTTTATGGTGTCTTCTCTCATCTCTTATGCGTTGACAGTTTTTATAGATGTTCTCTTGAGGGGTACCTGTGTGTTGCCTGTTTTCGGGATATTTTACTGATTGCTGTTTGCTGTCTAGTATGCCTTGTTGTATTGTGAACTCTTGTCTGTCTTTATTCGCTTCATCCCTCTCATTTTCTTTGTTTGTGTCCTTGTGATAGCCATTTAAAAAAACTTTTCTAAAAGCATCAAAACCATTCCAAAATGGCCGCAGCATCTATAGCCATCTTGAAATGGTTTAATGATCATTTAAGATGGCTGCCTGCCGGTGCAGCGGCTCTTGGTGAGCGAGGGGGGTGGGAAGGGGCAGGTGGCCTGGGGGAGGGGCCCAAGTGTTGAGGAGTGGGGGAGCAAGAAGAGACAGAGAGAACGAGAAAGGACAGACCCCATGCACTGTAATGTGATGTCAGCGGTGAGACAATGCTTGTCATCCAACCACAAATGCACCTCGAAAGGACAAACCCATGAATAAAGAGGAAAGACTTATACCGATGAGCAAGGGGCTGCCTCACAGCGCTCGAAGTCTGCGTTGGATAAACTGGGTTTGGCTGCCAACAGCTAAAGCTGTCTGTGGGTGAGAACTAGCAATGCCAGGACAGGATGGGCCTTTTCAGCCGCCACTTGAACAGTGGGTCGCGAGCTTTACTTGAAGTGCGAGGTGGAGGTTGGGGTGATGGTGCATCACTGAACTTGCTCCCTTCAACTAAGTGCCCGTACCATCAAACACAATCTGCCCCACCCCTTGAATAGGTGCAGTACTGTCCAACACTCCCTGGCTTACGTGTAGTGTCCCGCAACCCTTAGAAGGGCTCGTATTGTCCAACACAATCTGATCTCCTGTGGGCAGTGCCATATTATCCAACACAATGTGATCTCTTGTGGGCAGTGCCATATTATCCAACGCATGCGGATCTGTGGGTAGTGCCTGTACACTCCAAAACCAATCATTTCCCCTCTGAGAAGTGCTGGCTGTGTTGGTCGGAATCTGCTGTGTTTCAGAAGCGTGGGTACCACACACCATCGTCTGTCCCCCTGCGCGAGCGGCTCTCTTCCATGTAGTTTAGTTCCATCCGAAGTCTGCCACTGTCCCCCACAATGAATTTGCTGGTACTGTCCATTAATGGACCTGCAGTCCTTCTGGTGGAGGCTGCTTTTCTGCCACTGTCCCATTGAAGGCACTGCATCCCAGTTTAGCAATGCCTGCACTGTCCCATTGAAGGCGCTGCATCCCTGTTTAGCAATGCCTGCACTGTCCTTTTAAAGTTATCCAGAGCCCCTTTCGAGGTACCAATGTTCTGTCCTTAAAATATAAAATACTTGTGAATTCCCATAGCAGCCCAGGTTCTGGTGTTAGCCTGGACTTCTATGGGAATTCACAAGGGCCTATTATCAAGCCCATTATCGTTGCTTTAGCAGCAGTTTCCTGCCGATAAAAGCGGCGATAATGTATCGCCCATTCTTGATAATATGGCTCTGAGTGCTTGATTTGTGCAGGTGTTTGGCGGTCCTCAGCACCAGCATCTAATTCTTAACAGTGATACTTATTTGTGACACTCCACCACATGGTGGCGCTAGTTGACTATTTTTAGCCAGAGCCCATTAACTGAGGGTTTAAAAGCTCCATGTATTTAAAAAAAATAATACCACCAGTGGGTTTAATAACATCAGTGGGTTTAGTCAGTTCGCACAGCTTTGGGTGGCCCGGAATACCCGAAATTGTCTAATTTTAAGAGTGCGGGTGAGGCTGGCATCCCGCAGGGGCTGGCATTGATGGCACCGGCTGGTGCAGGGCTGGGACACGCAGACGTTGCATCCTTGGCAATACCTGCACAGTACAGTAAATGACTGTTTTACGGGTTGAGCTGTGAAGATGGGCCGCCGCGACTGGTATAATGCAGCTGAAAGCTATGGGGCCCCATTCCCACCACTCCCTGATTTTGGGGTTCAGGCAGGTGGTGCGGGCTTGGAAGGAGGTGGGAGTTGGAGACGAAAGGTATAGACAGCCTCTTTAACCTGTAATCCACAAACGCAGCTTGATTCACAGAAGAACTCCGGTGGAAAGTGTCTTCCTCGAATCCGATATGAGGTTTTGGAAGCGCCTTTATCACTCTACACAAAGTCGAAGCACTGTGCACCCCAGAGGGCTCGGCCTGGACACTCTGGAGTTATTTTGGGGTGCCGGTTACCACTCCTCCTTGTGACCATGGGTGGATTATATAGTGTGTGTTAGCGGTCGGCGCGATGGATGGCACAGCGCCTCGAAGCGCTTCGTTTTATCACGTGTCATTCTAGGCCTGCGCTGCGGGGGGTCACCAGGGCTGTGGGTCCACGTTCCTCACCCCTTCCCCCTCCCCTCTTTGTCTACATGTGCACGTCTGTTTTTGTGGTCGTGTCGAGTCTTGAATACATGATTAAGGCGCCCCCTCCTCCGGGGGCTGCGACTGGGGGCCCCGGGCTGCGCCCCCACCCCAGCTGCATGCAGTAGAATGCACAATGAATGTACACATGCTATAAATAGGTGTACATACGCACAGACACAGCAAGAGTACATTATTTTTAACAAAATAAAGAGGTGAGGAGACGTGTCTTTGTTTGTTTATTTCCTAACCTATTTTGTTCGCAGTGGGGGGCCCATGAACGAGCAGACCCCCTCCCGCCGTCCAATCAGCCTTCGAACCTCGCCTTTTGGAAGTTAAAACCCTCCCTGCACCTCAGCCCGTGAGTGTGAGGGAGGAGGTGTGTGGGGGCCTCGTCCATGTTAAGATCCACCCTCGTGGGGGCAGGAGGGGGCTCGTCTGAAGTGCTGTGTCCGGAGGCCTCATCTGGAGAGCTGGGGGCAGTCATGAGCCTTTCACCTCGTGCCCAGTTCTAGAGCCTTCATCCAGAGTGCTGTGCCCAGTTCTAGAGTCTTCATCCAGAGTGCTGTGCCCAGTTCTAGGTTATACATCCAGAGTGCTGTGTCCAGTTCTAGATTATGCTTCATCCAGAGTGCTGTGTCCAGTTCGTGGTTATTCATCCAGAGTGCTGTGTCCAGTTCTCGGTTATTAATCCTGAGTGCTGTGTCCAGTTCTAGGTTATCCATCCAGAGTGCTGTGTCCAGTTCTCGGTTATTCATCCAGAGTGCTGTGTCCAGTTCTCGGTTATTCATCCAGAGTGCTGTGTCCAGTTCTAGGTTATCCATCCAGAGTGCTGTGTCCAGTTCTAGGTTATTCATCCAGAGTGCTGTGTCCAGTTCTAGATTATTCATCCAGCATGCTGTGTCCAGTTCTAGATTCCCCCTCAGAGTATTAAGACCAGTTCTAGGTTATTCATCCAGAGTGCGGTGTCTGGTTCTAGGTTATTCATCCAGAGTGCTGTGTTCAGTTCTAGGTTCTTCATCCAGAGTGCTGTGCCCAGTTCTAGGTTATACATCCAGAGTGCTGAGTCCAGTTCTAGATTATGCTTCATCCAGAGTGCTGTGTCCAGTTCGTGGTTATTCATCCAGAGTGCTGTGTCCAGTTCTCGGTTATTAATCCTGAGTGCTGTGTCCAGTTCTAGGTTATCTATCCAGAGTGCTGTGTCCAGTTCTCGGTTATTCATCCAGAGTGCTGTGTCCAGTTCTCGGTTATTCATCCAGAGTGCTGTGTCCAGTTCTAGGTTATCCATCCAGAGTGCTGTGTCTAGTTCTAGGTTATTCATCCAGAGTGCTGTGTCCAGTTCTAGATTATTCATCCAGCATGCTGTGTCCAGTTCTAGATTCCCCCTCAGAGTATTAAGACCAGTTCTAGGTTATTCATCCAGAGCGCGGTGTCTGGTTCTAGGTTATTCATCCAGAGTGCTGTGTTCAGTTCTAGGTTCTTCATCCAGAGTGCTGTGTCCAGTTCTGGGTTATCCATCCGCAGTGCTGCGTCCAGTTCTAGGTTATCCATCCAGAGTGCTGTGTCTATTTCTAGGGTATCCATCCAGAGTGTTGTGTCCAGTTCTAGGTTATTCATCCAGAGTGCTGGGTCCAGTTCTAGGTAATCCATCCAGAGTGCTGTGTCCAGTTCTAGGTTATTCATCAAGAGTGCTGTGTCCAGTTCTAGATTATTCATCCAGCGTGGTGTGTCCAGTTCTCGGTTATTCATCCAGCGTGCTGTGTCCAGTTCAAGATTCCCCCCTCAGAGTATTAAGACCAGTTCTAGGTTATTCATCCAGAGTGCGGTGTCTGGTTCTAGGTTATTCATCCAGAGTGCTGTGTCCAGTTCTAGGTTATTCATCCAGAGTGCTGTGTCCAGTTCTATATTATTCATCCAGCATGCTGTGTCCAGTTCTAGATTCCCCCCTCAGAGTATTAAGACGAGTTCTAGGTTATTCATCCAGAGTGCAGTGTCTGGTTCTAGGTTATTCATCCAGAGTGCTGTGTCCAGTTCTAGGTTCTTCGTCCAGAGTGCTGTGTCCAGTTCTAGGTTATCCATCCAGAGTGCTGTGCCCAGTTCTATGTTATTCATCCAGAGTGCTGTGTCCATTTCTAGGTTATCCATCCAGAGTGCTGTGTCCAGTTCTAGGTTATTCATCCAGAGTGCTGTGTCCAGTTCTAGGTTATCCATCCAGAGTGCTGTGTCCAGTTCTAGGTTATTCATCCTGAGTGCTGTGTCCAGTTTTAGGTTATGCATGCAGAGTGCTGTGTCCATTTCTATGTTATCCATCCAGAGTGCTGTGTCCAGTTCTAGAGTCTTCATCCAGAGTGCTGTGTCCAGTTCTAGAGTCTTCATCCAGTGTGCTGTGTCCAGTTCTAGATTATTCATCCAGAGTGCTGTGTCCAGTTCTAGAGTCTTCATCCAGAGTGCTGTGTCCAGTTCTAGATTATTCATCCAGAGTGCTGTGTCCAGTTCTAGAGTCTTCATCCAGAGTGCTGTGTCTAGTTCTAGAGTCTTCATCCAGAGTGCTATGTCCAGTTCTAGGTTATACATCCAGAGTGCTGAGTCCAGTTCTAGATTATTCATCCAGAGTGATGTGTCCAGTTCTAGAGACTTCATCCAGAGTGCTGTGTCCAGTTCGTGGTTATTCATCCAGAGTGCTGTGTCCAGTTCTCGGTTATTAATCCTGAGTGCTGTGTCCAGTTCTAGGTTATCCATCCAGAATGCTGTGTCCAGTTCTCGGTTATTCATCCAGAGTGCTGTGTCCAGTTCTCGGTTATTCATCCAGAGTGCTGTGTCCAGTTCTAGGTTATTCATCCAGAGTGCTGTGCCCAGTTCTAGATTATTCATCCAGCATGCTGTGTCCAGTTCTAGATTCCCCCCAGAGTTTTAAGACCAGTTCTAGGTTATTCATCCAGAGTGGGGTGACTGGTTCTAGGTTATTCATCCAGAGTGCTGTGTTCAGTTATAGGTTCTTCATCCAGAGTGCTGTGTCCAGTTCTAGGTTATCCATCCACAGTGCTGCATCCAGTTCTAGGTTATCCATCCAGAGTGCTGTGTCTATTTCTAGGTTATCCATCCAGAGTGCTGTGTCCAGTTCTAGGTTATTCATCCAGAGTGCCGTGTCCAGTTCTAGGTAATCCATCCAGAGTGCTGTGTCCAGTTCTAGGTTATTCATCAAGAGTGCTGTGTCCAGTTCTAGATTATTCATCCAGCGTGTTGTGTCCAATTCTCGGTTATTCATCCAGCGTGCTGTGTCCAGTTCAAGATTCCCCCCTCAGAGTATTAAGACCAGTTCTAGGTTATTCATCCAGAGTGCGGTGTCTGGTTCTAGGTTATTCATCCAGAGTGCTGTGTCCAGTTCTAGGTTATTCATCCAGAGTGCTGTGTCCAGTTCTCGGTTATTCATCCAGAGTGCTGTGTCCAGTTCTCGGTTATCCATCCAGAGTGCTGTGTCCAGTTCTCGGTTATTCATCCAGAGTGCTGTGTCCAGTTCTAGGTTATTCATCCAGAGTGCTGTGTCCAGTTCTAGATTATTCATCCAGCGTGTTGTGTCCAGTTCTCGGTTATTTATCCAGCGTGCTGTGTCCAGTTCAAGATTCCCCCCTCAGAGTATTAAGACTAGTTCTAGGTTATTCATCCAGAGTGCGGTGTCTGGTTCTAGGTTATTCATCCAGAGTGCTGTGTCCAGTTCTAGGTTATTCATCCAGAGTGCTGTGTCCAGTTCTATATTATTCATCCAGCATGATGTGTCCAGTTCTAGATTCCCCCCTCAGAGTATTTAGACGAGTTCTAGGTTATTCATCCAGAGTGCAGTGTCTGGTTCTAGGTTATTCATCCAGAGTGCTGTGTCCATTTCTAGGTTATCCATCCAGAGTGCTGTGTCCAGTTCTAGGTTATTCATCCAGAGTGCTGTGTCCAGTTCTAGGTTATCCATCCAGAGTGCTGTGTCCAGTTCTAGGTTATTCATCCTGAGTGCTGTGTCCAGTTTTAGGTTATGCATCCAGAGTGCTGTGTCCAGTTCTATGTTATACATCCAGAGTGCTGTGTCCAGTTCTAGGTTATCCATCCAGAGTGCTGTGTCCAGTTCTAGGTTATTCATCCAGAGTGATGTGTCCAGTTCTAGGTTATTCATCCAGCATGCTGTGTCCAGTTCTTGGTTATTCATCCAGCGTGCTGTGTTCAGTTCTAGATTCCCCCCTCAGAGTATTAAGACCAGTTCTCTGTTATTTATCCAGCGTGCTGTGTCCAGTTCTAGATTCCACCCTAAGAGTATTAAGACCAGTTCTAGGTTATTCATCCAGAGTGCAGTGTCTGGTACTAGGTTATACATCCAGAGAGTTTTATCCAGTTCTAGGTTATTCATCCAGAGTGCTGTGCCCAGTTCTAGAGTCTTCATCCAGAGTGCTGTGTCCAGTTCTAGATTATTCATCCAGAGTGCTGTGTCCAGTTCTAGAGTCTTCATCCAGAGTGCAGTGTCCAGTTCTAGAGTCTTCATCCAGAGTGCTATGTCCAGTTCAAGGTTATACATCCAGAGTGCTGTGTCCAGTTCTAGATTATTCATCCAGAGTGATGTGTCCAGTTCTCGAGACTTCATCCAGAGTGCCGTGTCCAGTTCGCGGTTATTCATCCAGAGTGCTGTGTCCAGTTCTCGGTTATTCATCTAGAGTGCTGTGTCCAGTTCTAGGTTATCCATCCAGAGTGCTGTGTCCAGTTCTCGGTTATTCATCCAGAGTGCTGTGTCCAGATCTCGGTTATTCATCCAGAGTGCTGTGTCCAGTTCTAGGTTATCCATCCACAGTGCTGCGTCCAGTTCTAGGTTATCCATCCAGAGTGCTGTGTCTATTTCTAGGTTATCCATCCAGAGTGCTGTGTCCAGTTCTAGGTTATTCATCCAGAGTGCTGTGTCCAGTTCTAGGTAATCCACCCAGAGTGCTGTGTCCAGTTCTAGGTTATTTATTTATTATTATTATTTTATAGTATTTATAAGGCGCACAGCTACCCACAAAGGGTTTCCCGGCGCCGAATTAGCAAAACACAGGTCACAGCTAGAGAGAGAACAAATCCGAGGGTATTTATTTGTCGAACAACCAGGTCTTTACACTTTTTCTAAAGTTCCTGTAGTTTTCTTCTTTGCGTATCTGGGTGGGCAATGTGTTCCAAAGAGTTGGACCCAGATATGAAAAGGATCTCCCGCCCATTCTAGCCCATTTATACCTGGGTACCGTAAAGGTCGCTGAAGTAACAGAACGAAGATTACGATTGGGAAGGTAGGGCTTGGCAAGATCTTGAAGATACTTGGGAGCGGTCCCAGCTTTGATTTTAAACAGATAGCTCAGGGTTTTAAAGCGAATCCGGTTTTCAACCCTGAGCCAGTGAAGGTCCCTAAGATGTTTAGTAATCCTGGCGTGTCTGGGGATTCTACAAAGCAGTCTGGCCGCAGCGTTTTGTACCAGTTGCAAGCGTCTTACTACTGCTTTGTTTGCACCCAGGTACAAGATGTTACCGTAGTCAAGCCGAGATGTTACTAAGGCATTGACTACGGTCTTCTGGGTGTTAGGTGGCAACATCCAGACAATTTTACGTAGCCATCTGAGAATGGTAAAACATATGCCCGCCACTTTGTTGGCTTGCTGTGTCATGGAGAGATTGTCATCTATGATGACCCCAAGATTTCTGACCTGAGTGGCTGGGGGCGGAAGCTTGCCCAGTGATGTCGGCCAGTGGGGATCGCTCCAAAGATCCTTATTATTCCCTAAGAGGAGGACCTCTGTTTTGTCCCCATTTAATTTAAGTTGGTTAGCCGACATCCAGCAGAATATCTCGTGAAGGCCCATTCTAAGTGCAGAGGGAGCAGACGTATCAGATTTGGAGAGGGAAAACAAAATTTGAGAATCGTCTGCATAAGTCATTAAAATAAGACCAAAATTCTCTGCAAGGTTGGCTAAGGGACGAAGATACAAATTAAACATCAGGGGACTCAGGATAGATCCCTGTGGTACACCATGGGGAGAGTAGAAAACATCCGAACAGGCCTCAGCAGAGGTGATCTGGAAGGTGCGTAGGGATAAGTATGATTTAATCCATTCTAACGCCCTGCCCTCGACACCACACTCCTCCAACCTGGCAAGCAGCCTGGAGTGAGAGATGGTGTCGAAGGCCGCACTTAGATCTAACAGGACAAGTGCTACCGTTTGTCCATCATCTCTGAGCTCTCTGATCTTTTCCATAATCCCGAGCAGGGCGGTCTCGGTAGAGTATCCACTCCTAAAGCCGGACTGGGACGGGTGAAGTAGTTCATTGTTTTCCACATATGTGGAAAGTGCCTCATGAATATGCCTTTCCAACATTTTGGAAAAAGCGGGGAGTAACGATATTGGCCGATAATTGGCCAATATCGTAGGATCGGCGGTCGGCTTTTTTAACAGAGGGCTGACTATGGCATGTTTACATAAAGCAGGAACTGAAGCCTGTTCCATGGAGGCATTAAGTATTTCTGTGATGGGCGTCAGGGTAGAGTCCTCCAATTGGCTCATGATACTGATGGGAATGGGGTCGCGAGGGGAACCCGATTTGATCGATTTTAAAAGTTTCCTCAGTTGATCTGATGTAATGGGAGGCCAGGCTTCGAGATGACAGTTTCCTTTAGAGATTAGGGAGGTTTCCTCTTGGTTATGAGTGGTAGTGCTATTTTTGTTGATGTTAGAGATGATCTTCTCAGTTTTTTCTGTGAAAAAGGTCGCCAGATCCTGACACTGCTGGGTGTTGAGTGGAGCCACCTCCGCTCTAGAGTTTTCTCCAGCCAATTCCTTCACAGTGTTGAAAAGCGTCTGGACTTTGTTAACAGCTGTATTTATGGTAGTAGTCACATAGCTTGCTTTAGCTTTCATGCATGCCGAATGATAGCTGTTTCTGGCCTTGCGGTAGATCTCTTTTTGATGCAGTTCGTAGTTCTTACGCCACTGCCTCTCTCGGTTCTTACAGGTAGATTTTTCTTTCTTGAGGGCCTCTGTATACCAAGGGGCCGGGGGACGATGTACTTTCCCTTTGCAGCGGGATAAGGGCAGACTGGCGGTCACTGCGTCATTTAGCCATGTCTGTGTAGCCTCAGATATATTTTCCATGCCTCCGTCAAGGCATGGGTGGTCTTTATTCAATGCATTATTGAGATCATCTAAATTTAGGTTTTTCCAGTTTCTCCTCAAAGAGTCAGAGGGGATAGTGGATGGGCGTTTGGTGGGTTTTAGAGAAATAGAAAAGAGTATAAGAAAATGATCTGACCAGCAAATGGGAGTGGTGTTCAGCCATGATAATTCTTTCATGTTAGAGATGATAGGGTCAAGTAGATGTCCTGCTTTGTGGGTAGGGCCCTTATTGCGCAATGTCATGTCTAATGCCATGAAATCATCTATGAGATTTTTACAGATCTTATTGTTGTCGTCGTCCAAATGGAGATTCAGGTCCCCGAGTACTGTAAGATTTTGAGCTTTTAAATGGTGAGGTAAGATAAGGTTTACCAAATTTTCTGACCAAGAAGGGTTATTAACTGGTGGTATTCATCAAGAGTGCTGTGTCCAGTTCTAGATTATTCATCCAGCGTGTTGTGTCCAGTTCTCGGTTATTCATCCAGCGTGCTGTGTCCAGTTCAAGATTCCCCCCTCAGAGTATTAAGACCAGTTCTAGGTTATTCATCCAGAGTGCGGTGTCTGGTTCTAGGTTATTCATCCAGAGTGCTGTGTCCAGTTCTAGGTTATTCATGTGTCCAGTTCTATATTATTCATCCAGCATGCTGTGTCCAGTTCTAGATTCCCCCTCAGAGTATTAAGACCAGTTCTAGGTTATTAATCCAGAGTGCAGTGTCTGGTTCTAGGTTATTCATCCAGAGTGCTGTGTCCAGTTCTAGGTTATTCATCCAGAGTGCTGTGTCCAGTTCTAGGTAATCCATCCAGAGTGCTGTGACCAGTTCTAGGTTATTCATCAAGAGTGCTGTGTCCAGTTCTAGATTATTCATCCAGCGTGTTGTGTCCAGTTCTCGGTTATTCATCCAGCGTGCTGTGTCCAGTTCAAGATTCCCCCCTCAGAGTATTAAGACCAGTTCTAGGTTATTCATCCAGAGTGCAGTGTCTGGTTCTAGGTTATTCATCCAGAGTGCTGTGTCCAGTTCTAGGTTCTTCATCCAGAGTGCTGTGTCCAGTTCTAGGTTATCCATCCAGAGTGATGTGTCCAGTTCTATGTTATTCATCCAGAGTGCTGTGTCCATTTCTAGGTTATTCATCCAGAGTGCTGTGTCCAGTTCTAGGTTATCCGTCCAGAGTGCTGTGTCCAGTTCTAGGTTATTCATCCTGAGTGCTGTGTCCAGTTTTAGGTTATGCATCCAGAGTGCTGTCTCCAGTTCTATGTTATCCGTCCAGAGTGCTGTGTCCAGTTCTATGTTATCCGTCCAGAGTGCTGTGTCCAGTTCTAGGTTATCCATCCAGAGTGCTGTGTCCAGTTCTAGGTTATTCATCCAGAGTGATGTGTCCAGTTCTAGGTTATTCATCCAGCGTGCTGTGTCCAGTTCTTGGTTATTCATCCAGCGTGCTGTGTCCAAATCTAGATTCCCCCCTAAGAGTATTAAGACCAGTTCTCGGTTATTCATCCAGCGTGCTGTGTCCAGTTCTAGATTCCACCCTAAGAGTATTAAGACCAGTTCTAGGTTATTCATCCAGAGTGCAGTGTCTGGTACTAGGTTATACATCCAGAGTGTTTTGTCCAGTTCTAGGTTATCCATCCAGGGTGCTGTGTCCATATCTAGATTCCACCCTCAGAGTATTAAGACCAGTTCTATGTTATTCATCCAGAGTGCTGTGTCCAGTTCTAGGTTATTCATCCAGAGTGCTGTGTCCAGTTCTAGGTTATCCATCCAGGGTGCTGTGTCCAGTTCTAGGTTATTCATCCAGAGTGCTGTGTCCAGTTCTATGTTATTCATCCAGCGTGCTGTGTCCAGTTCTCGGTTATTCATCCAGAGTGCTGTGTCCAGTTCTAGACTTTTTCATCCAGAGTGCTGTGTCCTGTTCTAGAGTCTTCATCCAGAGTGCTGTGTCCAGTTCTAGATTATTCATCCAGAGTGCTGTGTCCAGTTCTAGAGTCTTCATCCAGAGTGCTGTGTCCAGTTCTAGAGTATTCATCCAGAGTGCTATGTCCAGTTCAAGGTTATACATCCAGAGTGCTGTGTCCAGTTCTAGATTATTCATCCAGAGTGCTGTGTCCAGTTCTCGGTTATTCATCCAGAGTGCTGTGTCCAGTTGTAGGTTATCCATCCAGAGTGCTGTGTCCAGTTCTCGGTTATTCATCCAGAGTGCTGTGTCCAGTTCTCGGTTATTCATCCAGAGTGCTGTGTCCAGTTCTAGGTTATCCATCCACAGTGCTGTGTCCAGTTCTATGTTATCCATCCAGAGTGCTGTGTCTATTTCTAGGTTATCCATCCAGAGTGCTGTGTCCAGTTCTAGGTTATTCATCCAGAGTGCTGTGTCCAGTTCTAAGTAATCCATCCAGAGTGCTGTGTCCAGTTCTAGGTTATTCATCAAGAGTGCTGTGTCCAGTTCTAGATTATTCATCCAGCGTGTTGTGTCCTGTTCTCGGTTATTCATCCAGCGTGCTGTGTCCAGTTCAAGATTCCCCCCTTAGAGTATCAAGACCAGTTCTAGGTTATTCATCCAGAGTGCGGTGTCTGGTTCTAGGTTATTCGTCCAGAGTGCTGTGTCCAGTTCTAGGTTCTTCATCCAGAGTGCTGTGTCCAGTTCTAGGTTATCCACCCAGAGTGCTGTGTCCAGTTCTATGTTATTCATCCAGAGTGCTGTGTCCATTTCTAGGTTATCCATCCAGAATGCTGTGTCCAGTTCTAGGTTATTCATGTGTCCAGTTCTATATTATTCATCCAGCATGCTGTGTCCAGTTCTAGATTCCCCCTCAGAGTATTAAGACCAGTTCTAGGTTATTAATCCAGAGTGCAGTGTCAGGTTCTAGGTTATTCATCCAGAGTGCTGTGTCCAGTTCTAGGTTCTTCATCCAGAGTGCTGTGTCCAGTTCTAGGTTATCCACCCAGAGTGCTGTGTCCAGTTCTATGTTATTCATCCAGAGTGCCGTGTCCATTTCTAGGTTATCCATCCAGAGTGCTGTGTCCAGTTCTATGTTATTCATCCAGAGTGCTGTGTCCATTTCTAGGTTATCCATCCAGAGTGCTGTGTCCAGTTCTAGGTTATTCATCAAGAGTGCTGTGTCCAGTTTTAGGTTATGCATCCAGAGTGCTGTGTCCAGTTATATGTTATCCATCCAGAGTGCTGTGTCCAGTTCTAGGTTATTCCTCCAGAGTGCTCTGTCCAGTTCTAGGTTATCCATCCAGAGTGCTGTGTCCAGTTCTAGGTTATTCATCCAGAGTTATGTGTCCAGTTCTAGGTTATTCATCCAGCATGCTGTGTCCAGTTCTTGGTTATTCATCCAGCGTGCTGTGTCCAGTTCTAGATTCCCCCCCTCAGAGTATTAAGACCAGTTCTCAGTTATTCATCCAGCGTGCTGTGTCCAGTTCTAGATTCCACCCTCAGAGTATGAAGACCAGTTCTAGGTTATTCATCCAGAGTGCAGTGTCTGGTACTAGGTTATACATCCAGAGTGTTGGTCCAGTTCTAGGTTATTCATCCAGAGTGCTGTGTCCAGTTCTAGGTTATTCATCCAGAGTGCTGTGTCCAGTTCTAGGTTATCCATCCAGGGTGCTGTGTCCAGTTCTAGGTTATTCATCCAGAGTGTTGTGTCCAGTTCTATGTTATTCATCCAGCGTGCTGTGTCCAGTTCTCGGTTATTCATCCAGAGTGCTGTGTCCAGTTCTAGAGTCTTCATCCAGAGTGCTGTGTCCAGTTCTAGAGTATTCATCCAGAGTGCTGTGTCCAGTTCTAGAGTCTTCATCCAGAGTGCTATGTCCAGTTCAAGTTTATACATCCAGAGTGCTGTGTCCAGTTCTCGGTTATTCATCCAGAGTGCTGTGTCCAGTTCTCGGTTATTCATCCAGAGTGCTGTGTCCAGTTCTAGGTTATTCATCCAGAGTGCTGTGTCCAGTTCTAGATTATTCATCCAGCATGCTGTGTCCAGTTCTAGATTCCCCCTCAGAGTATTAAGACCAGTTCTAGGTTATTCATCCAGAGTGCGGTGTCTGGTTCTAGGTTATTCATCCAGAGTGCTGTGTCCAGTTCTAGGTTATCTATCCAGAGTGCTGTGTCCAGTTCTAGGTTATTCATCCAGCGTGCTGTGTCCAGTTCTAGGTTATTCATCCAGCGTGCTGTGTCCAGTTCTCGGTTATTCTTCCAGAGTGCTGTGTCCAGTTCTAGGTTATCCATCCAGAGTGCTGTGTCCAGCTCTAGATTCCCCCCTCAGAGTATTAAGACCATTTCTAGGTTATTCATCCAGAGTGCGGTGTCCAGTTCTAGGTTATTCATCCAGAGTGCTGTGTCCAGTTCTAGGTTATTCATCAAGAGTGCTGTGTCCAGTTCTAGATTATTCATCCAGCGTGCTGTGTCCAGTTCTAGGTTATCCATCCAGAGTGCTGTGTCCAGTTCTAGGTTATTCATCCAGAGTGCTGTGTCCGGTTCTATATTATTCATCCAGCATGCTGTGTCCAGTTTTAGATTCCCCCCTCAGATCATGAAGACCAGTTCTAGGTTATTCATCCAGAGTGCTGTGTCCAGTTCTAGGTTCTTCATCCAGAGTGCTGTGTCCAGTTCTAGGTTATCCATCCAGAGTGCTGTGTCCAGTTCTATGTCATTCATCCAGAGTGCTGTGTCCATTTCTAGGTTATCCATCCAGAGTGCTGAGTCCAGTTCTAAGTTATTCATCCAGAGTGCTATGTCCAGTTCTAGGTTATCCATCCAGAGTGCGGTGTCTGGTTCTAGGTTATTCATCCAGAGTGCTGTGTCCAGTTTTAGGTTATCCATTCAGAGTGCTGTGTCCTGTTCTAGGTTATTCATCCAGAGTGCTGTGTCCAGTTCTAGGTTATTCATCCAGACTGCTGTGTCCAGTTCTAGGTTATCCATCCAGAGTGCTGTATCCAGTTCTAGGTTATTCATCCAGAGTGACGTGCCCAGTTCTAGGTTATTCATCCAGCGTGCTGTGTCCAGTTCTAGGTTATTCATCCAGAGTGCTTTGTCCAGTTCTAGGTTATCCATCCAGAGTGCTGTGTCCAGTTCTAGGTTATTCATCCAGAGTGAAGTGTCCAGTTCTCGGTTATTCATCCAGAGTGCTGTGTCCAGTTCTAGGTTATTCATCCAGAGTGCTGTGTCCAGTTCTAGATTATTCATCCAGCATGCTGTGTCCAGTTCTAGATTCCCACTCAGAGTATTAGGACCAGTTCTAGGTTATTCATCCAGAGTGCGGTGTCTGGTTCTAGGTTATTCATCCAGAGTGCTGTGTCCAGTTCTAGGTTCTTCATCCAGAGTGCTGTGTCCAGTTCTAGGTTATCTATCCAGAGTGCTGTGTCCAGTTCTAGGTTATTCATCCAGCGTGCTGTGTCCAGTTCTCGGTTATTCATCCAGAGTGCTGTGTCCAGTTCTAGGTTATCCATCCAGAGTGCTGTGTCCAGTTCTAGATTCTCCCCTCAGAGTATTAAGACCAGTTCTAGGTTATTCATCCAGAGTGCGGTGTCCGGTTCTAGGTTATTCATCCAGGGTGCTGTGTCCAGTTCTAGGTTATTCATCCAGAGTGTTGTGTCCAGTTCTATGTTATTCATCCAGCGTGCTGTGTCCAGTTCTCGGTTATTCATCCAGAGTGCTGTGTCCAGTTCTAGAGTCTTCATCCAGAGTGCTGTGTCCAGTTCTAGAGTATTCATCCAGAGTGCTGTGTCCAGTTCTAGAGTCTTCATCCAGAGTGCTATGTCCAGTTCAAGTTTATACATCCAGAGTGCTGTGTCCAGTTCTAGATTATTCATCCAGAGTGATTTGTTCAGTTCTCGAGACTTCATCCAGAGTGCTGTGTCCAGTTCGCGGTTATTCATCCAGAGTGCTGTGTCCAGTTCTAGGTTATCCATCCAGAGTGCTGTGTCCAGTTCTCGGTTATTCATCCAGAGTGCTGTGTCCAGTTCTCGGTTATTCATCCAGAGTGCTGTGTCCAGTTCTAGGTTATTCATCCAGAGTGCTGTGTCCAGTTCTAGATTATTCATCCAGCATGCTGTGTCCAGTTCTAGATTCCCCCTCAGAGTATTAAGACCAGTTCTAGGTTATTCATCCAGAGTGCGGTGTCTGGTTCTAGGTTATTCATCCAGAGTGCTGTGTCCAGTTCTAGGTTATCTATCCAGAGTGCTGTGTCCAGTTCTAGGTTATTCATCCAGCGTGCTGTGTCCAGTTCTAGGTTATTCATCCAGCGTGCTGTGTCCAGTTCTCGGTTATTCATCCAGAGTGCTGTGTCCAGTTCTAGGTTATCCATCCAGAGTGCTGTGTCCAGCTCTAGATTCCCCCCTCAGAGTATTAAGACCAGTTCTAGGTTATTCATCCAGAGTGCGGTGTCCAGTTCTAGGTTATTCATCCAGAGTGCTGTGTCCAGTTCTAGGTTATTCATCAAGAGTGCTGTGTCCAGTTCTAGATTATTCATCCAGAGTGCTGTGTCCAGTTCTAGGTTATCCATCCAGAGTGCTGTGTCCAGTTCTAGGTTATTCATCCAGAGTGCTGTGTCCGGTTCTATATTATTCATCCAGCATGCTGTGTCCAGTTTTAGATTCCCCCCTCAGATCATGAAGACCAGTTCTAGGTTATTCATCCAGAGTGCGGTGTCTGGTTCTAGGTTATTCATCCAGAGTGCTGTGTCCAGTTCTAGGTTCTTCATCCAGAGTGCTGTGTCCAGTTCTATGTTATTCATCCAGAGTGCTGTGTCCATTTCTAGGTTATCCATCCAGAGTGCTGAGTCCAGTTCTAGGTTATTCATCCAGAGTGCTATGTCCAGTTCTAGGTTATCCATCCAGGGTGCTGTGTCCAGTTCTAGGTTATTCATCCAGAGTGTTGTGTCCAGTTCTATGTTATTCATCCAGCGTGCTGTGTCCAGTTCTCGGTTATTCATCCAGAGTGCTGTGTCCAGTTCTAGAGTCTTCATCCAGAGTGCTGTGTCCAGTTCTAGAGTATTCATCCAGAGTGCTGTGTCCAGTTCTAGAGTCTTCATCCAGAGTGCTATGTCCAGTTCAAGTTTATACATCCAGAGTGCTGTGTCCAGTTCTCGGTTATTCATCCAGAGTGCTGTGTCCAGTTCTCGGTTATTCATCCAGAGTGCTGTGTCCAGTTCTAGGTTATTCATCCAGAGTGCTGTGTCCAGTTCTAGATTATTCATCCAGCATGCTGTGTCCAGTTCTAGATTCCCCCTCAGAGTATTAAGACCAGTTCTAGGTTATTCATCCAGAGTGCGGTGTCTGGTTCTAGGTTATTCATCCAGAGTGCTGTGTCCAGTTCTAGGTTATCTATCCAGAGTGCTGTGTCCAGTTCTAGGTTATTCATCCAGCGTGCTGTGTCCAGTTCTAGGTTATTCATCCAGCGTGCTGTGTCCAGTTCTCGGTTATTCTTCCAGAGTGCTGTGTCCAGTTCTAGGTTATCCATCCAGAGTGCTGTGTCCAGCTCTAGATTCCCCCCTCAGAGTATTAAGACCATTTCTAGGTTATTCATCCAGAGTGCGGTGTCCAGTTCTAGGTTATTCATCCAGAGTGCTGTGTCCAGTTCTAGGTTATTCATCAAGAGTGCTGTGTCCAGTTCTAGATTATTCATCCAGCGTGCTGTGTCCAGTTCTAGGTTATCCATCCAGAGTGCTGTGTCCAGTTCTAGGTTATTCATCCAGAGTGCTGTGTCCGGTTCTATATTATTCATCCAGCATGCTGTGTCCAGTTTTAGATTCCCCCCTCAGATCATGAAGACCAGTTCTAGGTTATTCATCCAGAGTGCTGTGTCCAGTTCTAGGTTCTTCATCCAGAGTGCTGTGTCCAGTTCTAGGTTATCCATCCAGAGTGCTGTGTCCAGTTCTATGTCATTCATCCAGAGTGCTGTGTCCATTTCTAGGTTATCCATCCAGAGTGCTGAGTCCAGTTCTAAGTTATTCATCCAGAGTGCTATGTCCAGTTCTAGGTTATCCATCCAGAGTGCGGTGTCTGGTTCTAGGTTATTCATCCAGAGTGCTGTGTCCAGTTTTAGGTTATCCATTCAGAGTGCTGTGTCCTGTTCTAGGTTATTCATCCAGAGTGCTGTGTCCAGTTCTAGGTTATTCATCCAGACTGCTGTGTCCAGTTCTAGGTTATCCATCCAGAGTGCTGTATCCAGTTCTAGGTTATTCATCCAGAGTGACGTGCCCAGTTCTAGGTTATTCATCCAGCGTGCTGTGTCCAGTTCTAGGTTATTCATCCAGAGTGCTTTGTCCAGTTCTAGGTTATCCATCCAGAGTGCTGTGTCCAGTTCTAGGTTATTCATCCAGAGTGAAGTGTCCAGTTCTCGGTTATTCATCCAGAGTGCTGTGTCCAGTTCTAGGTTATTCATCCAGAGTGCTGTGTCCAGTTCTAGATTATTCATCCAGCATGCTGTGTCCAGTTCTAGATTCCCACTCAGAGTATTAGGACCAGTTCTAGGTTATTCATCCAGAGTGCGGTGTCTGGTTCTAGGTTATTCATCCAGAGTGCTGTGTCCAGTTCTAGGTTCTTCATCCAGAGTGCTGTGTCCAGTTCTAGGTTATCTATCCAGAGTGCTGTGTCCAGTTCTAGGTTATTCATCCAGCGTGCTGTGTCCAGTTCTCGGTTATTCATCCAGAGTGCTGTGTCCAGTTCTAGGTTATCCATCCAGAGTGCTGTGTCCAGTTCTAGATTCCCCCCTCAGAGTATTAAGACCAGTTCTAGGTTATTCATCCAGAGTGCGGTGTCCGGTTCTAGGTTATTCATCCAGGGTGCTGTGTCCAGTTCTAGGTTATTCATCCAGAGTGTTGTGTCCAGTTCTATGTTATTCATCCAGCGTGCTGTGTCCAGTTCTCGGTTATTCATCCAGAGTGCTGTGTCCAGTTCTAGAGTCTTCATCCAGAGTGCTGTGTCCAGTTCTAGAGTATTCATCCAGAGTGCTGTGTCCAGTTCTAGAGTCTTCATCCAGAGTGCTATGTCCAGTTCAAGTTTATACATCCAGAGTGCTGTGTCCAGTTCTAGATTATTCATCCAGAGTGATTTGTTCAGTTCTCGAGACTTCATCCAGAGTGCTGTGTCCAGTTCGCGGTTATTCATCCAGAGTGCTGTGTCCAGTTCTAGGTTATCCATCCAGAGTGCTGTGTCCAGTTCTCGGTTATTCATCCAGAGTGCTGTGTCCAGTTCTCGGTTATTCATCCAGAGTGCTGTGTCCAGTTCTAGGTTATTCATCCAGAGTGCTGTGTCCAGTTCTAGATTATTCATCCAGCATGCTGTGTCCAGTTCTAGGTTATTCATCAAGAGTGCTGTGTCCAGTTCTAGATTATTCATCCAGCGTGCTGTGTCCAGTTCTAGGTTATCCATCCAGAGTGCTGTGTCCAGTTCTAGGTTATTCATCCAGAGTGCTGTGTCCGGTTCTATATTATTCATCCAGCATGCTGTGTCCAGTTTTAGATTCCCCCCTCAGATCATGAAGACCAGTTCTAGGTTATTCATCCAGAGTGCTGTGTCCAGTTCTAGGTTCTTCATCCAGAGTGCTGTGTCCAGTTCTAGGTTATCCATCCAGAGTGCTGTGTCCAGTTCTATGTCATTCATCCAGAGTGCTGTGTCCATTTCTAGGTTATCCATCCAGAGTGCTGAGTCCAGTTCTAAGTTATTCATCCAGAGTGCTATGTCCAGTTCTAGGTTATCCATCCAGAGTGCGGTGTCTGGTTCTAGGTTATTCATCCAGAGTGCTGTGTCCAGTTTTAGGTTATCCATTCAGAGTGCTGTGTCCTGTTCTAGGTTATTCATCCAGAGTGCTGTGTCCAGTTCTAGGTTATTCATCCAGACTGCTGTGTCCAGTTCTAGGTTATCCATCCAGAGTGCTGTATCCAGTTCTAGGTTATTCATCCAGAGTGACGTGCCCAGTTCTAGGTTATTCATCCAGCGTGCTGTGTCCAGTTCTAGGTTATTCATCCAGAGTGCTTTGTCCAGTTCTAGGTTATCCATCCAGAGTGCTGTGTCCAGTTCTAGGTTATTCATCCAGAGTGAAGTGTCCAGTTCTCGGTTATTCATCCAGAGTGCTGTGTCCAGTTCTAGGTTATTCATCCAGAGTGCTGTGTCCAGTTCTAGATTATTCATCCAGCATGCTGTGTCCAGTTCTAGATTCCCACTCAGAGTATTAGGACCAGTTCTAGGTTATTCATCCAGAGTGCGGTGTCTGGTTCTAGGTTATTCATCCAGAGTGCTGTGTCCAGTTCTAGGTTCTTCATCCAGAGTGCTGTGTCCAGTTCTAGGTTATCTATCCAGAGTGCTGTGTCCAGTTCTAGGTTATTCATCCAGCGTGCTGTGTCCAGTTCTCGGTTATTCATCCAGAGTGCTGTGTCCAGTTCTAGGTTATCCATCCAGAGTGCTGTGTCCAGTTCTAGATTCCCCCCTCAGAGTATTAAGACCAGTTCTAGGTTATTCATCCAGAGTGCGGTGTCCGGTTCTAGGTTATTCATCCAGGGTGCTGTGTCCAGTTCTAGGTTATTCATCCAGAGTGTTGTGTCCAGTTCTATGTTATTCATCCAGCGTGCTGTGTCCAGTTCTCGGTTATTCATCCAGAGTGCTGTGTCCAGTTCTAGAGTCTTCATCCAGAGTGCTGTGTCCAGTTCTAGAGTATTCATCCAGAGTGCTGTGTCCAGTTCTAGAGTCTTCATCCAGAGTGCTATGTCCAGTTCAAGTTTATACATCCAGAGTGCTGTGTCCAGTTCTAGATTATTCATCCAGAGTGATTTGTTCAGTTCTCGAGACTTCATCCAGAGTGCTGTGTCCAGTTCGCGGTTATTCATCCAGAGTGCTGTGTCCAGTTCTAGGTTATCCATCCAGAGTGCTGTGTCCAGTTCTCGGTTATTCATCCAGAGTGCTGTGTCCAGTTCTCGGTTATTCATCCAGAGTGCTGTGTCCAGTTCTAGGTTATTCATCCAGAGTGCTGTGTCCAGTTCTAGATTATTCATCCAGCATGCTGTGTCCAGTTCTAGGTTATTCATCAAGAGTGCTGTGTCCAGTTCTAGATTATTCATCCAGCGTGCTGTGTCCAGTTCTAGGTTATCCATCCAGAGTGCTGTGTCCAGTTCTAGGTTATTCATCCAGAGTGCTGTGTCCGGTTCTATATTATTCATCCAGCATGCTGTGTCCAGTTTTAGATTCCCCCCTCAGATCATGAAGACCAGTTCTAGGTTATTCATCCAGAGTGCTGTGTCCAGTTCTAGGTTCTTCATCCAGAGTGCTGTGTCCAGTTCTAGGTTATCCATCCAGAGTGCTGTGTCCAGTTCTATGTCATTCATCCAGAGTGCTGTGTCCATTTCTAGGTTATCCATCCAGAGTGCTGAGTCCAGTTCTAAGTTATTCATCCAGAGTGCTATGTCCAGTTCTAGGTTATCCATCCAGAGTGCGGTGTCTGGTTCTAGGTTATTCATCCAGAGTGCTGTGTCCAGTTTTAGGTTATCCATTCAGAGTGCTGTGTCCTGTTCTAGGTTATTCATCCAGAGTGCTGTGTCCAGTTCTAGGTTATTCATCCAGACTGCTGTGTCCAGTTCTAGGTTATCCATCCAGAGTGCTGTATCCAGTTCTAGGTTATTCATCCAGAGTGACGTGCCCAGTTCTAGGTTATTCATCCAGCGTGCTGTGTCCAGTTCTAGGTTATTCATCCAGAGTGCTTTGTCCAGTTCTAGGTTATCCATCCAGAGTGCTGTGTCCAGTTCTAGGTTATTCATCCAGAGTGAAGTGTCCAGTTCTCGGTTATTCATCCAGAGTGCTGTGTCCAGTTCTAGGTTATTCATCCAGAGTGCTGTGTCCAGTTCTAGATTATTCATCCAGCATGCTGTGTCCAGTTCTAGATTCCCACTCAGAGTATTAGGACCAGTTCTAGGTTATTCATCCAGAGTGCGGTGTCTGGTTCTAGGTTATTCATCCAGAGTGCTGTGTCCAGTTCTAGGTTCTTCATCCAGAGTGCTGTGTCCAGTTCTAGGTTATCTATCCAGAGTGCTGTGTCCAGTTCTAGGTTATTCATCCAGCGTGCTGTGTCCAGTTCTCGGTTATTCATCCAGAGTGCTGTGTCCAGTTCTAGGTTATCCATCCAGAGTGCTGTGTCCAGTTCTAGATTCTCCCCTCAGAGTATTAAGACCAGTTCTAGGTTATTCATCCAGAGTGCGGTGTCCGGTTCTAGGTTATTCATCCAGGGTGCTGTGTCCAGTTCTAGGTTATTCATCCAGAGTGTTGTGTCCAGTTCTATGTTATTCATCCAGCGTGCTGTGTCCAGTTCTCGGTTATTCATCCAGAGTGCTGTGTCCAGTTCTAGAGTCTTCATCCAGAGTGCTGTGTCCAGTTCTAGAGTATTCATCCAGAGTGCTGTGTCCAGTTCTAGAGTCTTCATCCAGAGTGCTATGTCCAGTTCAAGTTTATACATCCAGAGTGCTGTGTCCAGTTCTAGATTATTCATCCAGAGTGATTTGTTCAGTTCTCGAGACTTCATCCAGAGTGCTGTGTCCAGTTCGCGGTTATTCATCCAGAGTGCTGTGTCCAGTTCTAGGTTATCCATCCAGAGTGCTGTGTCCAGTTCTCGGTTATTCATCCAGAGTGCTGTGTCCAGTTCTCGGTTATTCATCCAGAGTGCTGTGTCCAGTTCTAAGTTATTCATCCAGAGTGCTGTGTCCAGTTCTAGATTATTCATCCAGCATGCTGTGTCCAGTTCTAGATTCCCCCTCAGAGTATTAAGACCAGTTCTAGGTTATTCATCCAGAGTGCGGTGTCTGGTTCTAGGTTATTCATCCAGAGTGCTGTGTCCAGTTCTAGGTTATCTATCCAGAGTGCTGTGTCCAGTTCTAGGTTATTCATCCAGCGTGCTGTGTCCAGTTCTAGGTTATTCATCCAGCGTGCTGTGTCCAGTTCTCGGTTATTCATCCAGAGTGCTGTGTCCAGTTCTAGGTTATCCATCCAGAGTGCTGTGTCCAGCTCTAGATTCCCCCCTCAGAGTATTAAGACCAGTTCTAGGTTATTCATCCAGAGTGCGGTGTCCAGTTCTAGGTTCTTCATCCAGAGTGCTGTGTCCAGTTCTATGTTATTCATCCAGAGTGCTGTGTCCATTTCTAGGTTATCCATCCAGAGTGCTGAGTCCAGTTCTAGGTTATTCATCCAGAGTGCTATGTCCAGTTCTAGGTTATCCATCCAGGGTGCTGTGTCCAGTTCTAGGTTATTCATCCAGAGTGTTGTGTCCAGTTCTATGTTATTCATCCAGCGTGCTGTGTCCAGTTCTCGGTTATTCATCCAGAGTGCTGTGTCCAGTTCTAGAGTCTTCATCCAGAGTGCTGTGTCCAGTTCTAGAGTATTCATCCAGAGTGCTGTGTCCAGTTCTAGAGTCTTCATCCAGAGTGCTATGTCCAGTTCAAGTTTATACATCCAGAGTGCTGTGTCCAGTTCTCGGTTATTCATCCAGAGTGCTGTGTCCAGTTCTCGGTTATTCATCCAGAGTGCTGTGTCCAGTTCTAGGTTATTCATCCAGAGTGCTGTGTCCAGTTCTAGATTATTCATCCAGCATGCTGTGTCCAGTTCTAGATTCCCCCTCAGAGTATTAAGACCAGTTCTAGGTTATTCATCCAGAGTGCGGTGTCTGGTTCTAGGTTATTCATCCAGAGTGCTGTGTCCAGTTCTAGGTTATCTATCCAGAGTGCTGTGTCCAGTTCTAGGTTATTCATCCAGCGTGCTGTGTCCAGTTCTAGGTTATTCATCCAGCGTGCTGTGTCCAGTTCTCGGTTATTCTTCCAGAGTGCTGTGTCCAGTTCTAGGTTATCCATCCAGAGTGCTGTGTCCAGCTCTAGATTCCCCCCTCAGAGTATTAAGACCATTTCTAGGTTATTCATCCAGAGTGCGGTGTCCAGTTCTAGGTTATTCATCCAGAGTGCTGTGTCCAGTTCTAGGTTATTCATCAAGAGTGCTGTGTCCAGTTCTAGATTATTCATCCAGCGTGCTGTGTCCAGTTCTAGGTTATCCATCCAGAGTGCTGTGTCCAGTTCTAGGTTATTCATCCAGAGTGCTGTGTCCGGTTCTATATTATTCATCCAGCATGCTGTGTCCAGTTTTAGATTCCCCCCTCAGATCATGAAGACCAGTTCTAGGTTATTCATCCAGAGTGCTGTGTCCAGTTCTAGGTTCTTCATCCAGAGTGCTGTGTCCAGTTCTAGGTTATCCATCCAGAGTGCTGTGTCCAGTTCTATGTCATTCATCCAGAGTGCTGTGTCCATTTCTAGGTTATCCATCCAGAGTGCTGAGTCCAGTTCTAAGTTATTCATCCAGAGTGCTATGTCCAGTTCTAGGTTATCCATCCAGAGTGCGGTGTCTGGTTCTAGGTTATTCATCCAGAGTGCTGTGTCCAGTTTTAGGTTATCCATTCAGAGTGCTGTGTCCTGTTCTAGGTTATTCATCCAGAGTGCTGTGTCCAGTTCTAGGTTATTCATCCAGACTGCTGTGTCCAGTTCTAGGTTATCCATCCAGAGTGCTGTATCCAGTTCTAGGTTATTCATCCAGAGTGACGTGCCCAGTTCTAGGTTATTCATCCAGCGTGCTGTGTCCAGTTCTAGGTTATTCATCCAGAGTGCTTTGTCCAGTTCTAGGTTATCCATCCAGAGTGCTGTGTCCAGTTCTAGGTTATTCATCCAGAGTGAAGTGTCCAGTTCTCGGTTATTCATCCAGAGTGCTGTGTCCAGTTCTAGGTTATTCATCCAGAGTGCTGTGTCCAGTTCTAGATTATTCATCCAGCATGCTGTGTCCAGTTCTAGATTCCCACTCAGAGTATTAGGACCAGTTCTAGGTTATTCATCCAGAGTGCGGTGTCTGGTTCTAGGTTATTCATCCAGAGTGCTGTGTCCAGTTCTAGGTTCTTCATCCAGAGTGCTGTGTCCAGTTCTAGGTTATCTATCCAGAGTGCTGTGTCCAGTTCTAGGTTATTCATCCAGCGTGCTGTGTCCAGTTCTCGGTTATTCATCCAGAGTGCTGTGTCCAGTTCTAGGTTATCCATCCAGAGTGCTGTGTCCAGTTCTAGATTCCCCCCTCAGAGTATTAAGACCAGTTCTAGGTTATTCATCCAGAGTGCGGTGTCCGGTTCTAGGTTATTCATCCAGGGTGCTGTGTCCAGTTCTAGGTTATTCATCCAGAGTGTTGTGTCCAGTTCTATGTTATTCATCCAGCGTGCTGTGTCCAGTTCTCGGTTATTCATCCAGAGTGCTGTGTCCAGTTCTAGAGTCTTCATCCAGAGTGCTGTGTCCAGTTCTAGAGTATTCATCCAGAGTGCTGTGTCCAGTTCTAGAGTCTTCATCCAGAGTGCTATGTCCAGTTCAAGTTTATACATCCAGAGTGCTGTGTCCAGTTCTAGATTATTCATCCAGAGTGATTTGTTCAGTTCTCGAGACTTCATCCAGAGTGCTGTGTCCAGTTCGCGGTTATTCATCCAGAGTGCTGTGTCCAGTTCTAGGTTATCCATCCAGAGTGCTGTGTCCAGTTCTCGGTTATTCATCCAGAGTGCTGTGTCCAGTTCTCGGTTATTCATCCAGAGTGCTGTGTCCAGTTCTAGGTTATTCATCCAGAGTGCTGTGTCCAGTTCTAGATTATTCATCCAGCATGCTGTGTCCAGTTCTAGGTTATTCATCAAGAGTGCTGTGTCCAGTTCTAGATTATTCATCCAGCGTGCTGTGTCCAGTTCTAGGTTATCCATCCAGAGTGCTGTGTCCAGTTCTAGGTTATTCATCCAGAGTGCTGTGTCCGGTTCTATATTATTCATCCAGCATGCTGTGTCCAGTTTTAGATTCCCCCCTCAGATCATGAAGACCAGTTCTAGGTTATTCATCCAGAGTGCTGTGTCCAGTTCTAGGTTCTTCATCCAGAGTGCTGTGTCCAGTTCTAGGTTATCCATCCAGAGTGCTGTGTCCAGTTCTATGTCATTCATCCAGAGTGCTGTGTCCATTTCTAGGTTATCCATCCAGAGTGCTGAGTCCAGTTCTAAGTTATTCATCCAGAGTGCTATGTCCAGTTCTAGGTTATCCATCCAGAGTGCGGTGTCTGGTTCTAGGTTATTCATCCAGAGTGCTGTGTCCAGTTTTAGGTTATCCATTCAGAGTGCTGTGTCCTGTTCTAGGTTATTCATCCAGAGTGCTGTGTCCAGTTCTAGGTTATTCATCCAGACTGCTGTGTCCAGTTCTAGGTTATCCATCCAGAGTGCTGTATCCAGTTCTAGGTTATTCATCCAGAGTGACGTGCCCAGTTCTAGGTTATTCATCCAGCGTGCTGTGTCCAGTTCTAGGTTATTCATCCAGAGTGCTTTGTCCAGTTCTAGGTTATCCATCCAGAGTGCTGTGTCCAGTTCTAGGTTATTCATCCAGAGTGAAGTGTCCAGTTCTCGGTTATTCATCCAGAGTGCTGTGTCCAGTTCTAGGTTATTCATCCAGAGTGCTGTGTCCAGTTCTAGATTATTCATCCAGCATGCTGTGTCCAGTTCTAGATTCCCACTCAGAGTATTAGGACCAGTTCTAGGTTATTCATCCAGAGTGCGGTGTCTGGTTCTAGGTTATTCATCCAGAGTGCTGTGTCCAGTTCTAGGTTCTTCATCCAGAGTGCTGTGTCCAGTTCTAGGTTATCTATCCAGAGTGCTGTGTCCAGTTCTAGGTTATTCATCCAGCGTGCTGTGTCCAGTTCTCGGTTATTCATCCAGAGTGCTGTGTCCAGTTCTAGGTTATCCATCCAGAGTGCTGTGTCCAGTTCTAGATTCTCCCCTCAGAGTATTAAGACCAGTTCTAGGTTATTCATCCAGAGTGCGGTGTCCGGTTCTAGGTTATTCATCCAGGGTGCTGTGTCCAGTTCTAGGTTATTCATCCAGAGTGTTGTGTCCAGTTCTATGTTATTCATCCAGCGTGCTGTGTCCAGTTCTCGGTTATTCATCCAGAGTGCTGTGTCCAGTTCTAGAGTCTTCATCCAGAGTGCTGTGTCCAGTTCTAGAGTATTCATCCAGAGTGCTGTGTCCAGTTCTAGAGTCTTCATCCAGAGTGCTATGTCCAGTTCAAGTTTATACATCCAGAGTGCTGTGTCCAGTTCTAGATTATTCATCCAGAGTGATTTGTTCAGTTCTCGAGACTTCATCCAGAGTGCTGTGTCCAGTTCGCGGTTATTCATCCAGAGTGCTGTGTCCAGTTCTAGGTTATCCATCCAGAGTGCTGTGTCCAGTTCTCGGTTATTCATCCAGAGTGCTGTGTCCAGTTCTCGGTTATTCATCCAGAGTGCTGTGTCCAGTTCTAAGTTATTCATCCAGAGTGCTGTGTCCAGTTCTAGATTATTCATCCAGCATGCTGTGTCCAGTTCTAGATTCCCCCTCAGAGTATTAAGACCAGTTCTAGGTTATTCATCCAGAGTGCGGTGTCTGGTTCTAGGTTATTCATCCAGAGTGCTGTGTCCAGTTCTAGGTTATCTATCCAGAGTGCTGTGTCCAGTTCTAGGTTATTCATCCAGCGTGCTGTGTCCAGTTCTAGGTTATTCATCCAGCGTGCTGTGTCCAGTTCTCGGTTATTCATCCAGAGTGCTGTGTCCAGTTCTAGGTTATCCATCCAGAGTGCTGTGTCCAGCTCTAGATTCCCCCCTCAGAGTATTAAGACCAGTTCTAGGTTATTCATCCAGAGTGCGGTGTCCAGTTCTAGGTTATTCATCCAGAGTGCTGTGTCCAGTTCTAGGTTATTCATCAAGAGTGCTGTGTCCAGTTCTAGATTATTCATCCAGAGTGCTGTGTCCAGTTCTAGGTTATCCATCCAGAGTGCTGTGTCCAGTTCTAGGTTATTCATCCAGAGTGCTGTGTCCGGTTCTATATTATTCATCCAGCATGCTGTGTCCAGTTTTAGATTCCCCCCTCAGATCATGAAGACCAGTTCTAGGTTATTCATCCAGAGTGCGGTGTATGGTTCTAGGTTATTCATCCAGAGTGCTGTGTCCAGTTCTAGGTTCTTCATCCAGAGTGCTGTGTCCAGTTCTATGTTATTCATCCAGAGTGCTGTGTCCATTTCTAGGTTATCCATCCAGAGTGCTGAGTCCAGTTCTAGGTTATTCATCCAGAGTGCTATGTCCAGTTCTAGGTTATCCATCCAGGGTGCTGTGTCCAGTTCTAGGTTATTCATCCAGAGTGTTGTGTCCAGTTCTATGTTATTCATCCAGCGTGCTGTGTCCAGTTCTCGGTTATTCATCCAGAGTGCTGTGTCCAGTTCTAGAGTCTTCATCCAGAGTGCTGTGTCCAGTTCTAGAGTATTCATCCAGAGTGCTGTGTCCAGTTCTAGAGTCTTCATCCAGAGTGCTATGTCCAGTTCAAGTTTATACATCCAGAGTGCTGTGTCCAGTTCTCGGTTATTCATCCAGAGTGCTGTGTCCAGTTCTCGGTTATTCATCCAGAGTGCTGTGTCCAGTTCTAGGTTATTCATCCAGAGTGCTGTGTCCAGTTCTAGATTATTCATCCAGCATGCTGTGTCCAGTTCTAGATTCCCCCTCAGAGTATTAAGACCAGTTCTAGGTTATTCATCCAGAGTGCGGTGTCTGGTTCTAGGTTATTCATCCAGAGTGCTGTGTCCAGTTCTAGGTTATCTATCCAGAGTGCTGTGTCCAGTTCTAGGTTATTCATCCAGCGTGCTGTGTCCAGTTCTAGGTTATTCATCCAGCGTGCTGTGTCCAGTTCTCGGTTATTCTTCCAGAGTGCTGTGTCCAGTTCTAGGTTATCCATCCAGAGTGCTGTGTCCAGCTCTAGATTCCCCCCTCAGAGTATTAAGACCATTTCTAGGTTATTCATCCAGAGTGCGGTGTCCAGTTCTAGGTTATTCATCCAGAGTGCTGTGTCCAGTTCTAGGTTATTCATCAAGAGTGCTGTGTCCAGTTCTAGATTATTCATCCAGCGTGCTGTGTCCAGTTCTAGGTTATCCATCCAGAGTGCTGTGTCCAGTTCTAGGTTATTCATCCAGAGTGCTGTGTCCGGTTCTATATTATTCATCCAGCATGCTGTGTCCAGTTTTAGATTCCCCCCTCAGATCATGAAGACCAGTTCTAGGTTATTCATCCAGAGTGCTGTGTCCAGTTCTAGGTTCTTCATCCAGAGTGCTGTGTCCAGTTCTAGGTTATCCATCCAGAGTGCTGTGTCCAGTTCTATGTCATTCATCCAGAGTGCTGTGTCCATTTCTAGGTTATCCATCCAGAGTGCTGAGTCCAGTTCTAAGTTATTCATCCAGAGTGCTATGTCCAGTTCTAGGTTATCCATCCAGAGTGCGGTGTCTGGTTCTAGGTTATTCATCCAGAGTGCTGTGTCCAGTTTTAGGTTATCCATTCAGAGTGCTGTGTCCTGTTCTAGGTTATTCATCCAGAGTGCTGTGTCCAGTTCTAGGTTATTCATCCAGACTGCTGTGTCCAGTTCTAGGTTATCCATCCAGAGTGCTGTATCCAGTTCTAGGTTATTCATCCAGAGTGACGTGCCCAGTTCTAGGTTATTCATCCAGCGTGCTGTGTCCAGTTCTAGGTTATTCATCCAGAGTGCTTTGTCCAGTTCTAGGTTATCCATCCAGAGTGCTGTGTCCAGTTCTAGGTTATTCATCCAGAGTGAAGTGTCCAGTTCTCGGTTATTCATCCAGAGTGCTGTGTCCAGTTCTAGGTTATTCATCCAGAGTGCTGTGTCCAGTTCTAGATTATTCATCCAGCATGCTGTGTCCAGTTCTAGATTCCCACTCAGAGTATTAGGACCAGTTCTAGGTTATTCATCCAGAGTGCGGTGTCTGGTTCTAGGTTATTCATCCAGAGTGCTGTGTCCAGTTCTAGGTTATCTATCCAGAGTGCTGTGTCCAGTTCTAGGTTATTCATCCAGCGTGCTGTGTCCAGTTCTCGGTTATTCATCCAGAGTGCTGTGTCCAGTTCTAGGTTATCCATCCAGAGTGCTGTGTCCAGTTCTAGATTCCCCCCTCAGAGTATTAAGACCAGTTCTAGGTTATTCATCCAGAGTGCGGTGTCCGGTTCTAGGTTATTCATCCAGGGTGCTGTGTCCAGTTCTAGGTTATTCATCCAGAGTGTTGTGTCCAGTTCTATGTTATTCATCCAGCGTGCTGTGTCCAGTTCTCGGTTATTCATCCAGAGTGCTGTGTCCAGTTCTAGGTTATCCATCCAGAGTGCTGTGTCCAGTTCTAGGTTATTCATCCAGAGTGCTGTGTCCGGTTCTATATTATTCATCCAGCATGCTGTGTCCAGTTTTAGATTCCCCCCTCAGATCATGAAGACCAGTTCTAGGTTATTCATCCAGAGTGCGGTGTCTGGTTCTAGGTTATTCATCCAGAGTGCTGTGTCCAGTTCTAGGTTCTTCATCCAGAGTGCTGTGTCCAGTTCTATGTTATTCATCCAGAGTGCTGTGTCCATTTCTAGGTTATCCATCCAGAGTGCTGAGTCCAGTTCTAGGTTATTCATCCAGAGTGCTATGTCCAGTTCTAGGTTATCCATCCAGGGTGCTGTGTCCAGTTCTAGGTTATTCATCCAGAGTGTTGTGTCCAGTTCTATGTTATTCATCCAGCGTGCTGTGTCCAGTTCTCGGTTATTCATCCAGAGTGCTGTGTCCAGTTCTAGAGTCTTCATCCAGAGTGCTGTGTCCAGTTCTAGAGTATTCATCCAGAGTGCTGTGTCCAGTTCTAGAGTCTTCATCCAGAGTGCTATGTCCAGTTCAAGTTTATACATCCAGAGTGCTGTGTCCAGTTCTCGGTTATTCATCCAGAGTGCTGTGTCCAGTTCTCGGTTATTCATCCAGAGTGCTGTGTCCAGTTCTAGGTTATTCATCCAGAGTGCTGTGTCCAGTTCTAGATTATTCATCCAGCATGCTGTGTCCAGTTCTAGATTCCCCCTCAGAGTATTAAGACCAGTTCTAGGTTATTCATCCAGAGTGCGGTGTCTGGTTCTAGGTTATTCATCCAGAGTGCTGTGTCCAGTTCTAGGTTATCTATCCAGAGTGCTGTGTCCAGTTCTAGGTTATTCATCCAGCGTGCTGTGTCCAGTTCTAGGTTATTCATCCAGCGTGCTGTGTCCAGTTCTCGGTTATTCTTCCAGAGTGCTGTGTCCAGTTCTAGGTTATCCATCCAGAGTGCTGTGTCCAGCTCTAGATTCCCCCCTCAGAGTATTAAGACCATTTCTAGGTTATTCATCCAGAGTGCGGTGTCCAGTTCTAGGTTATTCATCCAGAGTGCTGTGTCCAGTTCTAGGTTATTCATCAAGAGTGCTGTGTCCAGTTCTAGATTATTCATCCAGCGTGCTGTGTCCAGTTCTAGGTTATCCATCCAGAGTGCTGTGTCCAGTTCTAGGTTATTCATCCAGAGTGCTGTGTCCGGTTCTATATTATTCATCCAGCATGCTGTGTCCAGTTTTAGATTCCCCCCTCAGATCATGAAGACCAGTTCTAGGTTATTCATCCAGAGTGCTGTGTCCAGTTCTAGGTTCTTCATCCAGAGTGCTGTGTCCAGTTCTAGGTTATCCATCCAGAGTGCTGTGTCCAGTTCTATGTCATTCATCCAGAGTGCTGTGTCCATTTCTAGGTTATCCATCCAGAGTGCTGAGTCCAGTTCTAAGTTATTCATCCAGAGTGCTATGTCCAGTTCTAGGTTATCCATCCAGAGTGCGGTGTCTGGTTCTAGGTTATTCATCCAGAGTGCTGTGTCCAGTTTTAGGTTATCCATTCAGAGTGCTGTGTCCTGTTCTAGGTTATTCATCCAGAGTGCTGTGTCCAGTTCTAGGTTATTCATCCAGACTGCTGTGTCCAGTTCTAGGTTATCCATCCAGAGTGCTGTATCCAGTTCTAGGTTATTCATCCAGAGTGACGTGCCCAGTTCTAGGTTATTCATCCAGCGTGCTGTGTCCAGTTCTAGGTTATTCATCCAGAGTGCTTTGTCCAGTTCTAGGTTATCCATCCAGAGTGCTGTGTCCAGTTCTAGGTTATTCATCCAGAGTGAAGTGTCCAGTTCTCGGTTATTCATCCAGAGTGCTGTGTCCAGTTCTAGGTTATTCATCCAGAGTGCTGTGTCCAGTTCTAGATTATTCATCCAGCATGCTGTGTCCAGTTCTAGATTCCCACTCAGAGTATTAGGACCAGTTCTAGGTTATTCATCCAGAGTGCGGTGTCTGGTTCTAGGTTATTCATCCAGAGTGCTGTGTCCAGTTCTAGGTTATCTATCCAGAGTGCTGTGTCCAGTTCTAGGTTATTCATCCAGCGTGCTGTGTCCAGTTCTTGGTTATTCATCCAGAGTGCTGTGTCCAGTTCTAGGTTATCCATCCAGAGTGCTGTGTCCAGTTCTAGATTCCCCCCTCAGAGTATTAAGACCAGTTCTAGGTTATTCATCCAGAGTGCGGTGTCCGGTTCTAGGTTATTCATCCAGGGTGCTGTGTCCAGTTCTAGGTTATTCATCCAGAGTGTTGTGTCCAGTTCTATGTTATTCATCCAGCGTGCTGTGTCCAGTTCTCGGTTATTCATCCAGAGTGCTGTGTCCAGTTCTAGAGTCTTCATCCAGAGTGCTGTGTCCAGTTCTAGAGTATTCATCCAGAGTGCTGTGTCCAGTTCTAGAGTCTTCATCCAGAGTGCTATGTCCAGTTCAAGTTTATACATCCAGAGTGCTGTGTCCAGTTCTAGATTATTCATCCAGAGTGATTTGTTCAGTTCTCGAGACTTCATCCAGAGTGCTGTGTCCAGTTCGCGGTTATTCATCCAGAGTGCTGTGTCCAGTTCTAGGTTATCCATCCAGAGTGCTGTGTCCAGTTCTCGGTTATTCATCCAGAGTGCTGTGTCCAGTTCTCGGTTATTCATCCAGAGTGCTGTGTCCAGTTCTAGGTTATTCATCCAGAGTGCTGTGTCCAGTTCTAGATTATTCATCCAGCATGCTGTGTCCAGTTCTAGATTCCCCCTCAGAGTATTAAGACCAGTTCTAGGTTATTCATCCAGAGTGCGGTGTCTGGTTCTAGGTTATTCATCCAGAGTGCTGTGTCCAGTTCTAGGTTATCTATCCAGAGTGCTGTGTCCAGTTCTAGGTTATTCATCCAGCGTGCTGTGTCCAGTTCTAGGTTATTCATCCAGCGTGCTGTGTCCAGTTCTCGGTTATTCATCCAGAGTGCTGTGTCCAGTTCTAGGTTATCCATCCAGAGTGCTGTGTCCAGCTCTAGATTCCCCCCTCAGAGTATTAAGACCAGTTCTAGGTTATTCATCCAGAGTGCGGTGTCCAGTTCTAGGTTATTCATCCAGAGTGCTGTGTCCAGTTCTAGGTTATTCATCAAGAGTGCTGTGTCCAGTTCTAGATTATTCATCCAGAGTGCTGTGTCCAGTTCTAGGTTATCCATCCAGAGTGCTGTGTCCAGTTCTAGGTTATTCATCCAGAGTGCTGTGTCCGGTTCTATATTATTCATCCAGCATGCTGTGTCCAGTTTTAGATTCCCCCCTCAGATCATGAAGACCAGTTCTAGGTTATTCATCCAGAGTGCGGTGTCTGGTTCTAGGTTATTCATCCAGAGTGCTGTGTCCAGTTCTAGGTTCTTCATCCAGAGTGCTGTGTCCAGTTCTATGTTATTCATCCAGAGTGCTGTGTCCATTTCTAGGTTATCCATCCAGAGTGCTGAGTCCAGTTCTAGGTTATTCATCCAGAGTGCTATGTCCAGTTCTAGGTTATCCATCCAGAGTGCGGTGTCTGGGTCTAGGTTATTCATCCAGAGTGCTGTGTCCAGTTTTAGGTTATCCATTCAGAGTGCTGTGTCCTGTTCTAGGTTATTCATCCAGAGTGCTGTGTCCAGTTCTAGGTTATTCATCCAGACTGCTGTGTCCAGTTCTAGGTTATCCATCCAGAGTGCTGTATCCAGTTCTAGGTTATTCATCCAGAGTGACGTGCCCAGTTCTAGGTTATTCATCCAGCGTGCTGTGTCCAGTTCTAGGTTATTCATCCAGAGTGCTTTGTCCAGTTCTAGGTTATCCATCCAGAGTGCTGTGTCCAGTTCTAGGTTATTCATCCAGAGTGAAGTGTCCAGTTCTCGGTTATTCATCCAGAGTGCTGTGTCCAGTTCTAGGTTATTCATCCAGAGTGCTGTGTCCAGTTCTAGATTATTCATCCAGCATGCTGTGTCCAGTTCTAGATTCCCACTCAGAGTATTAAGACCAGTTCTAGGTTATTCATCCAGAGTGCGGTGTCTGGTTCTAGGTTATTCATCCAGAGTGCTGTGTCCAGTTCTAGGTTCTTCATCCAGAGTGCTGTGTCCAGTTCTAGGTTATCTATCCAGAGTGCTGTGTCCAGTTCTAGGTTATTCATCCAGCGTGCTGTGTCCAGTTCTCGGTTATTCATCCAGAGTGCTGTGTCCAGTTCTAGGTTATCCATCCAGAGTGCTGTGTCCAGTTCTAGATTCCCCCCTCAGAGTATTAAGACCAGTTCTAGGTTATTCATCCAGAGTGCGGTGTCCGGTTCTAGGTTATTCATCCAGGGTGCTGTGTCCAGTTCTAGGTTATTCATCCAGAGTGTTGTGTCCAGTTCTATGTTATTCATCCAGCGTGCTGTGTCCAGTTCTCGGTTATTCATCCAGAGTGCTGTGTCCAGTTCTAGAGTCTTCATCCAGAGTGCTGTGTCCAGTTCTAGAGTATTCATCCAGAGTGCTGTGTCCAGTTCTAGAGTCTTCATCCAGAGTGCTATGTCCAGTTCAAGTTTATACATCCAGAGTGCTGTGTCCAGTTCTAGATTATTCATCCAGAGTGATTTGTTCAGTTCTCGAGACTTCATCCAGAGTGCTGTGTCCAGTTCGCGGTTATTCATCCAGAGTGCTGTGTCCAGTTCTAGGTTATCCATCCAGAGTGCTGTGTCCAGTTCTCGGTTATTCATCCAGAGTGCTGTGTCCAGTTCTCGGTTATTCATCCAGAGTGCTGTGTCCAGTTCTAGGTTATTCATCCAGAGTGCTGTGTCCAGTTCTAGATTATTCATCCAGCATGCTGTGTCCAGTTCTAGATTCCCCCTCAGAGTATTAAGACCAGTTCTAGGTTATTCATCCAGAGTGCGGTGTCTGGTTCTAGGTTATTCATCCAGAGTGCTGTGTCCAGTTCTAGGTTATCTATCCAGAGTGCTGTGTCCAGTTCTAGGTTATTCATCCAGCGTGCTGTGTCCAGTTCTAGGTTATTCATCCAGCGTGCTGTGTCCAGTTCTCGGTTATTCATCCAGAGTGCTGTGTCCAGTTCTAGGTTATCCATCCAGAGTGCTGTGTCCAGCTCTAGATTCCCCCCTCAGAGTATTAAGACCAGTTCTAGGTTATTCATCCAGAGTGCGGTGTCCAGTTCTAGGTTATTCATCCAGAGTGCTGTGTCCAGTTCTAGGTTATTCATCAAGAGTGCTGTGTCCAGTTCTAGATTATTCATCCAGAGTGCTGTGTCCAGTTCTAGGTTATCCATCCAGAGTGCTGTGTCCAGTTCTAGGTTATTCATCCAGAGTGCTGTGTCCGGTTCTATATTATTCATCCAGCATGCTGTGTCCAGTTTTAGATTCCCCCCTCAGATCATGAAGACCAGTTCTAGGTTATTCATCCAGAGTGCGGTGTCTGGTTCTAGGTTATTCATCCAGAGTGCTGTGTCCAGTTCTAGGTTCTTCATCCAGAGTGCTGTGTCCAGTTCTATGTTATTCATCCAGAGTGCTGTGTCCATTTCTAGGTTATCCATCCAGAGTGCTGAGTCCAGTTCTAGGTTATTCATCCAGAGTGCTATGTCCAGTTCTAGGTTATCCATCCAGAGTGCGGTGTCTGGGTCTAGGTTATTCATCCAGAGTGCTGTGTCCAGTTTTAGGTTATCCATTCAGAGTGCTGTGTCCTGTTCTAGGTTATTCATCCAGAGTGCTGTGTCCAGTTCTAGGTTATTCATCCAGACTGCTGTGTCCAGTTCTAGGTTATCCATCCAGAGTGCTGTATCCAGTTCTAGGTTATTCATCCAGAGTGACGTGCCCAGTTCTAGGTTATTCATCCAGCGTGCTGTGTCCAGTTCTAGGTTATTCATCCAGAGTGCTTTGTCCAGTTCTAGGTTATCCATCCAGAGTGCTGTGTCCAGTTCTAGGTTATTCATCCAGAGTGAAGTGTCCAGTTCTCGGTTATTCATCCAGAGTGCTGTGTCCAGTTCTAGGTTATTCATCCAGAGTGCTGTGTCCAGTTCTAGGTTATCTATCCAGAGTGCTGTGTCCAGTTCTAGGTTATTCATCCAGCGTGCTGTGTCCAGTTCTAGGTTATTCATCCAGCGTGCTGTGTCCAGTTCTCGGTTATTCTTCCAGAGTGCTGTGTCCAGTTCTAGGTTATCCATCCAGAGTGCTGTGTCCAGCTCTAGATTCCCCCCTCAGAGTATTAAGACCATTTCTAGGTTATTCATCCAGAGTGCGGTGTCCAGTTCTAGGTTATTCATCCAGAGTGCTGTGTCCAGTTCTAGGTTATTCATCAAGAGTGCTGTGTCCAGTTCTAGATTATTCATCCAGCGTGCTGTGTCCAGTTCTAGGTTATCCATCCAGAGTGCTGTGTCCAGTTCTAGGTTATTCATCCAGAGTGCTGTGTCCGGTTCTATATTATTCATCCAGCATGCTGTGTCCAGTTTTAGATTCCCCCCTCAGATCATGAAGACCAGTTCTAGGTTATTCATCCAGAGTGCTGTGTCCAGTTCTAGGTTCTTCATCCAGAGTGCTGTGTCCAGTTCTAGGTTATCCATCCAGAGTGCTGTGTCCAGTTCTATGTCATTCATCCAGAGTGCTGTGTCCATTTCTAGGTTATCCATCCAGAGTGCTGAGTCCAGTTCTAAGTTATTCATCCAGAGTGCTATGTCCAGTTCTAGGTTATCCATCCAGAGTGCGGTGTCTGGTTCTAGGTTATTCATCCAGAGTGCTGTGTCCAGTTTTAGGTTATCCATTCAGAGTGCTGTGTCCTGTTCTAGGTTATTCATCCAGAGTGCTGTGTCCAGTTCTAGGTTATTCATCCAGACTGCTGTGTCCAGTTCTAGGTTATCCATCCAGAGTGCTGTATCCAGTTCTAGGTTATTCATCCAGAGTGACGTGCCCAGTTCTAGGTTATTCATCCAGCGTGCTGTGTCCAGTTCTAGGTTATTCATCCAGAGTGCTTTGTCCAGTTCTAGGTTATCCATCCAGAGTGCTGTGTCCAGTTCTAGGTTATTCATCCAGAGTGAAGTGTCCAGTTCTCGGTTATTCATCCAGAGTGCTGTGTCCAGTTCTAGGTTATTCATCCAGAGTGCTGTGTCCAGTTCTAGATTATTCATCCAGCATGCTGTGTCCAGTTCTAGATTCCCACTCAGAGTATTAGGACCAGTTCTAGGTTATTCATCCAGAGTGCGGTGTCTGGTTCTAGGTTATTCATCCAGAGTGCTGTGTCCAGTTCTAGGTTATCTATCCAGAGTGCTGTGTCCAGTTCTAGGTTATTCATCCAGCGTGCTGTGTCCAGTTCTCGGTTATTCATCCAGAGTGCTGTGTCCAGTTCTAGGTTATCCATCCAGAGTGCTGTGTCCAGTTCTAGATTCCCCCCTCAGAGTATTAAGACCAGTTCTAGGTTATTCATCCAGAGTGCGGTGTCCGGTTCTAGGTTATTCATCCAGGGTGCTGTGTCCAGTTCTAGGTTATTCATCCAGAGTGTTGTGTCCAGTTCTATGTTATTCATCCAGCGTGCTGTGTCCAGTTCTCGGTTATTCATCCAGAGTGCTGTGTCCAGTTCTAGGTTATCCATCCAGAGTGCTGTGTCCAGTTCTAGGTTATTCATCCAGAGTGCTGTGTCCGGTTCTATATTATTCATCCAGCATGCTGTGTCCAGTTTTAGATTCCCCCCTCAGATCATGAAGACCAGTTCTAGGTTATTCATCCAGAGTGCGGTGTCTGGTTCTAGGTTATTCATCCAGAGTGCTGTGTCCAGTTCTAGGTTCTTCATCCAGAGTGCTGTGTCCAGTTCTATGTTATTCATCCAGAGTGCTGTGTCCATTTCTAGGTTATCCATCCAGAGTGCTGAGTCCAGTTCTAGGTTATTCATCCAGAGTGCTATGTCCAGTTCTAGGTTATCCATCCAGGGTGCTGTGTCCAGTTCTAGGTTATTCATCCAGAGTGTTGTGTCCAGTTCTATGTTATTCATCCAGCGTGCTGTGTCCAGTTCTCGGTTATTCATCCAGAGTGCTGTGTCCAGTTCTAGAGTCTTCATCCAGAGTGCTGTGTCCAGTTCTAGAGTATTCATCCAGAGTGCTGTGTCCAGTTCTAGAGTCTTCATCCAGAGTGCTATGTCCAGTTCAAGTTTATACATCCAGAGTGCTGTGTCCAGTTCTCGGTTATTCATCCAGAGTGCTGTGTCCAGTTCTCGGTTATTCATCCAGAGTGCTGTGTCCAGTTCTAGGTTATTCATCCAGAGTGCTGTGTCCAGTTCTAGATTATTCATCCAGCATGCTGTGTCCAGTTCTAGATTCCCCCTCAGAGTATTAAGACCAGTTCTAGGTTATTCATCCAGAGTGCGGTGTCTGGTTCTAGGTTATTCATCCAGAGTGCTGTGTCCAGTTCTAGGTTATCTATCCAGAGTGCTGTGTCCAGTTCTAGGTTATTCATCCAGCGTGCTGTGTCCAGTTCTAGGTTATTCATCCAGCGTGCTGTGTCCAGTTCTCGGTTATTCTTCCAGAGTGCTGTGTCCAGTTCTAGGTTATCCATCCAGAGTGCTGTGTCCAGCTCTAGATTCCCCCCTCAGAGTATTAAGACCATTTCTAGGTTATTCATCCAGAGTGCGGTGTCCAGTTCTAGGTTATTCATCCAGAGTGCTGTGTCCAGTTCTAGGTTATTCATCAAGAGTGCTGTGTCCAGTTCTAGATTATTCATCCAGCGTGCTGTGTCCAGTTCTAGGTTATCCATCCAGAGTGCTGTGTCCAGTTCTAGGTTATTCATCCAGAGTGCTGTGTCCGGTTCTATATTATTCATCCAGCATGCTGTGTCCAGTTTTAGATTCCCCCCTCAGATCATGAAGACCAGTTCTAGGTTATTCATCCAGAGTGCTGTGTCCAGTTCTAGGTTCTTCATCCAGAGTGCTGTGTCCAGTTCTAGGTTATCCATCCAGAGTGCTGTGTCCAGTTCTATGTCATTCATCCAGAGTGCTGTGTCCATTTCTAGGTTATCCATCCAGAGTGCTGAGTCCAGTTCTAAGTTATTCATCCAGAGTGCTATGTCCAGTTCTAGGTTATCCATCCAGAGTGCGGTGTCTGGTTCTAGGTTATTCATCCAGAGTGCTGTGTCCAGTTTTAGGTTATCCATTCAGAGTGCTGTGTCCTGTTCTAGGTTATTCATCCAGAGTGCTGTGTCCAGTTCTAGGTTATTCATCCAGACTGCTGTGTCCAGTTCTAGGTTATCCATCCAGAGTGCTGTATCCAGTTCTAGGTTATTCATCCAGAGTGACGTGCCCAGTTCTAGGTTATTCATCCAGCGTGCTGTGTCCAGTTCTAGGTTATTCATCCAGAGTGCTTTGTCCAGTTCTAGGTTATCCATCCAGAGTGCTGTGTCCAGTTCTAGGTTATTCATCCAGAGTGAAGTGTCCAGTTCTCGGTTATTCATCCAGAGTGCTGTGTCCAGTTCTAGGTTATTCATCCAGAGTGCTGTGTCCAGTTCTAGATTATTCATCCAGCATGCTGTGTCCAGTTCTAGATTCCCACTCAGAGTATTAGGACCAGTTCTAGGTTATTCATCCAGAGTGCGGTGTCTGGTTCTAGGTTATTCATCCAGAGTGCTGTGTCCAGTTCTAGGTTATCTATCCAGAGTGCTGTGTCCAGTTCTAGGTTATTCATCCAGCGTGCTGTGTCCAGTTCTCGGTTATTCATCCAGAGTGCTGTGTCCAGTTCTAGGTTATCCATCCAGAGTGCTGTGTCCAGTTCTAGATTCCCCCCTCAGAGTATTAAGACCAGTTCTAGGTTATTCATCCAGAGTGCGGTGTCCGGTTCTAGGTTATTCATCCAGGGTGCTGTGTCCAGTTCTAGGTTATTCATCCAGAGTGTTGTGTCCAGTTCTATGTTATTCATCCAGCGTGCTGTGTCCAGTTCTCGGTTATTCATCCAGAGTGCTGTGTCCAGTTCTAGAGTCTTCATCCAGAGTGCTGTGTCCAGTTCTAGAGTATTCATCCAGAGTGCTGTGTCCAGTTCTAGAGTCTTCATCCAGAGTGCTATGTCCAGTTCAAGTTTATACATCCAGAGTGCTGTGTCCAGTTCTAGATTATTCATCCAGAGTGATTTGTTCAGTTCTCGAGACTTCATCCAGAGTGCTGTGTCCAGTTCGCGGTTATTCATCCAGAGTGCTGTGTCCAGTTCTAGGTTATTCATCCAGACTGCTGTGTCCAGTTCTAGGTTATCCATCCAGAGTGCTGTATCCAGTTCTAGGTTATTCATCCAGAGTGACGTGCCCAGTTCTAGGTTATTCATCCAGCGTGCTGTGTCCAGTTCTAGGTTATTCATCCAGAGTGCTTTGTCCAGTTCTAGGTTATCCATCCAGAGTGCTGTGTCCAGTTCTAGGTTATTCATCCAGAGTGAAGTGTCCAGTTCTAGGTTATTCATCCAGAGTGCTGTGTCCAGTTCTAGGTTATCCATCCAGAGTGCTGTGTCCAGTTCTCGGTTATTCATCCAGAGTGCTGTGTCCAGTTCTCGGTTATTCATCCAGAGTGCTGTGTCCAGTTCTAGGTTATTCATCCAGAGTGCTGTGTCCAGTTCTAGATTATTCATCCAGCATGCTGTGTCCAGTTCTAGATTCCCCCTCAGAGTATTAAGACCAGTTCTAGGTTATTCATCCAGAGTGCGGTGTCTGGTTCTAGGTTATTCATCCAGAGTGCTGTGTCCAGTTCTAGGTTATCTATCCAGAGTGCTGTGTCCAGTTCTAGGTTATTCATCCAGCGTGCTGTGTCCAGTTCTAGGTTATTCATCCAGCGTGCTGTGTCCAGTTCTCGGTTATTCATCCAGAGTGCTGTGTCCAGTTCTAGGTTATCCATCCAGAGTGCTGTGTCCAGCTCTAGATTCCCCCCTCAGAGTATTAAGACCAGTTCTAGGTTATTCATCCAGAGTGCGGTGTCCAGTTCTAGGTTATTCATCCAGAGTGCTGTGTCCAGTTCTAGGTTATTCATCAAGAGTGCTGTGTCCAGTTCTAGATTATTCATCCAGAGTGCTGTGTCCAGTTCTAGGTTATCCATCCAGAGTGCTGTGTCCAGTTCTAGGTTATTCATCCAGAGTGCTGTGTCCGGTTCTATATTATTCATCCAGCATGCTGTGTCCAGTTTTAGATTCCCCCCTCAGATCATGAAGACCAGTTCTAGGTTATTCATCCAGAGTGCGGTGTCTGGTTCTAGGTTATTCATCCAGAGTGCTGTGTCCAGTTCTAGGTTCTTCATCCAGAGTGCTGTGTCCAGTTCTATGTTATTCATCCAGAGTGCTGTGTCCATTTCTAGGTTATCCATCCAGAGTGCTGAGTCCAGTTCTAGGTTATTCATCCAGAGTGCTATGTCCAGTTCTAGGTTATCCATCCAGAGTGCGGTGTCTGGGTCTAGGTTATTCATCCAGAGTGCTGTGTCCAGTTTTAGGTTATCCATTCAGAGTGCTGTGTCCTGTTCTAGGTTATTCATCCAGAGTGCTGTGTCCAGTTCTAGGTTATTCATCCAGACTGCTGTGTCCAGTTCTAGGTTATCCATCCAGAGTGCTGTATCCAGTTCTAGGTTATTCATCCAGAGTGACGTGCCCAGTTCTAGGTTATTCATCCAGCGTGCTGTGTCCAGTTCTAGGTTATTCATCCAGAGTGCTTTGTCCAGTTCTAGGTTATCCATCCAGAGTGCTGTGTCCAGTTCTAGGTTATTCATCCAGAGTGAAGTGTCCAGTTCTCGGTTATTCATCCAGAGTGCTGTGTCCAGTTCTAGGTTATTCATCCAGAGTGCTGTGTCCAGTTCTAGATTATTCATCCAGCATGCTGTGTCCAGTTCTAGATTCCCACTCAGAGTATTAAGACCAGTTCTAGGTTATTCATCCAGAGTGCGGTGTCTGGTTCTAGGTTATTCATCCAGAGTGCTGTGTCCAGTTCTAGGTTCTTCATCCAGAGTGCTGTGTCCAGTTCTAGGTTATCTATCCAGAGTGCTGTGTCCAGTTCTAGGTTATTCATCCAGCGTGCCGTGTCCAGTTCTCGGTTATTCATCCAGAGTGCTGTGTCCAGTTCTAGGTTATCCATCCAGAGTGCTGTGTCCAGTTCTAGATTCCCCCCTCAGAGTATTAAGACCAGTTCTAGGTTATTCATCCAGAGTGCGGTGTCCGGTTCTAGGTTATTCATCCAGAGTGCTGTGTCCAGTTCCAGGTTATCCATCCAGAGTGCTGTGTCCAGTTCTAGGTTATTCATCAAGAGTGCTGTGTCCAGTTCTAGATTATTCATCCAGCGTGCTGTGTCCAGTTCTAGGTTATCCATCCAGAGTGCTGTGTCCAGTTCTAGGTTATTCATCTAGAGTGCTGTGTCCGGTTCTATATTATTCATCCAGCATGCTGTGTCCAGTTCTAGATTCCCCCCTCAGAGTATGAAGACCAGTTCTAGGTTATTCATCCAGAGTGCGGTGTCTGGTTCTAGGTTATTCATCCAGAGTGCTGTGTCCAGTTCTAGGTTCTTCATCCAGAGTGCTGTGTCCAGTTCTAGGTTATCCATCCAGAGTGCTGTGCCTATTTCTAGGTTATCCATCCAGAGTGCTGTGTCCAGTTCTAGGTTATTCATCCAGAGAGCTGTGTCCAGTTCTAGGTTATCCATCCAGAGTGCTGTATCCAGTTCTAGGTTATTCATCCAGAGTGATTTGTCCAGTTCTAGGTTATTCATCCATCCTGCTGTGTCCAGTTCTAAATTATTCATCCAGAGTGCTTTGTCCAGTTCTAGAGTCTTCGTCCAGAGTACTATGCCCAGTTCTAGATTGTTTATCCACACTACTGTATTCTAGATTTATCATCCAGAGTATTAAGGCCAGTTCTAGGTTATTCATCCAGAGTGCGGTGTCCGGTTCTAGATCATCCATCCAGAGTGCGTTAACATGCTTAACGCCAAGCAGCATGCTGCTCCAGAACCCATGTTAGTCCAATGCTATTGGTTGCTATGGTGATTAGTCATGTGTGCTCAATCAAACCCTCCCGTATAGCAGTACGGTGGGATCATTGGGGGGGGGGGGTGTATGTGAGCTCGTGCAGGAGGCTGGTGGAGCTCAGATCACCTTCAGCAGATCAGGTCTTGTTGGGTGGCAGGGGTCGCACTCTGTAAGGAGAGAGTTGTGACCTTGTAAATGAGGTGTGTATCATTTCCATAGATAGAGAGTAAGGCAATCACACGCGTGACAGAGAAGGTGGTGCTCAACCAGAGGAGGCGAGACGAGGGTGGAAGCCAAGGAGAGGCTTTTGTCTGAAAGAAGAAACAGAAGGAGGCGGGCTCAGGAGTTTCAAGGAAAGCGCAGGTTTCTGCTGGAATTTAGGCGTACAGAGGCCGTTTTTAGGTCGAGCAGACCTACCCTCAATGCGTGAGCATTGAAGGTGTCTGCTTCAGACCTATTGTGGCCCGTATTTAGGAATGTGGACAGCTATCAGACGCGCGCTTTGACGAGGTCAGATTTCACCTCGGGAGCGAGCGTCTGATAGCTGCGCATGCGCAAAGCAAATCCCTTGCTCACACACAGACACAGGCAGCCCCCACCCCTCTGCATGCACGCACGCACACACACACAGGCGCGCGCATGCACACGCAGGCATACGGCACACATACAGGCACACATACAGGCACACTATCCCCTACCTCGCATTCTCTCTCAATCACACAGTCACGCATGCGCACACACATTCCCTCGCGCACACACGCACACACGTGCGCACACACTCCCCCCCCTCCCCCACCCCCCTCAGGCATACACACAGGCACGCACGCACGCACTTCACATCAGCCCTGGGCCCCACTCACCTGCTGCGCTCTTCCGGCGGGGCTCCTCTCGCGCTCCGCTCCTCACGGTGCGGCGGGTCTCGTCTCCTCTTCTCAATCGGGGCTCCCTCAGGTCCGAGGAGCCCCGCAACAGGTGCCACACTCCTCCTTCTCATGGCCCCCTCCTGGGGACCCGGGCTACCTCGGACCGGCAGGGCGCTCCATGCGCCGGTGTACCGTAGTTTCGATCTTCCCATCTGGCTGATCTTCCCTCTCGTTTGTGCGCATGCGTATCAGTAAGCGCATGCGCAGGATGCCCTTTTTAAAAAATCAAGGTATTTTTGATCTCCCCCCGTTCTGCCATTTTAGTGCGCATGCGTGTCATTTCACGCTTGCGCACGCCCCAGTAACCTTTAATGGGCGTATCTTGTTTCGGTTCAAGAGCCAGTATCTAGCTTTTGTCTACCGCTCCTTAAGCGTCCTTGCACTCTATTTATTTTGCGCGTGTGTTCTTCAACCATTTTAAGTCCCCTTGCGATTTCTTAGCATCCGATGCACAGGGCTTCCCTTAAGAGCAGCAACTTCCTTCACAACGGTTACTCTTACTTTTCGAAGGACTTTTAGGATGTTGTCTGCGGCTGCCGCCGATAGAAACAAACAGCCCATCCTGGATGTGCTCCGAGGCTGCGTGGATCCCTATGCCCCCGTTGTCCACGTCCTGGAGGTGGCCTCCGGCTCTGGTCAGCATGCTGCCCACTTTGCCCAGGCATTGCCCAATGTAAGAGGGCAGCCGTCGGAGATGGATAAGAAATGCATAGAGAGGTGAGCTGTGGCACAACATTTTTTTGCAAGTGGAGTGCGTCTTTAGACCGTATATTTGGTATTGGCACGTTATCCCTGTCAGTGTTTCCTGTGACTTATGATATGCTGTGGGCATGTTGTTTTTAATGTTTCCGTGTAAACACTGACAGAGAACACTACAGAGACAGTGAACAGACTTGAACTGTAATAGTGAAAAGGTGAAGCTTAGTCTCAGCCACTAATAATAGATTGGGCTTCATTCCAATCCATTGCCGTTTGCCCTCAGCATCACTCCAGACAAGGGGGCAACATATGCACATTATATGTGTCCTTACTTCACTATGAACAGTCCGACCAGTGCCATGCCAGGCCATGGTATCTTTTGCCAGAAACACAGCAATCTATTGTGCCCCAGTCACTACTAACTCTAGAACAGAGAATGCTATGAGTGTGTGGATCTCAGAAATGAATATCGAGACAGTGGTTCCTAGAAGCTGGGCAAGAAGCACACTAAACATTGAGAAAGAGAATACACTGGAATTTTGACAGGAAACCCCCTGACACTTGTTTCTCTGTGGGCTCTCACTTGTAATGGGGGCACTTAGGTCTATAAACTGAGTTTTGCAGAATTATAAACTACAAATGTATGTGTGTGTGCGTGTCCTTGTGTGCTTGTCTGTGTGTGTGGTCCTGTGCTGATAAGCAACTGCTCCACCTTTAATGAAATGTGCGGGATTGTTTTGTGGTCAATGTTTTCCGCACTGTGCCTTTGCTCCGAATCACTGAACAGCAGCTACAGTTTGTGTATGACATACAACGCTCCTTGCTGTAATCAAAGCGTGCCTAGTACTCCACACTACACATATTCTCCTTGGCTTCCACATGCCTGAGTGAAAGCTGCTTTTTTGGAGATACTAGAGATAGGTAGAGAACTGCCGCTTGGTGGTGATAACAACCCTTTTCCCCTTCCACTGACTTGGTTCCCCCAGGCTGCTTGCTCGAGCCAGGGTCACTCCCTCTGTGCATTGCCCTATGGCTCAGAAAGCGATGCTTTTCCCCTCTCCCTCACACCCGCTCACATACCCTCACACACCCTCACCCACACTCACTCTCTCACTCACCCTCTCACACACTCTCACCCTCATCCACCCTCTCACCCACACTCACTCTCTCACTCACCCTCTCACACCCTCTCACCCTCACACACCCTCACACCCCCTCACCCTCACACCCCCTCACCCTCACACCCCCTCACCCTCACACCCCTCTCCCTCACACCCTCACCCACCCCCTCACACACCCTCTCACCCTCACACCCCCTCACCCTCACACCCCCTCACACCCCCTCACCCTCACACACCCTCACCCCATCAACCTCACCCTGTCACCGTCACTCTCCCTCACCCTCACACCCTCACCCTCACACGCTCACAACCCCACACCCTCACAACCCACACCCGCCCTCACACCCCCTCACCCTCAGACCCCCACACACCCCCTCACCCTCACACCCCCTCACCCTCACTCCCCCTCACCCTCACTCCCCCTCACCCTCACACCCCCTCACCCACCCTCACACACCCTCACCCTCACTCCCCCTCACCCCCCTCTCCCTCACACCCCCTCACCCTCCCTCAACCTCACACCCCCATACCCTCCCTCAACCTCACACACCCTCACCAGCATAGCATAACAAAACATAGCATAGCATAACAAAACACAGCATAGCATAACAAAACAAAACACAGGATAGCAAAACAAAACATAGCATAAGAAAACAAAACATAGCATAGCAAAACACAACAAAGCATAGCATAGCATAACAAAACATAGCATAACAAAACAAAGCATAGCATAACATAAAGCATAGCAAAACAAAACATAGCATAGTTTAACAGAACATAGCATAGCATAACAAAACACAACAAAACATAGTAGAATAAAGCATATCATAACATAACAAAACATAGCATAACATAACATAAAACATAGCATAACAAAGCATAGCATATCTAAACACAACAAAACATAGCATAGCATAACAAAACACAACAAAACATAGCATAGCATAACACAACAAAGCATAGGATAGCAAAACTAAACATAGCATAGCATAACGAAACAAAGCATAGATTAGCAAAACACAACAACACATAGCATAACAAAGCATAGCATTGCAAAGCAGAGCAAAACATAGCATAGCATAACAAAACACAACAAAACATAGCATAACAAAACACAACATAGCATAGCATAACAAAATAAAGCTTAGCATAGCAAAACAAAACATAGCATAACAAAACATAGCATAGCAAAACAAAGCATAGCATAATAAAACACAACAAGACATAGCATAGCGTAACAAAACATAGCATAGCAAAACACAAAAAAACTTAGCATAACAAAACACAACAAAACATAGCATAGCATAACAAAACAAAGCATAGGAGAGCAAAACTAAACATAGCATAGCATAACAAAATAAAGCATAGAATAGCAAAACACAACAACACATAGCATAACAAAACATAGCAAAACACATCAAAAAATAGCATAGCTTAACAAAACACAAAAAAACAGCATAGCAAAATAAAACATATAATAGCATAGCAAAATATAGCATACCAAACACAACAAAACAGATTATAGCATAGCTTAACAAACCATAGCATAGCAAAACAAAGCATAGCACAATAAAACACAACAAAACATAGCATAGCATAACAAAACATATCATAGCATAACCAAGCATAGCATAGCAAAACATAGCATAGCATAAGAAAACATAGCATAGCATAACAAATCCAAGCATAGGATAGCAAAACAAAACATAGCACAGCATACAGCATCACTCCGCACCACCACAGCATCACTCAGGGGCACCACAACATCACTATGCGCTACCACAGCATCACTGAACGCCACAGCATCACTCGTTTGCCATCACAACATCACTCAGCGCCACCACAGCATCAATCCATGCAACCATTCAACAACACCTGGTTCAAATATGTTCTCTCAATGTTTCAAGCTTTATTAAAATGTAACAAAAGATGTTAATATTTCACTTCTGTTCTTGGATTTTCGTCACAATAAAATACACTGAACATAATCTTCACAAAAATTATTTACAAAACTTTAAGCTATTGCCATTATAAATTACAATAACTTCTATTTAAGTATTAATTATTTGAAAAAAATTAAAAGCCATTCTTATTTGTAATATCAATACATGTAAGTCACGTAAATACAACACATATTGCATTACAAATGCTATAGGTGTCACATTTGCGAAAGTTATAACTATTAGCATTGTAAATGACAAAGCTATTATTTTCGCTATTTCCAAAAACAAAACATAAATAAAAAAATTGTCATTTACAATACCAATAGCTCAAACTTTCCTAATGCGAGACCTATTGCATTGCAAATGCTTGTTTGGGCTTGGAAATGAAAAATAATGTCTGGACACAATAAGGGCTGGGCACACGTGGCGAACCATTGAGGGATTTCCTTTGGACTACACTCAAGGGAGGCAGTGACCTCAAGGTCATAGGAATGTTAGACATAATGTGTGCAAATGATGAAAACGTTGGAAATGCTGATTTTACTGCTGAACCCTAGTGTGCCAATGTGTGAAAGATCACAAGTGTGGCAGGGAGGGCCGCCGGTCCATGCCAGCCGCAGGCAGGGTGCTTGTATCTGGGGAGAAGGTCTCGGGGCGTTAACACCACACGATCTTACACTCTACTCCAGACTGCTCCTCGCTTCCTCTGCATGCCTGGCGTCAGGCGGATGTCCTCAGGTGTTACAATGGCACGTCCATGGATGCCCGCTAGAGGGAGCTCGTAGTGTCCACATTACAGCTGCCGTGTCCAGTTCTGGGACCGCATCTGGGTTTTGTGTTCACATGTAAATCGAAGACTCTAAAACAACAGCGAGAAATCACTCGAATACAATGGCGAATGAGGGAGGATTTGTCAGCAATAAAATATAAAGTTGCCCATGCAAGGATGAGCAGGGTCACTGGGACAAAGACACTGTGGGAGACAGACACCGGCCCTGGAATGCTAACACCGGGAACTGGCAGCAGGATTCTGACTCTGAGTCAAACGTACATCGGGGCACAGAAAGTGACACAGAGGTACAGAACTGACACCGGGACAAAGAAACAGACACTGGAGCACAGGACCCAACACTGGAGCACAGGACCCAACACCAGGAAAACAAAACTGAACACAGGACACAAAGCCAGAAGACACAGAAACTGATCCAGAACCTCATAAACTGACACTGGCAAATAGAAACTGGAACCCGGAAAGTAACACTGGGACACAGAAACTGGCACGGGACACAGAAACTGACACTGGGACACAGAAACTGGCCCTGGGACAGAGAAACTGGCACTGGGACAGAGAAACTGACACCGGGACATATAAACTGGCACTGGGACACAGAAACTGGCACTGGGACACAGAAACTGGCACTGGGACAGAGAAACTGGCACGGGACACAGAAACTGGCACGGGACACAGAAACTGGCACGGGACACAGAAACTGACACCGGGACACAGAAACTGGCACTGGGACACAGAAACTGGCACTGGGACAGAGAAACTGGCACTGGGACAGAGAAACTGGCACGGGACACAGAAACTGACACCGGGACACAGAAACTGGCACTGGGACACAGAAACTGGCACTGGGACAGAGAAACTAGCATGGGACACAGAAACTGACACCGGGACACAGAAACTGGCACTGGGACACAGAAACTGACACCGGGACATAGAAACTGGCACAGGACACAGAAACTGACACCGGGACACAGAAACTGGCACTGGGACACAGAAACTGGCACTGGGACAGAGAAACTGGAACTGGGACACAGAAACTTGAACTAGAACCCAGAAAGTAACACTAGAACACAGACACTGGCACTGGGACAGAGAAACTGGCACTGGGACACATAAACTGACACTAGGACATAAAAACTGGCACCGGGACACAGAAACTGGCACTGGGACACATAAACTGACACCAGGACATAAAAGCTGGCACCGGGACACAGAAACTGGCACTGGGACAGAGAAACTGGAACTGGGACACAGAAACTGACACCGGGACATAGAAACTGCCTCAGAAACTGACACATGGAACGAAAACAGGGACACAGAGACTAACAGTGGTGCACAACAACTGTCACAGAGCCACATAAACTGACACAGGGACATAAAAACTAAGACAGACAGGGACACAGAACCTAAAACCAGGACACAGAATTGAAAACCGAGACTAAGAAACAGACACTGAGTCCCAGAAACTAACACTGGAGCACAGGAACCAACACAGGGATGCAAAAACCAGTAGTCGGATAGTGACACTAAGGAAACGGGAACTGACACAGAACCTCCTAAACTGACACTGGGAAAAAGAAAATGGATCCTAGAAACTAACACTGGGACACAGAAACTGGCAGCGGTACACAAAAACAGACACTGGGATAAAGAAACGAACACAGGGACACAGAAAGCAAAACTGGGACACAGAAACTGGCGCCAGGACCAAGAAACAGACAATGGTTCATAGAAATCAACACCAGGACACCAAACTGACAACAGGATGCAAAAGCCAGTAGTCTGATAGTGACACAGAGGACACAGAAACTGGCCCACAAGGCGACCCTTGACCCTGTCTCCAGGCAGGTCGCTCCCCACCCCGCGCAGCTCCACCTGACTGCGCCTGTGCTCCTGAGCCCAGCTGCTGCCTGGTGTCGAGTCGAGGCCCGCCTCCACCCGCAGGCTCCAACCTGCACCTCATCCCTGGTGGCCAGTGATAGGCCGTTGGTTTGTCACTGTTGTTTTTTATTGTGCTCTATTTTTTGCTTTGTTATCGTTTTTATTGTATTATGGTACTGTATTTGCCTCTGTTTGCTGTATTGTTTCTTTGCTTTCTGTCTCTGTTCCCCCTTCCTGTTCACTGCCTTTTGCCTTTGCCTTCTCTCCCCTTCGCTGTCCTTTCCCCAGCTTTTCCCGTCGCTGTGTCCCCTGCGACCCGCCCCCGCTCACCCATTCGTCGCTCCCCCCGCCCAGCTGTTCCTCTCTCCCACCTCCCCTTCTTATGGCGGCAGCTGCGCGGCCGCTGTGCGGCTGGGCGGCTGAACGCAGGGGGTGTGCGCAGCGGGCGCACCGCTGGCGTGCCAAAGGCATGCCTAAGGCACGACCATCTGTGTGTGTCGGTGTCTGGACCGCGCCCAGCGCCAGAACCCCTGGCCCTCACAGACGCCACGACGCCTGAATCAACTACGACACCAACACCCTCCATGCAATCAACCCCGGACGAGAACACACCTGCTACCGGGCCACCCCGAAGCGCACCCAAGGGCCCTTCCCCTGCAGGAACTGCAGCTTCACCAGCATCCGAACTGCCAAACTGCCAACCAAAGAACCCAACTACCTCAGATGTATCCTCCTCAACAGCCGCTCCGCCCGCAAACATGCTGCTGAACTCTGGGACCTCTTCGACTCAACCTCCCCAGACGTCGCCTTCCTGACGGAGACCTGGCTGAACCCTGCCTCAGCCCCCGACATCGCCATAGCCATCCCGGAAGGCTACAAGATCAGCCACAGAGACCGCACCAACGGAGTAGGAAGAGGAGTTGCCATCGTCCACAAGAATACCCCCAGCGTCTCGACCAACTGCCGAACACCTGCACTTCCAGATCCACACCGACGCCAACACCACCCTCAGAGGAAACCTCATCTACAGACACCCCGGACCCAGACCACAGTTCAGCGATGCCATCGCCGACTTCATCAGCACACACGCCTTCGCCTCCATGGACTACATCCTCCTCGGGGACCTGAACTTGCACCTCAAGAACAACAACTACACCAACTCCAGCACCCTGATCGACAACATCGCCAAACTCGGACTCATACAGCTCATGACAACAGCCACCCATGCCGCTGGCCACATGCTTGACCCCATCCTCTGCGCAAGCCCCCACGTCTCCTTCAACCACACAACCGAACCCCATTGGACTGACCACTGCTGCATCCATTTCACCTTCAGGAAGCCCACCACGCACCACCGCACCCAACAGATGCCCTGCTGGGGCAAAGTCACCGTAGACCAGCTAACCACCACTCTGGCCCAGAGCCCACCACTATCCCCACCGACCCCGACACCGCCGCCCGCAGCCTCAGACAGTGGATCGACAACTGTGCCAACACCCACGCCCCGCTCAAGACACCCACCAACAACCACACCAGCAAGAAAGCCACCTGGTTCACCGAAGACCTCCAGGCCTCCAAAAGAACATGCCGGAAACTGGAGAAGAACTGGCTCAGCGAACGATCACTGGACAGCTACACAGCCCACAAGAACGCCACCCGCAGAATGAGTGCGAGTGAGGAAATGTAAACACTCTAGTGGTATAGAAAAGTGCAAATGGGGAAATGTAACCGCAGTAGTGATAAAGAAAAAGTGTGAGTGGGAAAACAATTCTTTACACAACAACTTTTTTGCTACGTTGAACATTTATAACAATTAGGTATTTGGACTTTTTGGAAAAGTGGTGCAGCTCCGATACAGTTTTTTCATTTTGTTTACATTTCCCCACTCACACTCTTTCTATACCACTAGCGTACACATTTCCCAACTCACACTCTTTCTATACTACTAGATAGGTTACATTTCCCAACTCACACTCTTTCTATACCAGAAGTGTATACATTTCCCCACTCACACTCTTTTTATACCAATATTGTGTATACATTTCCCCTCCCCCACTCTGAATATTCCACTTGAGGGTATACATTTCCCCACTCACACTCTTTCCATACCACAGGAGTGTTCGCATTTCCCCAGTCGCAATGTTCAATACTGCGAGAGTGTATTTGTTTCCCCACCCGCATTCTTTTTATACTAGGAGAGTGTTTACATTTCCCTACCACTAGAGTGCATACATTCCCTCTTTGCCTGAATACCGGAAACGCCGGGACGCGCCAAACAACCCCTGCGCCCGAACAGCGTATACCACTGAGACGTTGCCCCAGTCGTTTTGTTTTTTCAAACAATACAAAAACAGATCAAATTATTCTGTAGAAACACTGGGACTAATTATTGACGCATATTACAGCAGGTCGTCCACTTCGAGAGATTATTTAGATATATGACCGCATGTACTCTAATCATATCGGATATATATCGAGCAATGTATCTTGAAAACAGCAAAAATTAACGATCGTCTTACAAACACAGTAAGATTTGACCTACATCGATATTTATATCAATCCTTGCGGTATCTTAGCATCTATCGGCTATGACAATTGATTTTTATTCGTTTCTGTCTGAATAATTGATTTGACCTACATCGATATTTATATCAATCCTTGCGGTATCTTGGCATCTATCGGCTATGACAATTGATTTTTATTCGTTTCTGTCTGAATAATTGCACGATGGTACAGTCCTGAGGAAGGCACTTTAAGAGTGTCGAAACGCGTAGACAGGAGACAGGAAACCATCCAAAAATTAAAAAAAAAAAAAAGATTACCTATATGATTGAAGTTATGCATATGCTATAATGCCTTTTTATCTTTTGTGTAAATGATGTATCAATTGTATCGAATGTGTTTATAATATGTATTAAATCTGTATTTTGATATGTACAAACAATAGTGTAACATATTTTTTCTTCTTGTGGTTTAGCCACCCTTTATGTGCTAGCTGGTTCTAAACAAATTTGCCTGGGTATTTTACTCACATATGCATACATTCCCCCATTCACACTTTTTAAAACCACTAGAGTGTATACATTTCCACACTTGTATTCTGTATATACAACTAAAGTGTATGCATTTCACCACTCACATACTTTTTATGTCACTAGAGTGGTAACATTTCTCCACTCACACTCTTTCTATACCACTAGAGTATTTACATTTCTCCACTCACACTTTTTCTTTGCCACTAGAGTGTATACATTTCCCCACTCACACTCTTTCTATACCACTTGAGTGTGTACATTTGTCCACTCGTACTCTGAATACACCACTGGAGTGTTTACATTTCTCCACTTGCACTGTTTCTTTGCCACTAGAGTGTATACATTTCCCCACTCACACTCTTTCTATACCACTTGAGTATGTACATTTGTCACCTCGCACTCTGTATACACCACTGGAGTGTTTACATTTTCCCACTCATACTCTTCCCATACCACAGGAGTGTTCACATTTCCCAACTCGCAATCTTCAATACTGCGAGAGTGTATTTGTTTCCCCACCCACATTCTTTCTATACTACAAGTGTTTACATTTCCCTACACACACTTTCTATACCACTAATATATACATTCCCCCACCCACACTTTTTTATACCACTAGATTGTATACATTTCCACACTCGTATTCTGTATATACAACTAGAATGTATGCATTTCACCACTCACATACTTTCTATGTCACTAGAGCGGTTACATTTCCGCACTCACACTATTTTATGCACTGTGAGTGCATGCGTTTCCCCACACACACTCTTTCTATACCACTAGTGTATGCATTTACTTGCTCACACTCATTCTACACCACTAAAGTGTATGTATTTCCCCACTTGCGCTCTGTATTTTCCACTAGAGTGTTTACATATCCCCACTCACACTCTTCCAATACCAAAGGAGTGTATACATTTCCCCATTCACACTCTTTTTATACTACTTAAGTGCATACATTTCCCCGTGTGCATCCTTCTATACAACTTGAGTGTGTGTGTTTCTCCACTTTTATTCTGTATATACCACTCAAGTGTTTATGTTTACCCACTCACACTCTTTCTATACCACAAGAGTATTTATATTTCCCCACTAACACTATTCTGTTATGTTAGTATGAATTTGTAGAGCGCACGTTCACCCCAGGGTTTCTTGGCGCTGTGTGCCGCTGGGGAACCCGTCCTGGCTTTCCCTGCGAGATGGTCCCTATTGGGCATCCCCAAGGTGAAGCCAGGCATCCCTGGCAGCGAGGGGGCCGTTGTGGAGATTAAGCAAGCTATTGCCCAGAGTTGCAGCGTGGGACCCATGGTTAGAGAGGCATCGAGGCGAGATTTATCGAGCCCGCTGACATTGGTTCCGTACCCTGCTGCGTCGGGAATTGAACCCTGGTCCTGAGCAGACCTCTGCTTCTGGGTCTGCCGCCTCTAGCCAGTGAGCCACACTTCTCCACTTCTATACCACGAAAGTGAATACATTGTATTACTAACACTGTTTTTATAGCACACGTGTATACATTTACCACTTTCACTCTTTCTATACCACTAGTGTTCACTTTTCCCCACTCATACTCTATCTCAACCACTAGTGCTTTTACTTTTTCGCACTCACACTCTTTCATAGCACTAAAAAGTTTACATTTCCTTACTTGCACTCTTTTTATACCACCAGAGTGTATACCTTTCCCCACTCGCTCTGTTTCGTATACAACTAGAGTGTACACATTTCCTACTTTGAATCTTTCTATAGCACTAGAGTTTACGTTTTCCACTTTCACTCTTTCGGTACCACTACAATGTATACATTTAACCCTTACATTCTTTCTATACCACTTGAGTGTATACATTTCCAACTTTCACTCTTTCTATACCACTAGTGTTTACGTTTCCTCATTCACACTACTTCTATAGCACTGAAGTGATTACATTTTCTCACTCGCACTCTTTCTATACCACTAGTGTTCGTGTTTCCCTGCTCACACTCTGTGCATACCAATAGCATATACATTTCCCTGCTCACACTCTTTCTATACCACTTGAGTGTATACCGTCCACCCCTTGCACTCTTCTATACCTCTAGAGTGTATACATTTCCTCACTCGCACTCTTTTGATACCACTAGAATGCTTAAATTTCCCCAATCACACTCTTTCTATAGCACAAGGAATCCATTCCCAAACAATTTCCATTCAACAGCCTCCCACATAAACCCCCAGTCAACGCGATCAAATGTCTTTTTGCCCCCCACTAATATCAATCCCAGGGGTGTTTTATGGGCTTCAGCCAAGTTAAATACCCTGATCGCTTTCCTGGTATGATCTTCTGTGCCCCTGCCTGATGGAGACAAATGGTGTCATAAATCTACCTGATCTGTTTGCCAACACCTTAGCATAGATCTTTCTGTCACAATTTAACAGAAATATTGGCCTGAATGACCTGAGGAGCAGAGGTGGTTTGTCTTTTTTAAAAAAAAAAAACAATGGGGCATATTACCAACAACTAGCGATAATTATCGCTATGTTGGCTCAGCGGCAATATTTTTATCGCCGAGCTGCGGCGATTTTTATCGCTTAGGAACCTTGCTATTATCAAGGTTTATCTCCTAAGCGATAAAAATCGGCCGAAATGCATGAATATCGCTGAAAAGTCAGCGATATTCATGCATTACCGAGCTAATGCTCTTAGCCATGTTATCCACCTACCATTGGATAACATGGCTAAGAACTGCTATGGGGCAGGTGTTAGCTTTTGGAGATAATCGCGCTTAGCGCGAATATCTCCAAAAGTTGGTAATAGGAGATAGCGATGTTAGCGACTGTTTCCAGTCGCTAACATCTTGGCACGCCCACTTTGCATGTCATTAGTGACAAATATCACTGACATGCAAAACGGGGACCAAGATGGTCGCTATCTCCTACTAGCAGTCGCTAACTGGTGTTAGCGACAGTTAGGTAATAGGGAGATAATTTTATCTCCACTTTCTTGGCTTTTAAAGCCAAAAAAGCGGAGATAAACCCCCTTGATAATATGCCCCTATGTTGGCCTAAAAAGGTTAACAACGTATCCAGTTGCAACTCTTGAATGAATGTTTCAATGGGAGAGTGTTTGGACCCGCAGTCTATTCTTTATGTCCCCTCACTCACTGTATCCACACACCTGAGGTGTTTGACAGTCTCTCCTCTACCTCCCTCACTCACTGTATCCACACACCTGAGGTGTTTGACAGTCTCTCCTCTACCTCCCTCACTCACTGTATCCACACACCTGAGGTGTTTGACAGTCTCTCCTCTACCTCCCCTCACTCACTGTATCCATACACCTGAGGTGTTTGACAGTCTCTCCTCTACCTTCCTCACTCACTGTATCCACACGCCTGAGGTGTTTGATAGTCTCTCCTCTACCTCCCCTCACTCACTGTATCCACACACCTGAGGTGTTTGATAGTCTCTCCTCTACCTCCCCTCACTCTCTGTATCCACACACCTGAGGTGTTTGACAGTCTCTACTCTACCTCACTCACTGTATCCACACACCTGAGGTGTTTGACAGTCTCTCCTCTACCTCCCTCACTCACTGTATCCACTCACCTGAGGTGTTTGATAGTCTCTCCTCTACCTCCCCTCACTCTCTGTATCCACACAGCTGAGGTGTTTGACAGTCTCTCCTCTGCCTCCCTCACTCACTGTATCCACACACCTGAGGTGTTTGTTAGTCTCTCCTCTACCTCCCCTCACTCACTGTATCTACACATCTGAGGTGTTTGACAGTCTCTCCCCTACCTCCCTCACTCACTGTATCCACACACCTGAGGTGTTTGACAGTCTCTACTCTACCTCACTCACTGTATCCACACACCTGAGGTGTTTGTCAGTCTCTCCTCTACCTCCCCTCACTCACTGTATCTACACACCTGAGGTGTTTGACAGTCTCTCCTCTACCTTCCTCACTCACTTAATCTACACTCCTGAGGTGTTTGACAGTCTCTCCTCTACCTCCCCTCACTCACTGTATCCACACACCTGAGGTGTTTGACAGTCTCTACTCTACCTCACTCACTGTATCCACACACCTGAGGTGTTTGACAGTCTCTCCTCTACCTCCCTCACTCACTGTATCCACTCACCTGAGGTGTTTGACAATCTCTCCTCTACCTCCCCTCACTCACTGTATCCACACACCTGAGGTGTTTGACAGTCTCTCCTCTACCTCCCCTCACTCACTGTATCCACACACCTGAGGTGTTTGACAGTCTCTCCTCTACCTCACTCACTGTATCCACACACCTGAGGTGTTTGACAGTCTCTCCTCTACCTCCCTCACTCACTGTATCCACACACCTGAGGTGTTTGACAGTCTCTCCTCTACCTCCCCTCACTCACTGTATCCACACACCTGAGGTGTTTGACAGTCTCTCCTCTACCTCCCTCACTCACTGTATCCACACACCTGAGGTGTTTGACAGTCTCTCCTCTACCTCCCTCACTCACTGTATCCACACACCTGAGGTGTTTGACAGTCTCTCCTCTACCTCCCCTCACTCACTGTATCCATACACCTGAGGTGTTTGACAGTCTCTCCTCTACCTTCCTCACTCACTGTATCCACACGCCTGAGGTGTTTGATAGTCTCTCCTCTACCTCCCCTCACTCACTGTATCCACACACCTGAGGTGTTTGATAGTCTCTCCTCTACCTCCCTCACTCACTGTATCCACACACCTGAGGTGTTTGACAGTCTCTCCTCTACCTCCCCTCACTCACTGTATCTACACATCTGAGGTGTTTGACAGTCTCTCCTCTACCTCCCCTCCACCTCGTTGTAGGTGTCTTTTCTGTATTTAAGCGCCTCACTCGTCCCCCTCTCTGTCTCTTTAGAAGGCGCTTTACACGTGTCTAAGCCGCCCGTCTCCTGTGCTCGTATTTATTATCGTTAGAGGCTCTGTGCTGAGGGCCTGGGGCGTCTCTTGATCTATTAGCCTCCCCCCCTCCCTCCACTGCCCCCGGGGGCGGGAGGGCAGCACCCACTGTGAATGGTACTGAGACCGTGCCTACGTCCTGGTGATGGAGAGGGGCGCCCCCTACCGGGTCCCTGTCGTGCCATTACCTGAATTGTATTGATTGGAGGGGGCCGGGGGGCACTGGGCGGAGGGGTGACCCCCCTCCTGTGCTTGTGTGCGCAGCAGTCACCTGCCCCCTCCTTGCCCCCCAGACTATTGCTGCTTCTCCAACAGGACGTTGCATTGTTCGAACGTGTGTTGACTCAACACATGGAAATGTTTGAGCTGCCCTTTGACCCCGTCCACGGGGGTCCCCGTGCCCCATTAAACTCAGTCCCTGCCCAAGTGACCGTCCCTCCCCTCGCTGGCTTCCGTTTGTAAATAAACAAGGGTTTGAGCTGTGTCCTGTGTGCCTGGAAGCCGTGACCCGTGGGCGCTGGCCCTGCCCGTGGTAGGTTCATTGAAGGAGCGGAGAAGGCGCTTGAACGCAGCGCTTGATGGCGTCATCCGGCGAGTAGAAAGGCGCCTTCCCACGGGCGCTGCCTCGCCCTGTTCATTCATTCTGATCCCAGAATCAACCTCCCCGCTCCCGTTTCACGCTGTCCCGGGGGCTCCTTTATTCCAGAAGTTTCTCTCGTTTCCTTGTATCTGCCTCAAGGAGGCGTGTCTATTTCTTCCAGAATCTTCCATCGTTTAACTCACTAGTAGGAACGGTAAGAAACGTGCGTTATGGACTTCAATCATTTCCTTTTCTTTTATCCAAAGATATACTTTTATTAAATCTTGTAATTATAACCTATAATTAGGAGGTAAAACCTACAACCTTTCTCCGGGCGCTGCTTTACCCTAAAACGGAGAGGGTCTGTTATCGATTGTGCAAGTTTCTCAAATCGTTTATTGGAGTGTAGTTATGACTATACTATGTTTATATATGTTGATAAAATTATTATATTTCCATGGATATATAATAAAATACATTCCAGAATCTTTCTTCCTTCCTCGGATGATGTCTGGAATGGTTAGTTCATCAAAGACTCTCTCTTTCTTTGGTAATCTCTGGTTTGCTTTTCGTCATTTGATGACGTCTGGTTGACTCGTGACGTACAGACTCTGCCTTCATTCCAAGATGTCTGATTGGATCCAGATGTGCTTAGTGATATCTGAGTGCTTTAAATTCCTAAGTCTCCCTTCATTGCATGCTCTCTGATTGGCTTTCGACACCTATTTCAAGGCCATTCATTGGTTGACACCTTTAACCCGAAGGTTTCCGAGATCATTTTGGGTCTGTAGGTCAGGGGTTGGTGGGGTAGGTGTTTGAGTGGTTGTGGGGCGAGGCTGTCCAGAGCCTGGTGGGGTTGGTAGAGTTTTTAGAAGCTGGCTGAGGGGCGGGGCTCACAGGGCTCACATTTGGTTTGAATCTATCGAGGCAGACTCTACTGTCCACAATATTATGTTATGCGGATTTGTCGAGCACGCGTCTCACCCGAGGGGTATCCAGGCCCTGGGCAGGTGAGTAGGCCCATCGGGCTCCTAGTTGAATAGCCAGGTGATCAGACTCATTCTTGTATGGGTTCTCGTTGTTGACTGGTGGGGTAAGGAGAGCCAGGGTAGTCCGCAGCAGCCTCATTCTTGTATGGGTTCTCGTTGTTGACTGGTGGGGTAAGGAGATCCAGGGCAGTCCGCAGCAGACTCATTCATGTATGGGTTCTCGTTGTTGACTGGTGGGGTAAGGAGATCCAGGGCAGTCCGCAGCAGACTCATTCTTGTATGGGTTCTCGTTGTTGACTGGTGGGGTAAGGAGATCCAGGGCAGTCCGCAGCAGACTCATTCTTGTATGGGTTCTCGTTGTTGACTGGTGGGGTAAGGAGATCCAGGGCAGTCCGCAGCAGACTCATTCTTGTATGGGTTCTCGTTGTTGACTGGTGGGGTAAGGAGATCCAGGGCAGTCCGCAGCAGACTCATTCTTGTATGGGTTCTCGTTGTTGACTGGTGGGGTAAGGAGAGCCAGGGCAGTCAGCAGCAGCCTCATTCTTGTATGGGTTCTCGTTGTTGACTGGTGGGGTAAAGAGAGCCACGGTAGTCCGCAGCAGCCTCATTCTTGTATGGGTTCTCGTTGTTGACTGGTGGGGTAAGGAGAGCCAGGGCAGTCCGCAGCAGCGTCCTTCTTGTATGGGTTCTCGTTGTTGACTGGTGGGGTAAGGAGAGTCAGGGTAGTCCGCAGCAGTGTCCTTCTTGTATGGGTTCTCGTTGTTGACTGGTGGGGTAAGGAGAGCCAGGGCAGTCCGCAGCAGCGTCATTCTTGTATGAGTTCTCGTTGTTGATTGGTGGGGTAAGGAGAGCCAGGGTAGTCCGCAGCAGCGTCCTTCTTGTATGGGTTCTCGTTGTTGACTGGTGGGTGAAGGAGAGCCAGGGCAGTCTGCAGCAGCCTCATTCTTGTATGGGTTCTCGTTGTTGACTGGTGGGGTAAGGAGAGCCAGGGCAGTCCGCAGCAGCCTCATTCTTGTATGAGTTCTCGTTGTTGACTGGTGGGGTAAGGAGAGCCAGGGCAGTCCGCAGCAGCCTCATTCTTGTATGGGTTCTCGTTGACAGGTGGGTAAGGAGAGCCAGGGTAGTCCGCAGCAGCCTCATTCTTGTATGGGTTCTCGTTGTTGATTGGTGGGGTAAGGAGAGCCAGGGTAGTCCGCAGCAGCGTCCTTCTTGTATGGGTTCTCGTTGTTGACTGGGGGGTAAGGAGAGCCAGGGTAGTCCGCAGCAGCCTCATTCTTGAATGGGTTCTCGTTCTTGACTGGTGGGGTAAGGAGAGCCAGGGTAGTCCGCAGCAGCCTCATTCTTGTATGGGTTCTCGTTCTTGACTGGTGGGGTAAGGAGAGCCAGGGTAGTCCGCAGCAGCCTCATTCTTGTATGGGTTCTCGTTCTTGACTGGTGGGGTAAGGAGAGCCAGGGTAGTCCACAGCAGCGTCATTCTTGCATGGGTTCTCGTTGACTGGGGGGTAAGGAGAGCCAGGGTAGTCCGCAGCAGTGTCATTCTTGTATGGGTTCTCGTTGACTGGGGGGGTAAGGAGAGCCAGGGCAGTCCGCAGCAGCCTCATTCTTGTATGGGTTCTCGTTGCAGACTGGGGGGTAAGGAGAGCCAGGGTAGTCCGCAACAGCGTCCTTCTTGTATGGGTTCTCGTTGTTGACTGTTGGGTAAGGAGAGCCAGGGCAGTCCTCAGCAGCCTCATTCTTGTATGGGTTCTCGTTGTTGACTGGGGGTAAGGAGAGCCAGGGCAGTCCGCAGCAGCGTCATTCTTGTATGGGTTCTCGTTGATGGTCCTTTGTACTCTCTACCACCCCTATATATTACCCTTAGAGTGTTTCTAGTCACATCCCTCCTGTCAGGATAGAAGACAACTCTAACGACTAGTATCCTATGTGATTATTAGATTGTATCCATGTGTATCCCCTCCCTGTGTTTGGAACTATAGCTTTAACGTCTAATCGCCTGTGGAACTGTTGGAATACAGCCAGGTGTTCCCCTTCCCCGTGTGAAGAGATAACCCTACTCACTAGAGCAAAAAGTAATATGTTCCTAAAATGTGTAACGTAACTGATTCTATGTAAAGTGCCCTGTAAAGGGGCAGCTGACATTCCAGGAGCCTAGTCCCGACAGCTCGACGACTTCGGAGGGTTGGAAGAGGTCCCCCGCTACACGGCGGAGGAGGGCACTGGACATCGAATGCTGTCTTATGTAAAGCGCACTGATAACCTAATCGGTTCAAGATCCTGAAATGTGCAACGTAACTGATTCTATGTAAACTGCTGTGATAACATGTAACGGAACTGGTGCTATGTAAAGCGCTCTGATAACCTAATCGGTTCAAGTTCGCGCTATAGAAAACTCTAAAAATAAATAAATAAATAAAATCGGCTCCTAATTGAATAGCCAGGTGATCGACTCCTAGTTGAATAGCCAGGTGATCGACTCCTATTTGAATAGCCAGGTGATCGACTCCTAGTTGAATAGCCGGGTGATCCACTCCTAGTTGAATAGCCAGGTGATTGGCCCCTAGTTGAATAGCGAGGTGATCGGCCCCTAGTTGACTAGCGAGGTGATCGACTCCTAGTTGAATAGCGAGGTGATCGGCCCCTAGTTGAATAGGGAGGTGATCGACTCCTAGTTGAATAGTCATGCAATCAGCACCATAGTTGAATAGCCAGGTGATCGCCCCTAGTTGAATATCCAGGTGATCGGCCCCTAGTTGAATAGCGAGTTGATCGGCACCTAGTTGAATAGCCAGTCGATCAGCTCCTAGTTGAATAGCCGGGTGATCGGCTCATAGCTGAATAGCCAGGTGATCGGCTCATAGCTGAATAGCCAGGTGATTGGCTCATAGCTGATAGCCAGACAATCGGGCTCCTAGTTGAATAGCCAGGTAATCGGCCCCTAATTGAAAAGCCAGGTGATCGGCTCCTAGTTGAATAGCCAGGTGATCGGCCCCTAGTTGAATAGCGAGGTGATCGGCCCCTAGTTGAATAGCGAGGTGATCGACTCCTAGTTGAATAGCGAGGTGATCGGCCCCTAGTTGAATAGGGAGGTGATCGACTCCTAGTTGAATAGTCATGCAATCAGCACCATAGTTGAATAGCCAGGTGATCGCCCCTAGTTGAATATCCAGGTGATCGGCCCCTAGTTGAATAGCGAGTTGATCGGCCCCTAGTTGAATAGCGAGGTGATCGGCCCCTAGTTGAATAGCGAGGTGATTGAGTCCTAGTTAAATAGCCAGGCGATCGGCTCCTATTTGAATAGCCAGGTGATTGGCCCCTAATTGAAAAGCCAGGTGATCGGCTCCTAGTTGAATATTCATGCGATCAGCACCATAGTTGAATAGCCAGGTGATTGGCTCCTAGTTGAATAGCCAGGTGATCAGCCCCTAGTTGAATAGCCAGATGATCGGCACCTAGCTGAAAAGGGAGGTGATTGACCCCTAGTTGAATAGTCATGCGATCGGCACCATAGTTGAATAGCCAGGTGATCGGCTCCTAATTGAATAGCCAGGTGATATGCACCACAGTTGAATAGCCAGGTGATCGGATCCTAGTTGATTAGCCAGGTGATCGGCTCCTAGTTGAGTATCCAGCTGATCGGCTCCTAGTTGAATAGCCAGGTGATTGGCTCCTATTTGAATAGCCAGCTGATCGGCACCATAGTTGAATAGTCAGGTGATCGGCCCCTAGTTGAATAGCCAGGCGATTGGCTCCTAGTTGAATAGCCAGGTGATCGGCACCATAGTTGAATAGCCAGGTGATCGGCTCCTAGTTGAATAGCCAAGTGATCAGCACCATAGTTGAATAGCCAGGTGATCGGCCCCTAGTTGAATAGCCAGGCGATGGGCTCATAGTACAATAGCCTGGTGATCAGCCCCTAGTTGCAAAAACAAGGTGATCGGCCCGTATTTGAATAGCCAGATGAGCAACCCCTAGTTCAATAGCCAGGCGATCGGCTCCTTCCATACGTAGCCAGGTGATCGGCTCCTGGTTGAATAGCCAGGTGATCGGCTCCTAGTTGAATAGCCAGGTGATCGACTCCTAGTTGAATAGCCAGGTGATCGACTCCTAGTTGAATAGCCAGGTGATCCGCTCATAGGTGAATAGTCAGGTGATCGGCTCATAACTGAATAGCCAGTAATCAACCTCCTAGTTGAATAGCCAGGTGATTGACACCTAGTTGAATAGCCAGGTGATCGATTCCTAGTTGAATAGCCAGGTGATCGACTCCTAGTTGAATAGCCGGGTGATCGACTCCTAGTTGAATAGCTAGGTGACGGCCCCTAGTTGTATAGCGAGGTGATCGGCCCCTAGTTGAATAGCGAGGTGATCGACTCCTAGTTGAATAGCGAGGTGATCGGCCCCTAGTTGAATAGGGAGGTGATCGACTCCTAGTTGAATAGTCATGCAATCAGCACCATAGTTGAATAGCCAGGTGATCGCCCCTAGTTGAATATCCAGGTAATCGGCCCCTAGTTGAATAGCAAGTTGATCGGCCCCTAGTTGAATAGCCAGTCGATCAGCTCCTAGTTGAATAGCCGGGTGATCGGCTCATAGCTGAATAGCCAGGTAATCGGCTCATAGCTGAATAGCCAGGTGATTGGCTCATAGCTGATGGCCAGACAATCGGGCTCCTAGTTGAATAGCCAGGTAATCGGCCCCTAATTGAAAAGCCAGGTGATCGGCTCCTAGTTGAATAGCCAGGTAATCGGCCCCTAATTGAAAAGCCAGGTGATCGGCTCCTTGTTGAATAGCCAGGTGATCGGCCCCTAGTTGAATAGCGAGGTGATCGGCCCCTAGTTGAATAGTGAGGTGATCGACTCCTAGTTGAATAGCGAGGTGATCGGCCCCTAGTTGAATAGGGAGGTGATCGACTCCTAGTTGAATAGTCATGCAATCAGCACCATAGTTGAATAGCCAGGTGATCGCCCCTAGTTGAATATCCAGGTGATCGGCCCCTAGTTGAATAGCGAGGTGATCGGCCCCTAGTTGAATAGCGAGGAGATCGACTCCTAGTTGAATAGCCAGGCGATCGGCTCCTATTTGAATAGCCAGGTGATCGGCCCCTAATTGAAAAGCCAGGTGATCGGCTCCTAGTTGAATATTCATGCGATCAGCACCATAGTTGAATAGCCAGGTGATTGGCTCCTAGTTGAATAGCCAGGTGATCAGCCCCTAGTTAAATAGCCAGATGATCGGCACCTAGTTGAAAAGCGAGGTGATTGACCCCTAGTTGAATAGTCATGCGATCAGCACCATAGTTGAATAGCCAGGTGATCGGCTCCTAATTGAATAGCCAGGTGATATGCACCACAGTTGAATAGCCAGGTGATCGGATCCTAGTTGATTAGCCAGGTGATCGGCTCCTAGTTGAGTATCCAGCTGATCGGCTCCTAGTTGAATAGCCAGGTGATTGGCTCCTATTTGAATAGCCAGCTGATCGGCACCATAGTTGAATAGTCAAGTGATCGGCCCCTAGTTGAATAGCCAGGCGATTGGCTCCTAGTTGAATAGCCAGGTGATCGGCACCATAGTTGAATAGCCAGGTGATCAGCCCATAGCCGAATAGCCAGGTGATCGGCCCTAGTTGAATAGCCAGGAGATTTGCCCCTAGTTGAATAGTCATGCGATCAGCACCACAGTTGAATAACCAGGTGATCGGCCCCTAGTTGAATAGCCTGGTGATCGGCCCCTAGTTGAATAGCCAGGTGATCGGAACCTAGTTGAATAGTCAGGTGTTTGGCTCCTAGTTGAATAGCCAGGTGATCGGCACCATAGTTGAATAGCCAGGTGATCAGCTCCTAGTTGAATAGCCAGGTGATCGGCTCCTAATTGAATAGCCAGGTGATCTGCACCATAGTTGAATAGCCAGGTGATCGGCTCCTAGTTGAATATCCAGGTGATCGGCTCCTAGTTGAATATTCAGGTGATCGGCTCCTAGTTGAATAGCCAGGTGATTGGCACCATAGTTGAATAGCCAGGTGATCGGCCCCTAGTTGAATAGCAAGGTGATCGGCACCATAGTTGAATAGCCAGGTGCTCGGCTCTTAGTTTAATAGCCAGGTGATCGGCACCATAGCTGAATAGCCATGTGATCGGCACCATAGTTGAATAGCTAAGTGATCGGCTCCTAGTTGAATAGCCAAGTGATCAGCACCATAAGAGAATAGCCAGGTGATCAGCCCCTCGTTGCAAAAACAAAGCGATCGGCCCCTATTTGACTAGCCAGATGATCGGCCCCTAGTTCAATAGCCAGGCGATTGGCTCCTAGTTGAGTAGCCAGGTGATCGGCTCCTGGTTGAATAGCCATGCGATCGGCCCCTAGTTCAATAGCCAGGTGATCGGCTCATAGTTGAATAGCCAGGTGATCGGCTCATAGTTGAATAGCCAGGCTATTCAACTAGGGTGATCGGCCCCTAGCTGAATAGCCAAGTGATCGGCTCCTGGTTGAATAGCCATGCGATTGCCCCCTAGTTGAATAGCCAGGTGATCCGCCCCTAGCTGAATAGCCAAGTGATCGGCTCCTAGTTGAATAGCCAGGTGATTGGCTTCTAGTTGAATAGCCAGGTGATCGGCTCATAGTTGAATAGCCAGGTGATCGGCTCATAGTTGAATAGCCAGGCTATTCAACTAGGGTGATCGGCCCCTTGCTGAATAGCCAAGTGATCAGGTCCTGGTTGAATAGCCAGGTGATCAGCTCCTAGTTGAATAGCCAGGTGATCGGCTCCTAGTTGAATAGCCAGGCCTTGGCTCCTAGTTGAATAGCAAGGTGATCGACTCCTAGTTGAATAGCTGGGTGATCGACTCATAGCTGAATAGCCAGACAATCGGGCTCCTAGTTGAATAGCCAGATGATCAGCCCCTAATTCTAAAGCCAGGTGATCGGCTCCTAGTGGAATAGCCAGGTGATTGGCTACTAGTTGAATAGTCATGCGATCAGCACCTGGTTGAATAGCCAGGTGATCGACTCCTAGTTGAATAGCCAGGTGATCCGCTCATAGGTGAATAGTCAGGTGATCGGCTCATAACTGAATAGCCAGTAATCAACCTCCTGGTTGAATAGCCAGGTGATGGACACCTAGTTGAATAGCCAGGCGATTGGCTCATAGTTGAATAGCCAGGTAATCGGGCTCCTAGTTGAATAGCCAGGTGATCGGCCCCTAGTTGAATAGCAGCTGATTGGCCCCGAGTTTATAGCCAGGTGATCGGCTCATAGTTGAATAGCCAGGTAATCAGCTCTTAGTTGAATAGCCAGGTGATCAGCCCCTAGTTGAATAGCCAGGTGATCGGCCCCTAGTTGAATAGCCAGGTGATCGACTCCTAGTTGAATAGCCAGGTGATCGGCCCCTAGTTGAATAGCCGGGTGATCGACTCGTAGATGAATAGCCAGGTGATCAGCTCCTAGTTGAATAGCCAGGTGATCGGCTCATAGTTGAATAGCCAGGTGATCGACTCCTAGTTGAATAGCCAGTCGATCAGCTCCTAGTTGAATAGCCAGGTGATCGGCTCCTAGTTGAATAGCCAGGTGATCAGCTCCTAGTTGAATAGTCAGGTGATCAGCTCCCAGGTGAATAGCCAGGTGATCACCTCCTAGTTGAATAGCCGGGTGATCGGCTCCTAGTTGAATAGCCAGGTGATCGTCTTCTAGTTGAATAGCCAGGTGATCGGCTCCTAGTTGAATAGCCATGGGATCGACTCCTAGTTGAATAGCTGGGTGATCGACTCATAGCTGAATAGCCAGACAATCGGGCTCCTAGTTGAATAGCCAGATGATTGGCCCCTAATTGAAAAGCCAGGTGATTGGCTCCTAGTGGAATAGCCAGGTGATCAGCCCTTAGCCGAATAGCCAGGTGATCGGCCCTAGTTGAATAGCCAGGAGATTGGCCCCTAGTTGAATAGTCATGCGAGCAGCACCACAGTTGAATAACCAGGTGATCGGACCCTAGTTGAATAGCCTGGTGATCGGCCCCTAGTTGAATAGCCAGGTGATCGGACCCTAGTTGAATAGTCAGGTGATTGGCTCCTAGTTGAATAGCCAGGTGATCGGCATCATAGTTGAATAGCCAGGTGATCAGCTCCTAGTTGAATAGCCAGGTGATCGGCTCCTAATTGAATAGCCAGGTGATCTGCACCAAAGTTGAATAGCCAGGTGATCGGCTCCTAGTTGAATAGCCAGGTGATCGGCTCCTAGTTGACTATTCAGGTGATCGGCTCCTAGTTGAATAGCCAGGTGATTGGCACCGTAGTTGAATAGCCAGGTGATCGGCCCCTAGTTGAATAGCAAGGTGATCGGCACCATAGTTGAATAGCCAGGTGCTCGGCTCTTAGTTTAATAGCCAGGTGATCGGCACCATAGTTGAATAGCCATGTGATCGGCAACATAGTTGAATAGCCAGGTGATCGGCTCCTAGTTGAATAGCCAAGTGATCAGCACCATAAGAGAATAGCCAGGTGATCAGCCCCTAGTTGCAAAAACAAAGCGATCGGCCCCTATTTGACTAGCCAGATGATCGGCCCCTAGTTCAATAGCCAGGCGATCGGCTCCTAGTTGAATAGCCAGGTGATCGGCTCCTGGTTGAATAGTCATGCGATCGGCCCCTAGTTGAATAGCCAGGTGATCGGCTCATAGTTGGATAGCCAGGTGATCGGCTCATAGTTGAATAGCCAGGCTATTCAACTAGGGTGATCGGCCCCTAGCTGAATAGCCAAGTGATCGGCTCCTGGTTGAATAGCCATGCGATTGGCCCCTAGTTGAATAGCCAGGTGATCCGCCCCTAGCTGAATAGCCAAGTGATCGGCTCCTAGTTGAATAACCAGGTGATTGGCCCCTAGTTGAATAGCCAGTCGATCAGCTCCTAGTTGAATAGCCAGGTGATCAGCTCCTAGTTGAATAGCCAGGTGATATGCACCACAGTTGAATAGCCAGGTGATCGGCTCCTAGTTGATTAGCCAGGTGATCGGCTCCTAGTTCAGTATCCAGCTGATCGGCTCCTAGTTGAATAGCCAGGTGATTGGCTCCTATTTGAATAGCCAGCTGATCGGCACCATAGTTGAATAGTCAAGTGATCGGCCCCTAGTTGAATAGCCAGGCGATTGGCTCCTAGTTGAATAGCCAGGTGATCGGCACCATAGTTGAATAGCCAGGTGATCAGCCCATAGCCGAATAGCCAGGTGATCGGCCCTAGTTGAATAGCCAGGAGATTTGCCCCTAGTTGAATAGTCATGCGATCAGCACCACAGTTGAATAACCAGGTGATCGGCCCCTAGTTGAATAGCCTGGTGATCGGCCCCTAGTTGAATAGCCAGGTGATCGGACCCTAGTTGAATAGTCAGGTGATTGGCTCCTAGTTGAATAGCCAGGTGATCGGCACCATAGTTGAATAGCCAGGTGATCAGCTCCTAGTTGAATAGCCAGGTGATCGGCTCCTAATTGAATAGCCAGGTGATCTGCACCATAGTTGAATAGCCATGTGATCGGCTCCTAGCTGAATATCCAGGTGATTGGCTCCTAGTTGAATATTCAGGTGATCGGCTCCTAGTTGAATAGCCAGGTGATTGGCACCATAGTTGAATAGCCAGGTGATCGGCCCCTAGTTGAATAGCAAGGTGATCGGCACCATAGTTGAATAGCCAGGTGCTCGGCTCTTAGTTTAATAGCCAGGTGATCGGCACCATAGCTGAATAGCCATGTGATCGGCACCATAGTTGAATAGCTAAGTGATCGGCTCCTAGTTGAATAGCCAAGTGATCAGCACCATAAGAGAATAGCCAGGTGATCAGCCCCTAGTTGCAAAAACAAAGCGATCGGCCCCTATTTGACTAGCCAGATGATCGGCCCCTAGTTCAATAGCCAGGCGATTGGCTCCTAGTTGAGTAGCCAGGTGATCGGCTCCTGGTTGAATAGCCATGCGATCGGCCCCTAGTTCAATAGCCAGGTGATCGGCTCATAGTTGAATAGCCAGGTGATCGGCTCATAGTTGAATAGCCAGGCTATTCAACTAGGGTGATCGGCCCCTAGCTGAATAGCCAAGTGATCGGCTCCTGGTTGAATAGCCATGCGATTGCCCCCTAGTTGAATAGCCAGGTGATCCGCCCCTAGCTGAATAGCCAAGTGATCGGCTCCTAGTTGAATAGCCAGGTGATTGGCTTCTAGTTGAATAGCCAGGTGATCGGCTCATAGTTGAATAGCCAGGTGATCGGCTCATAGTTGAATAGCCAGGCTATTCAACTAGGGTGATCGGCCCCTTGCTGAATAGCCAAGTGATCAGGTCCTGGTTGAATAGCCAGGTGATCAGCTCCTAGTTGAATAGCCAGGTGATCGGCTCCTAGTTGAATAGCCAGGCCTTGGCTCCTAGTTGAATAGCAAGGTGATCGACTCCTAGTTGAATAGCTGGGTGATCGACTCATAGCTGAATAGCCAGACAATCGGGCTCCTAGTTGAATAGCCAGATGATCAGCCCCTAATTCTAAAGCCAGGTGATCGGCTCCTAGTGGAATAGCCAGGTGATTGGCTACTAGTTGAATAGTCATGCGATCAGCACCTGGTTGAATAGCCAGGTGATCGACTCCTAGTTGAATAGCCAGGTGATCCGCTCATAGGTGAATAGTCAGGTGATCGGCTCATAACTGAATAGCCAGTAATCAACCTCCTGGTTGAATAGCCAGGTGATGGACACCTAGTTGAATAGCCAGGCGATTGGCTCATAGTTGAATAGCCAGGTAATCGGGCTCCTAGTTGAATAGCCAGGTGATCGGCCCCTAGTTGAATAGCAGCTGATTGGCCCCGAGTTTATAGCCAGGTGATCGGCTCATAGTTGAATAGCCAGGTAATCAGCTCTTAGTTGAATAGCCAGGTGATCAGCCCCTAGTTGAATAGCCAGGTGATCGGCCCCTAGTTGAATAGCCAGGTGATCGACTCCTAGTTGAATAGCCAGGTGATCGGCCCCTAGTTGAATAGCCGGGTGATCGACTCGTAGATGAATAGCCAGGTGATCAGCTCCTAGTTGAATAGCCAGGTGATCGGCTCATAGTTGAATAGCCAGGTGATCGACTCCTAGTTGAATAGCCAGTCGATCAGCTCCTAGTTGAATAGCCAGGTGATCGGCTCCTAGTTGAATAGCCAGGTGATCAGCTCCTAGTTGAATAGTCAGGTGATCAGCTCCCAGGTGAATAGCCAGGTGATCACCTCCTAGTTGAATAGCCGGGTGATCGGCTCCTAGTTGAATAGCCAGGTGATCGTCTTCTAGTTGAATAGCCAGGTGATCGGCTCCTAGTTGAATAGCCATGGGATCGACTCCTAGTTGAATAGCTGGGTGATCGACTCATAGCTGAATAGCCAGACAATCGGGCTCCTAGTTGAATAGCCAGATGATTGGCCCCTAATTGAAAAGCCAGGTGATTGGCTCCTAGTGGAATAGCCAGGTGATCAGCCCTTAGCCGAATAGCCAGGTGATCGGCCCTAGTTGAATAGCCAGGAGATTGGCCCCTAGTTGAATAGTCATGCGAGCAGCACCACAGTTGAATAACCAGGTGATCGGACCCTAGTTGAATAGCCTGGTGATCGGTCCCTAGTTGAATAGCCAGGTGATCGGACCCTAGTTGAATAGTCAGGTGATTGGCTCCTAGTTGAATAGCCAGGTGATCGGCATCATAGTTGAATAGCCAGGTGATCAGCTCCTAGTTGAATAGCCAGGTGATCGGCTCCTAATTGAATAGCCAGGTGATCTGCACCAAAGTTGAATAGCCAGGTGATCGGCTCCTAGTTGAATAGCCAGGTGATCGGCTCCTAGTTGACTATTCAGGTGATCGGCTCCTAGTTGAATAGCCAGGTGATTGGCACCGTAGTTGAATAGCCAGGTGATCGGCCCCTAGTTGAATAGCAAGGTGATCGGCACCATAGTTGAATAGCCAGGTGCTCGGCTCTTAGTTTAATAGCCAGGTGATCGGCACCATAGTTGAATAGCCAGGTGCTCGGCTCTTAGTTTAATAGCCAGGTGATCGGCACCATAGTTGAATAGCCATGTGATCGGCAACATAGTTGAATAGCCAGGTGATCGGCTCCTAGTTGAATAGCCAAGTGATCAGCACCATAAGAGAATAGCCAGGTGATCAGCCCCTAGTTGCAAAAACAAAGCGATCGGCCCCTATTTGACTAGCCAGATGATCGGCCCCTAGTTCAATAGCCAGGCGATCGGCTCCTAGTTGAATAGCCAGGTGATCGGCTCCTGGTTGAATAGTCATGCGATCGGCCCCTAGTTGAATAGCCAGGTGATCGGCTCATAGTTGGATAGCCAGGTGATCGGCTCATAGTTGAATAGCCAGGCTATTCAACTAGGGTGATCGGCCCCTAGCTGAATAGCCAAGTGATCGGCTCCTGGTTGAATAGCCATGCGATTGGCCCCTAGTTGAATAGCCAGGTGATCCGCCCCTAGCTGAATAGCCAAGTGATCGGCTCCTAGTTGAATAACCAGGTGATTGGCCCCTAGTTGAATAGCCAGTCGATCAGCTCCTAGTTGAATAGCCAGGTGATCAGCTCCTAGTTGAATAGCCAGGTGATATGCACCACAGTTGAATAGCCAGGTGATCGGCTCCTAGTTGATTAGCCAGGTGATCGGCTCCTAGTTCAGTATCCAGCTGATCGGCTCCTAGTTGAATAGCCAGGTGATTGGCTCCTATTTGAATAGCCAGCTGATCGGCACCATAGTTGAATAGTCAAGTGATCGGCCCCTAGTTGAATAGCCAGGCGATTGGCTCCTAGTTGAATAGCCAGGTGATCGGCACCATAGTTGAATAGCCAGGTGATCAGCCCATAGCCGAATAGCCAGGTGATCGGCCCTAGTTGAATAGCCAGGAGATTTGCCCCTAGTTGAATAGTCATGCGATCAGCACCACAGTTGAATAACCAGGTGATCGGCCCCTAGTTGAATAGCCTGGTGATCGGCCCCTAGTTGAATAGCCAGGTGATCGGACCCTAGTTGAATAGTCAGGTGATTGGCTCCTAGTTGAATAGCCAGGTGATCGGCACCATAGTTGAATAGCCAGGTGATCAGCTCCTAGTTGAATAGCCAGGTGATCGGCTCCTAATTGAATAGCCAGGTGATCTGCACCATAGTTGAATAGCCATGTGATCGGCTCCTAGCTGAATATCCAGGTGATTGGCTCCTAGTTGAATATTCAGGTGATCGGCTCCTAGTTGAATAGCCAGGTGATTCGCACCATAGTTGAATAGCCAGGTGATCGGCCCCTAGTTGAATAGCAAGGTGATCGGCACCATAGTTGAATAGCCAGGTGCTCGGCTCTTAGTTTAATAGCCAGGTGATCGGCACCATAGCTGAATAGCCATGTGATCGGCACCATAGTTGAATAGCTAAGTGATCGGCTCCTAGTTGAATAGCCAAGTGATCAGCACCATAAGAGAATAGCCAGGTGATCAGCCCCTAGTTGCAAAAACAAAGCGATCGGCCCCTATTTGACTAGCCAGATGATCGGCCCCTAGTTCAATAGCCAGGCGATTGGCTCCTAGTTGAGTAGCCAGGTGATCGGCTCCTGGTTGAATAGCCATGCGATCGGCCCCTAGTTCAATAGCCAGGTGATCGGCTCATAGTTGAATAGCCAGGTGATCGGCTCATAGTTGAATAGCCAGGCTATTCAACTAGGGTGATCGGCCCCTAGCTGAATAGCCAAGTGATCGGCTCCTGGTTGAATAGCCATGCGATTGCCCCCTAGTTGAATAGCCAGGTGATCCGCCCCTAGCTGAATAGCCAAGTGATCGGCTCCTAGTTGAATAGCCAGGTGATTGGCTTCTAGTTGAATAGCCAGGTGATCGGCTCATAGTTGAATAGCCAGGTGATCGGCTCATAGTTGAATAGCCAGGCTATTCAACTAGGGTGATCGGCCCCTTGCTGAATAGCCAAGTGATCAGGTCCTGGTTGAATAGCCAGGTTATCAGCTCCTAGTTGAATAGCCAGGTGATCGGCTCCTAGTTGAATAGCCAGGCCTTGGCTCCTAGTTGAATAGCAAGGTGATCGACTCCTAGTTGAATAGCTGGGTGATCGACTCATAGCTGAATAGCCAGACAATCGGGCTCCTAGTTGAATAGCCAGATGATCAGCCCCTAATTCTAAAGCCAGGTGATCGGCTCCTAGTGGAATAGCCAGGTGATTGGCTACTAGTTGAATAGTCATGCGATCAGCACCTGGTTGAATAGCCAGGTGATCGACTCCTAGTTGAATAGCCAGGTGATCCGCTCATAGGTGAATAGTCAGGTGATCGGCTCATAACTGAATAGCCAGTAATCAACCTCCTAGTTGAATAGCCAGGTGATGGACACCTAGTTGAATAGCCAGGCGATTGGCTCATAGTTGAATAGCCAGGTAATCGGGCTCCTAGTTGAATAGCCAGGTGATCGGCCCCTAGTTGAATAGCAGCTGATTGGCCCCGAGTTTATAGCCATGTGATCGGCTCATAGTTGAATAGCCAGGTAATCAGCTCCTAGTTGAATAGCCAGGTGATCAGCCCCTAGTTGAATAGCCAGGTGATCGGCCCCTAGTTGAATAGCCAGGTGATCGACTCCTAGTTGAATAGCCAGGTGATCGGCCCCTAGTTGAATAGCCAGGTGATCGACTCCTAGATGAATAGCCAGGTGATCAGCTCCTAGTTGAATAGCCAGGTGATCGGCTCATAGTTGAATAGCCAGGTGATCGACTCCTAGTTGAATAGCCAGTCGATCAGCTCCTAGTTGAATAGCCAGGTGATCGGCTCCTAGTTGAATAGCCAGGTGATCAGCTCCTAGTTGAATAGTCAGGTGATCAGCTCCCAGGTGAATAGCCAGCTGATCACCTCCTAGTTGAATAGCCGGGTGATCGGCTCCTAGTTGAATAGCCAGGTGATCGTCTTCTAGTTGAATAGCCAGGTGATCGGCTCCTAGTTGAATAGCCATGGGATCGACTCCTAGTTGAATAGCTGGGTGATCGACTCATAGCTGAATAGCCAGACAATCGGGCTCCTAGTTGAATAGCCAGATGATTGGCCCCTAATTGAAAAGCCAGGTGATTGGCTCCTAGTGGAATAGCCAGGTGATCAGCCCTTAGCCGAATAGCCAGGTGATCGGCCCTAGTTGAATAGCCAGGAGATTGGCCCCTAGTTGAATAGTCATGCGAGCAGCACCACAGTTGAGTAACCAGGTGATCGGCCCCTAGTTGAATAGCCTGGTGATCGGCCCCTAGTTGAATAGCCAGGTGATCGGACCCTAGTTGAATAGTAAGGTGATTGGCTCCTAGTTGAATAGCCAGGTGATCGGCATCATAGTTGAATAGCCAGGTGATCAGCTCCTAGTTGAATAGCCAGGTGATCGGCTCCTAATTGAATAGCCAGGTGATCTGCACCAAAGTTGAATAGCCAGGTGATCGGCTCCTAGTTGAATAGCCAGGTGATCGGCTCCTAGTTGACTATTCAGGTGATCGGCTCCTAGTTGAATAGCCAGGTGATTGGCACCGTAGTTGAATAGCCAGGTGATCGGCCCCTAGTTGAATAGCAAGGTGATCGGCACCATAGTTGAATAGCCAGGTGCTCGGCTCTTAGTTTAATAGCCAGGTGATCGGCACCATAGTTGAATAGCCATGTGATCGGCAACATAGTTGAATAGCCAGGTGATCGGCTCCTAGTTGAATAGCCAAGTGATCAGCACCATAAGAGAATAGCCAGGTGATCAGCCCCTAGTTGCAAAAACAAAGCGATCGGCCCCTATTTGACTAGCCAGATGATCGGCCCCTAGTTCAATAGCCAGGCGATTGGCTCCTAGTTGAGTAGCCAGGTGATCGGCTCCTGGTTGAATAGCCATGCGATCGGCCCCTAGTTCAATAGCCAGGTGATCGGCTCATAGTTGAATAGCCAGGTGATCGGCTCATAGTTGAATAGCCAGGCTATTCAACTAGGGTGATCGGCCCCTAGCTGAATAGCCAAGTGATCGGCTCCTGGTTGAATAGCCATGCGATTGCCCCCTAGTTGAATAGCCAGGTGATCCGCCCCTAGCTGAATAGCCAAGTGATCGGCTCCTAGTTGAATAGCCAGGTGATTGGCTTCTAGTTGAATAGCCAGGTGATCGGCTCATAGTTGAATAGCCAGGTGATCGGCTCATAGTTGAATAGCCAGGCTATTCAACTAGGGTGATCGGCCCCTTGCTGTATAGCCAAGTGATCAGGTCCTGGTTGAATAGCCAGGTGATCAGCTCCTAGTTGAATAGCCAGGTGATCGGCTCCTAGTTGAATAGCCAGGCCTTGGCTCCTAGTTGAATAGCAAGGTGATCGACTCCTAGTTGAATAGCTGGGTGATCGACTCATAGCTGAATAGCCAGACAATCGGGCTCCTAGTTGAATAGCCAGATGATCTGCCCCTAATTCTAAAGCCAGGTGATCGGCTCCTAGTGGAATAGCCAGGTGATTGGCTACTAGTTGAATAGTCATGCGATCAGCACCTGGTTGAATAGCCAGGTGATCGACTCCTAGTTGAATAGCCAGGTGATCCGCTCATAGGTGAATAATCAGGTGATCGGCTCATAACTGAATAGCCAGTAATCAACCTCCTAGTTGAATAGCCAGGTGATGGACACCTAGTTGAATAGCCAGGCGATTGGCTCATAGTTGAATAGCCAGGTAATCAGGCTCCTAGTTGAATAGCCAGGTGACCGGCCCCTAGTTGAATAGCAGCTGATTGGCCCCGAGTTTATAGCCATGTGATCGGCTCATAGTTGAATAGCCAGGTAATCAGCTCCTAGTTGAATAGCCAGGTGATCAGCCCCTAGTTGAATAGCCAGGTGATCGGCCCCTAGTTGAATAGCCAGGTGATCGACTCCTAGTTGAATAGCCAGGTGATCGGCCCCTAGTTGAATACCCGGGTGATCGACTCCTAGATGAATAGCCAGGTGATCAGCTCCTAGTTGAATAGCCAGGTGATCGGCTCATAGTTGAATAGCCAGGTGATCGACTCCTAGTTGAATAGCCAGTCGATCAGCTCCTAGTTGAATAGCCAGGTGATCGGCTCCTAGTTGAATAGCCAGGTGATCAGCTCCTAGTTGAATAGTCAGGTGATCAGCTCCCAGGTGAATAGCCAGCTGATCACCTCCTAGTTGAATAGCCGGGTGATCGGCTCCTAGTTGAATAGCCAGGTGATCGTCTTCTAGTTGAATAGCCAGGTGATCGGCTCCTAGTTGAATAGCCATGGGATCGACTCCTAGTTGAATAGCTGGGTGATCGACTCATAGCTGAATAGCCAGACAATCGGGCTCCTAGTTGAATAGCCAGATGATTGGCCCCTAATTGAAAAGCCAGGTGAGTGGCTCCTAGTGGAATAGCCAGGTGATCAGCCCTTAGCCGAATAGCCAGGTGATCGGCCCTAGTCGAATAGCCAGGAGATTGGCCCCTAGTTGAATAGTCATGCGAGCAGCACCACAGTTGAGTAACCAGGTGATCGGCCCCTAGTTGAATAGCCTGGTGATCGGCCCCTAGTTGAATAGCCAGGTGATCGGACCCTAGTTGAATAGTCAGGTGATTGGCTCCTAGTTGAATAGCCAGGTGATCGGCATCATAGTTGAATAGCCAGGTGATCAGCTCCTAGTTGAATAGCCAGGTGATCGGCTCCTAATTGAATAGCCAGGTGATCTGCACCAAAGTTGAATAGCCAGGTGATCGGCTCCTAGTTGAATAGCCAGGTGATCGGCTCCTAGTTGACTATTCAGGTGATCGGCTCCTAGTTGAATAGCCAGGTGATTGGCACCGTAGTTGAATAGCCAGGTGATCGGCCCCTAGTTGAATAGCAAGGTGATCGGCACCATAGTTGAATAGCCAGGTGCTCGGCTCTTAGTTTAATAGCCAGGTGATCGGCACCATAGTTGAATAGCCATGTGATCGGCAACATAGTTGAATAGCCAGGTGATCGGCTCCTAGTTGAATAGCCAAGTGATCAGCACCATAAGAGAATAGCCAGGTGATCAGCCCCTAGTTGCAAAAACAAAGCGATCGGCCCCTATTTGACTAGCCAGATGATCGGCCCCTAGTTCAATAGCCAGGCGATCGGCTCCTAGTTGAATAGCCAGGTGATCGGCTCCTGGTTGAATAGTCATGCGATCGGCCCCTAGTTGAATAGCCAGGTGATCGGCTCATAGTTGGATAGCCAGGTGATCGGCTCATAGTTGAATAGCCAGGCTATTCAACTAGGGTGATCGGCCCCTAGCTGAATAGCCAAGTGATCGGCTCCTGGTTGAATAGCCATGCGATTGGCCCCTAGTTGAATAGCCAGGTGATCCGCCCCTAGCTGAATAGCCAAGTGATCGGCTCCTAGTTGAATAACCAGGTGATTGGCCCCTAGTTGAATAGCCAGTCGATCAGCTCCTAGTTGAATAGCCAGGTGATCAGCTCCTAGTGGAATAGCCAGGTGATATGCACCACAGTTGAATAGCCAGGTGATCGGATCCTAGTTGATTAGCCAGGTGATCGGCTCCTAGTTGAGTATCCAGCTGATCGGCTCCTAGTTGAATAGCCAGGTGATTGGCTCCTATTTGAATAGCCAGCTGATCGGCACCATAGTTGAATAGTCAAGTGATCGGCCCCTAGTTGAATAGCCAGGCGATTGGCTCCTAGTTGAATAGCCAGGTGATCGGCACCATATTTGAATAGCCAGGTGATCACCCCATAGCCGAATAGCCAGGTGATCGGCCCTAGTTGAATAGCCAGGAGATTTGCCCCTAGTTGAATAGTCATGCGATCAGCACCACAGTTGAATAACCAGGTGATCGGCCCCTAGTTGAATAGCCTGGTGATCGGCCCCTAGTTGAATAGCCAGGTGATCGGACCCTAGTTGAATAGTCAGGTGATTGGCTCCTAGTTGAATAGCCAGGTGATCGGCACCATAGTTGAATAGCCAGGTGATCAGCTCCTAGTTGAATAGCCAGGTGATCGGCTCCTAATTGAATAGCCAGGTGATCTGCACCATAGTTGAATAGCCAGGTGATCGGCTCCTAGTTGAATATCCAGGTGATCGGCTCCTAGTTGAATATTCAGGTGATCGGCTCCTAGTTGAATAGCCAGGTGAGTGGCACCATAGTTGAATAGCCAGGTGATCGGCCCCTAGTTGAATAGCAAGGTGATCAGCACCATAGTTGAATAGCCAGGTGCTCGGCTCTTAGTTTAATAGCCAGGTGATCGGCACCATAGCTGAATAGCCATGTGATCGGCACCATAGTTGAATAGCTAAGTGATCGGCTCCTAGTTGAATAGCCAAGTGATCAGCACCATAAGAGAATAGCCAGGTGATCAGCCCCTAGTTGCAAAAACAAAGCGATCGGCCCCTATTTGACTAGCCAGATGATCGGCCCCTAGTTCAATAGCCAGGCGATTGGCTCCTAGTTGAGTAGCCAGGTGATCGGCTCCTGGTTGAATAGCCATGCGATCGGCCCCTAGTTCAATAGCCAGGTGATCGGCTCATAGTTGAATAGCCAGGTGATCGGCTCATAGTTGAATAGCCAGGCTATTCAACTAGGGTGATCGGCCCCTAGCTGAATAGCCAAGTGATCGGCTCCTGGTTGAATAGCCATGCGATTGTCCCCTAGTTGAATAGCCAGGTGATCCGCCCCTAGCTGAATAGCCAAGTGATCGGCTCCTAGTTGAATAGCCAGGTGATTGGCTTCTAGTTGAATAGCCAGGTGATCGGCTCATAGTTGAATAGCCAGGTGATCGGCTCATAGTTGAATAGCCAGGCTATTCAACTAGGGTGATCGGCCCCTTGCTGAATAGCCAAGTGATCAGGTCCTGGTTGAATAGCCAGGTGATCAGCTCCTAGTTGAATAGCCAGGTGATTGGCTCCTAGTTGAATAGCCAGGCCTTGGCTCCTAGTTGAATAGCAAGGTGATCGACTCCTAGTTGAATAGCTGGGTGATCGACTCATAGCTGAATAGCCAGACAATCGGGCTCCTAGTTGAATAGCCAGATGATCAGCCCCTAATTCTAAAGCCAGGTGATCGGCTCCTAGTGGAATAGCCAGGTGATTGGCTACTAGTTGAATAGTCATGCGATCAGCACCTGGTTGAATAGCCAGGTGATCGACTCCTAGTTGAATAGCCAGGTGATCCGCTCATAGGTGAATAGTCAGGTGATCGGCTCATAACTGAATAGCCAGTAATCAACCTCCTAGTTGAATAGCCAGGTGATGGACACCTAGTTGAATAGCCAGGCGATTGGCTCATAGTTGAATAGCCAGGTAATCGGGCTCCTAGTTGAATAGCCAGGTGATCGGCCCCTAGTTGAATAGCAGCTGATTGGCCCCGAGTTTATAGCCATGTGATCGGCTCATAGTTGAATATCCAGGTAATCAGCTCCTAGTTGAATAGCCAGGTGATCAGCCCCTAGTTGAATAGCCAGGTGATCGGCCCCTAGTTGAATAGCCAGGTGATCGACTCCTAGTTGAATAGCCAGGTGATCGGCCCCTAGTTGAATAGCCGGGTGATCGACTACTAGATGAATAGCCAGGTGATCAGCTCCTAGTTGAATAGCCAGGTGATCGGCTCATAGTTGAATAGCCAGGTGATCGACTCCTAGTTGAATAGCCAGTCGATCAGCTCCTAGTTGAATAGCCAGGTGATCGGCTCCTAGTTGAATAGCCAGGTGATCAGCTCCTAGTTGAATAGTCAGGTGATCAGCTCCCAGGTGAATAGCCAGCTGATCACCTCCTAGTTGAATAGCCGGGTGATCGGCTCCTAGTTGAATAGCCAGGTGATCGTCTTCTAGTTGAATAGCCAGGTGATCGGCTCCTAGTTGAATAGCCATGGGATCGACTCCTAGTTGAATAGCTGGGTGATCGACTCATAGCTGAATAGCCAGACAATCGGGCTCCTAGTTGAATAGCCAGATGATTGGCCCCTAATTGAAAAGCCAGGTGATTGGCTCCTAGTGGAATAGCCAGGTGATCAGCCCTTAGCCGAATAGCCAGGTGATCGGCCCTGGTTAAATAGCCAGGAGATTGGCCCCTAGTTGAATAGTCATGCGAGCAGCACCACAGTTGAATAACCAGGTGATCGGCCCCTAGTTGAATAGCCTGGTGATCGGCCCCTAGTTGAATAGCCAGGTGATCGGACCCTAGTTGAATAGTCAGGTGATTGGCTCCTAGTTGAATAGCCAGGTGATCGGCATCATAGTTGAATAGCCAGGTGATCAGCTCCTCGTTGAATAGCCAGGTGATCGGCTCCTAATTGAATAGCCAGGTGATCTGCACCAAAGTTGAATAGCCAGGTGATCGGCTCCTAGTTGAATAGCCAGGTGATCGGCTCCTAGTTGACTATTCAGGTGATCGGCTCCTAGTTGAATAGCCAGGTGATTGGCACCGTAGTTGAATAGCCAGGTGATCGGCCCCTAGTTGAATAGCAAGGTGATCGGCACCATAGTTGAATAGCCAGGTGCTCGGCTCTTAGTTTAATAGCCAGGTGATCGGCACCATAGTTGAATAGCCATGTGATCGGCAACATAGTTGAATAGCCAGGTGATCGGCTCCTAGTTGAATAGCCAAGTGATCAGCACCATAAGAGAATAGCCAGGTGATCAGCCCCTAGTTGCAAAAACAAAGCGATCGGCCCCTATTTGACTAGCCAGATGATCGGCCCGTAGTTCAATAGCCAGGCGATCGGCTCCTAGTTGAATAGCCAGGTGATCGGCTCCTGGTTGAATAGTCATGCGATCGGCCCTTAAGTTGAATAGCCAGGTGATCGGCTCATAGTTGGATAGCCAGGTGATCGGCTCATAGTTGAATAGCCAGGCTATTCAACTAGGGTGATCGGCCCCTAGCTGAATAGCCAAGTGGTCGGCTCCTGGTTGAATAGCCATGCGATTGGCCCCTAGTTGAATAGCCAGGTGATCGGCCCCTAGCTGAATAGCCAAGTGATCGGCTCCTAGTTGAATAACCAGGTGATTGGCCCCTAGTTGAATAGCCAGTCGATCAGCTCCTAGTTGAATAGCCAGGTGATCAGCTCCTAGTTGAATAGCCAGGTGATCAGCTCCTAGTTGAATAGCCAGGTGATCGGCTCCTAGTTGAATAGCCAGGTAATCTGGCTCCTAGTTAAATAGCCAGGCGATCGGCTCCTAGTTGAATAGCCAGGGCTTCTGTTTCTTGTGAATGGGGATGTCCTTGTGTGGTTTGGAAGATCATTCCTGGATTTGGAAGCAATGTAGGACAGGATCGTCCTTCAAACTTGTTCCAGTGGGTGCGGGGTATATGCACTAGGGGGGATTGACGCTAAGAGCAGTTGTCTGGTGGAAGTCAAGGCAGACAGGTCCGATGCTGTGGAAGGCTTTGTATGCGTGGTTGAGCAGTTTGAATTGGCATTGCTTTTGGGTTTATAGTCAGTGTAGTTCTCTTAGGTGGGGTCTGATGTGTGCGTTGTGATTTAAATTGAGGATGAGTCTTGCAGAAGCGTATTGGACGGCTCTGAGTTGATTTGTGACGCCGGCATAGAGCGCCTTACATAGTCTCGTCTGCTTGTTATGAGGGTTTGGGGGACCGTGCGTCTGGTGTTGGCGGGTAGCCAATGCAATATCTTGTGAAGCATACAGAGAATTTAGAAGCAGGAGGAGATGACCTGTTTGACCATCGTGAGTCTGTCCAAAATGATGCAGAGATTTATGCAATGCTCAGTTGGGGTGGGTTTGGGACCCAGGTCAGTTGCCCACCAGCAGGGTTCCAATGGAGAACTCTTTTTCACGAAGATCAGGACTTCGGTTTTATCTGTGTTGAGCTTTAGGCAGTTCTGTTTCATTCCGTTTGCTACCTTAGACATTCAGGTGTTGAAGATGGTCCTGGAGGTGTGGTTTTTGACTATGAGGGAGAGGATGAGCTGGGTGTCGTCTGCATAGGATACAATGTTGATTCTGTGGGATCTTATGACGTGGGCAATTGGTGCCATGTAGATGTTGAAGACATTAGGGCTTAGTGATGATCCTTGAGGGACTCCGCAGATCAGGTTCTTGGACCTGAGGTGTAGGGCGGGAGTCTGATTTGCTAGGTTCTGTTGGAGAGGAAGGAAGCCTGCCAACTCCGGGTAGGGCCAGTGATTCCGGAGTTGTGGAGTTTTGGGAAGCGGGTGCTGTGGGAGATGGTGTCAAAGGCTGCAGAGAGGCCGTGTAGGAAGAGTGCTGTGGTGTCCCCTCTATCCATGATGGTCCAGATATCATCAGTTGTGGTGATGAGAGCGGGTTCCATGCTGTGGCTGCCATGGAATCCAGACTGTGAGATGTCTAGTAGGTGGTGTTGTTCATGATGGTTGGACAGTTGTTTGTTGATAACTTTGTCTACGATTTTGTTTTGGAATTGTATGAGGGAGATGGGTCAGTAGTTGCTGAGCTCTCCCGGGTCTGCTGAAGGTTTCTTCAGTAGAGCTGTGACCTCTGCGTGTTTCCAGTTGCCTGGGAAGGTTCCACTTTGGAGGGAGGGGCTGATGATGGTGGTGAGGTGGGGGCTGATCGGAGTTCCATCTAGGTTGAAGATATGATGGGGGCAGGGGTCAGTGGGTGCCCGAGGGGATTGTTCTTAGTGTTTTCGGCAGTGTTGTCTAGGGTGAGGGTTTTACAGTTTGTAATATGATGGGGCACTTTGGTGGTGTTGGGTAGTTGATGAATTCTTTGTGTAAAGAAGACTCCACAGAGGTAAGTGATGTAGTTTAATGAGCAAATCATGAGTAGAGTTGCACTTTCCAACCACCACCAGCAACTGCCACTCTTGGAATTCCCATCATCCTTTGCGGTACTCAGCCACCTCACCATACAAGATAGAAAGAGTAAACAGACAATGCATATTCCTCCCCCATAAAACCAACAATGGGTACATAAAAAACAAAGCATGCAGTGCTAGTATGTTTAAGTTCCACAAGGAAACAAACATATTAGGAGGAAAAATAAATACATTCTTGCAGCCTCATCGGCATGGGATCTACCTGACCATGTTTGGTTGTGCTAGTATCATCAGTTACATCCTCACCAAGGTTGCATCTTGTGTTGCAGATGCAACGGGGGAGGACCAGGTACCGTCAAATGCTACATCCTCTAGTGCTTACCAGTGAACACCATTACAGCACCATGGTGGAGAAGTGTGGCTCACTGGTTAGAGCAGGCAGACCCTGAAGCAGAGGTCAGACCCGGGACCAGGGTTCGATTCCCGACGCGGCAGGGTGTTGAGCACAAAATGTCCACGGACTCGATAATTCTCGCGTCGGTGCCTGACCTAATCATGGGTTCACACTCTGCAACTCTGATTCTGGCGCTATATAAGAAATATAATAATAATAATAATTGTTTAGTCCTACAACGCTCAGGCCATCATCCCACAACCACTTCCTGGATCGCACATGGTCTTCCATAGGATTATTGTTCCAGATCAACATTTTGTTAATCTTGGCTAAGCTACTAAAGTGTTAAAGTTTACCATCACTTAATCTGACAGAATTAATACAATATATTCTACCCTAAATGTTTTAGAAAATTAACTACAATCTTTTCTTGTCCTCTCAGGATTGTTCAGAAGTACTCAATCACTAATTTTTAACGTACGATCTTTGACCCTACGCTTTTGGTCATATTAATCTATGTAGACAGCTTGAGCTGCCCTAATATTCTCCCTGTCAAGAGGAAACCAGCACTCAAATAGAGAAAATCCGGTTAGAGTAGATGCCATGCGGTATGCCGAGATCACCTCATCGAGTTCTTCCCGGGATTTCCTTCCATACATGGCTATCTACACCACAACCATGACAACCCTGCTGCAATGCTCAATGGCACCCGTATCCACTGGATGGCATCTGTTTTGATTTGACTCCATTCCTGACCAGAAAAATCTTGACAATTTCCAACACAAATTGTGGTTCATTGTAGCTAAGGATGGACTTAAGGATACTTTCCACGCATGAACAGCCCCTCCAACAATGCAATCACAGCCAGGAATCAATTCTGTCCACAACATACAAGGTCCACCAGTTAGAGAACAGACCCTGTACACAATCATATTCTTGAAAGAACCACTCACATCTAGGAAGGCTCCAAGAATGTTGATGGCCATGGCTCCCCAAGGACTCTCTGGAATCTGGACACACTACAGGACACACAGGATGTCTCAAAATAACTTGGGATTAATCAGCACAACAGCAATCGCTGCAGTTACGCACAAGCTTCTCAAACGCAGAGTTTATCCCAGTGCACCTGTATTGCACCACGACCCTTCAATTACTCTTAACAATGCTTACACAACCTTCATGATTTATAATTATAATTCTGTATCTCAACCCATGAGGGGGTGGTACTCTGGTTCCACTCAAGAAAAATCTCTTGTTATCCATTCATAATCCATTTGTAATTCTCCAATAACTCTTCAGCACTTTCATCAAACACTTCATACCAGGCAAAACACTCTGGGCCTCATTTATGAGGCCTTGCGTCAGTTTTGCGCTTCCGATGCGTCACTTTTTGTGACGCATCGGTGGTGTAAAACATGCCTCCTGTTGCGCACTATTTACAAAGTGACGCATCTAAGCAGATGCGTCACTTTGTAAACCCCTGCGCCACATTATACCTGCGTCAGGTATAATGTATGCAGTGGGGGCGTTCCCCTGCAAAAAGCTTCGTAGAAGTGACGCAGTGCAATCTATGAGATTTCACTGCGTCACTTCTAGGACGCCGTTGCGTCAAAATCTTGCGCCTGCCTCACAGCAGGCGTAAGACTGACGCAAGCCCTTTCACACGGGGCTTGCCCCATGTGAAAGGACGCATTGCTGGAGTTGCCTCACTTTTGTGACCAACTCCAGCAATGCGTCACTTTTGCCCTTACAGATACGGCAGAAATACTGACGTATCTGTAACTCCTTGCGACATGATGCGTCATACATTAAATATGACACATGAGGTATGTCGCAAGGAGTGCGCACTGAGAAGTGACGCATCGCTGCTTTCACGCAGCAATGCGTCGTTTCTCATAAATGAGGCCCTCTGAATGTGCAAGCACACCTCACACAAAATAGCCTTGTCAGCATAAACACCCAAATATTCCTTCACAAAAATCACACTAACTTTGTTTTCGTTCATAAAGTAACAAAAAGCTCACCCCATGCATTGGGTGCATGCTCCATTATAGGTAGAAGTGACCTGCTCCGGAAGTCAACCACTTTGCTCCTTACTCCTGGGGCATACAGCACTCTGTATTTGTAATAAAGTAGCAATTTGGAGATCTTGGCAACATGTGGATTGGCCATAAAAAACCCGCTTGTGCTCAAGATTTGAATCATAAATGAGGAGAATAAACTCAGAGCCACACACACACTCTCTGGATTTATCCATGCCACACACACATGGAAACATTTCCCTCCCAGTCACTAAGTATTTCCGGTCATCCGGAGTGCGGGAACACGTTACAAAGAAGATTGTGAATTCCTGGGCTCCCTCTATTCTCCATCAAGAACCGGATGATCCCACCGCTCTTTCAGGTGGCGTCAATGGCGAGGACACTTCTGGCAAGTGTCTCGGAAACTTGTAAAGGCATGGCCCTGCAAATATCGACCTTAATGGCATCAACACATTTCTAAGAGTATCATACCACAGAAACCTTTGGCTGTTCTTTAGTAATTGCCATTTGTTATGGGTTTTACATAAAAAATTATTGACAAACTTAGAATAGAATTCTGACAGTCCTAAGAAGGAAATCACCTCTTCTTAGACAAAGGGGAAGCTCCATTTCTTATGGACTCCACAATTTCCCTCTTAGGTAACACCAATCGAATCTCCTGAATATGCCACGGAACGTACAGTAAACCCACATTTCCAAAATTCAGCTGTTCTATCTTTTTCCGTTAACACACTTAAAACCCTCCTCAGCAATGGCGGCGCATAATGTGCAGTAGTGGTGGGGCAGGCACACATACACACACTCTCTCTTCCACGAAGGCACACACATCCTCACACTCTTCCACATGCCTCTTTTTAGGTCGAACCTAGATATTGCCTAAGCAATCGCTGTGCGAGAGATATAGAGGGGCACCAGAAAATCCTGCCAAGAGGGTATTTGGAATGCGGATTATGGCCAGTGCATGTGCGCCGGGCACACGCTCGCCATTTGCTGGCCCCCCCATCAGACTTAAAAGAAAGCCGCTCGCACACCACCATTTGTCTGAGCCTCGGCATCAGACTTCAAAGGAAGCCGCTCCCCCACCCCCTCCCCCCCCCCATCAGTCTTCAAAGGAATGCGCTCCCGAACTTGTTTCTTGTTGCGGGTAGGCGGGGTATGCAGACAATGGAAGTGAAGGTAATGGGAGGTAAGAAGCAAAACGGACAAGAGTGGAGGTGATAAGGGAAGAAGCAATAGGTCGAAAGGGAGGTGGTAGGGGAAGAAACAACACATACAGGGGCTGGGAGGGGAAAACCAAAACAGAAAATTGAGATCGGGGGAGAAGAAGCAACATAGATAAGGGGGGTGGGAGGGAAAGAAGCAAAATAGATTAGGATGACAGGCTCTTTAAAAAGATATGGCTTTGGACAATATGTTTTACTGAGTTTTGAGGTCTAAGTAGTCCTACAAGAATTCCCTGTACAAGTCTGCAAGGATTATTAAGAACGTTAACAATTGTACATCGTCACAAAATTACATTGGTAACAGAATAATCTAATATTAATAATAACATTATTTTATAAAAGCATCAGTGCTTGACACAAAAAATGAGTGAAGCAAATACATGATTGTTAAAGCTTAGACTTTCAAGGGAACAATGAGAGTGGATGGAATGAGGTCATATTGGTTTCTTTTATAATGAGGATATTAGACCAGACATGTCCCAAGTTGCACAATATAGATCATAGACAAACTAGACACATAGGTTTTGGCAATAATAGAAAAAATTATAACAGAAAGTTTCAATTAAAAAGCACAGAATAACGTCTATATGGGGGTTTAAAACTGAAACATTTTGCTTTGAAGATAAGCAAGATTTATTCAGATATTCTGTAATCAGTGACCATAACAATTTCCTTTTAGTTAATAACAAACAAGGGATAGAAACTGCTGTATCTAATCTATAATTATAAAAAACTGCATACTATCATGCTTTAAAAGAAACATCTGATGCTTTTTTCCAATTGGTTGTTATTTGTTGAAAAGCAACCGCTGACAAAAGGGCAACCAAATTATTGACAGGTAAACTGTTAGGCCAATCATCAGATAAGCTGCCGTGAAATAAATGAAAAAATGCATTCCATATTTGTTGCCCAAAAATTACAATATTTGGATAGAAAAAAATCACACACACCAGATTACTGTGTAGATAATTGCAAGACCAGCATTTTACTTAATTTGTTTTTATATAAAGTAGAAATTGATTTCGGCGTCAACAGAAGCCTACTATACATAAAATATAACATTTGAGTTGTATTTGCTGCTTTTGATGTCTTCTGAATTTTTAACCAAAACCTTTTTTTAAATTGAATGCCCCAAACACTATTCAAATCATTTTCTACATTGGATTTGGGTCTGGAATACTCAAAGTTTGCTAAATATTTATATGTTGTTGAAACTTTTTGGAAGGATATGAAAATATGCATACAATTCTTATCACTCTTATTTGTACAGGGTGTAACTTACTGTTTTTTTTAAAGATTTCCTACAATTTCTTTAATGAAAGAGATACGTTTATTTTTACAGGATAGACTCCAATTATATTTGATTTGAAAGCTAGATAAAGGTAACAGTACTGAATCATAAAAAAATTGATATATCAGTGTTATAGACTATTGTCTCCAAGTGTTACCAAAATAGATTTCTTATTTACTTTAACACATTTGTTATTCCAATTTGAAGATTGAAGAAACGGGGCCTTCAGGGAATTTCCAGCACAGAAAAAGGTTCTAGAAGCATGCAAATATGTGTAAAGATTGGAATTGACAATTTAAGAAGAAGTATTGCTGAGAAGGATGAATATTGTTTAAAAGAGAAAGGGTTTATAAGGGCTTTCTCAACATCACCCATAATGGGGAAAATTGAATAATTTCAGACAGCAGCCAATAGGAAACGTGTCTTAATCAAAAAGCTATTTGATAAAAGCGAAAATTGGAAATTTCACTCCTCCATTTTGTCTCACCTTTTTAAGATTAGATTATTTTTTCTTATTATTCCACAAACATTTATCAGAGCAGAGAGTAAAATTTCTTAAATATGAAGTATGGGATGTTTATTGGCATCATAGGCAAAGGGAGCCATCATCATTGTCATTGAATCTAAACATCTCCACCAAGATAAGTATAGAGGGTTCCATCTAACCACCGGAGACACTTAATTGTTTAAAACATTCCTTAAAATTATTATTGACTGCCTAAGTCCCGGCAAGGACGGCCAATGGCCTGGAGTGGCTTATTTTTAGCTATGTTAGTTTCATGAGAGATTTTGACCTGGAGACTAACCTCAAGAAAACCTTTACCAGGGTCTGTGGACCCAGAAATACGAAAACGTGTACCTTAAAAATGAATGGTAAAACATTAGGGTTACCTCCTGTTCTTACCTGGGCTTGGGTTTTGATGATGGTTGTTCTTGGTCTACTTGTACCAAAAATAGGATATCACACTTCATGCAAGCTGTTGACACCACTTCCTCGCTTGCCATATCTATTGGAAAAAAAACTATTGCTCCGATTTTTGAGATATGTAACCGGAAATGCTTGCCAATTTTAACATATGGAATGACTATCTGGTGATGTAGGGACATTCATGTAATGCAGACAGAGAATAGATTTTGTCCCCGGCTGTTAGGCGTTCCCCCCTCAACCCTGTATTTTCCAGTGCATTTGCAGCTAGGCTTGGAGTGCATCCAAGATGCCATCAACGTTGCCCCCTTGGCTCTTTGATGTTTAATTTAGTACAAGAAAGATGCCGAACCCAATCGGGCAGTTATTAAAGATTGCTTATCTTGTTCTCATGGATTGGCCATTCCATGGTTAAAATATATTAAAGATTATTTTTTGATGCTGGGATGTGCCCATCTATTTGAGCACCCTGAGACCATCATGAAAAAAGATAAAAACTGGGTTCAGGGCTGTTTTCTTAAGCGTAAGCAAGCCACCAGGGAACTAACGGAAGTATCCAAACCCTTAGTCAGAGATTATTGCATCATCCAAATGGTGCCAACTATTGCTCCATACTTATTATATGTGACCAATGTTTATGAGAGAACACTGTTGGCAAGATTTAGGTACGGCTCCTTCCGTTGGCTAATATGTTTTCCCAAGATCCAGTATTCCTCAGCCTCAATTTGCACTTGTCCAAGTGATGAGCAATCTAACCAAACTATTTTACACTTTGTCTTTTTTTGTCAATTTTATCTGCCGTTTACGAGGCCATTTTAATTAACCTTGTTACGCAGATATACATTTTCCAAGTGTAAAGCTGCTTAATTTAATTTGTTGCCACTTAATGACCATAAAGTATGCAAAATAGTACAAAAAGGGGGACCCCCTCTGGAAGTTACTTTCAGGTCAGGGAGTAGAGGGGAGAACAAATACCAAGACAACAGAAAAAGCTCCCTCTTGACCTATAAGTACTTATATCATGGGAGTTACCTCTCAAACATAGGGCATACACCAACAATGTCTACACAAAATGTAAAATTTTTCTCATTTTATTTCATTTTGCAGTAAAAAAGTCTTTTTTTCCCTTTTTTTCTTTATATCATATTTTTCAAATACAACAATTCTAAAAATATATACATTCTGCACAGAGGCTTCAGAAAAAATATTTTGCAACACAGTGAAGTTATGAATATATGTCCTTAATTCTTCAAATTCATGTAGAACACAAAATCAATTAAATGTGCACAACCAGGTAAAGAGCCAAACATACAACACATACATACTTCCTAAACATCCATCCCATCACAAAAATAGCAAAAAAAGGTTTCCCATACCGTTGAATCTGTAGTCCAATTAATGACCAGAGTCATTTAGATTTGAAAGGAAGAAGAAGGGTCGGCGCGTTTCGGGGGAAAAACCGCAGTAGGGACCACCTTCATCAGGTCCAATCAGAGACAGTACGATATAGGATCTCTAAACCTGGGGTGCGGATCTGGAGGTTTGTTGAGGTCCGCGGAGCCAGATTTATATTTCTTTTTATAACAATGGATAAGGCAGCTGTGTGCTGTAGGTATACAGGAGAGCAGAACGCAGCAAAGAACGACTTATTGCAATCTATAAATTTGGCTTATTCTTCATTAAAGGTGTGGAGGGGACGCCACATTTTTAAGTGTTTTTTATATAGTTGCCGTATAGATGTCACCTAGTCACCATAGTGCGGTGTCTCTTAGAAATGCAGATGCGTTTTGTACGGTACAGAGGTCCTAGTCCCCATCACAAGCCGCCTCCGCCATCGTCCGCAGTTCGCTCCATACTAAAGTATGCATACAGTTGTTAGCTTCTTGAAGTGTATTTTAGCTAAAAGAAGGAACATGTTTTTCTGATGAAATTGTTTTTATATTCTCTTTTTATTAAGTGTTGTGCATTTTGTATCGTAAAGAGAATTTTGTTCCTGGCATCTTTTTTTATCCATTCTAATGTTCTATTAGATTTGATGCCTTTGGAATCAAATTGTATGCACTGTCACTTTACAAACTGTAATTAACATCATTTAATTTTCCCTTTTCAATTATGGAAGTTTTTCGCATGTGTGTTTTTTGTATGATTTTTATTGTATGTATCATTTATAATCCGCCTGCGGAAGATCAAATAAAGACAAAAATGAATTGACTGTCTAAGTTAGTAAGTGAACCATATGTATAAATATTATATTTTAAAAGGAGGCCAAGAACACTCTGAAGAAATAAACATTTTCATGTTACAGAATTTGTTTGATGGAAACATTTCCATTTTATCAGAGCTAATTGGTGTCCTGATATTGAAGAAAAATTATTTATTTCCTCCAGAATGGCTAGTAGAGAGATTACGAGATCAGATGGGAAAAAAAATGAGAATATCATCAGCATACACCGCAAATTTTAATTGTTCTGTCCCATAATTAAAGGCAGATATAGGATGGTTCTCTGCAAGTCTGGGTAAAAAGGTTCTTTTAATGCTAAAATGAATAACAAAGGAGATATTGATTTGATTATGGGACCTACTTGGAATCATCTCACCTTTTTGAACCCACTAATTTCTTTTCTCTTCACCTTCCTCACATGAGCCATGTAGAAGTGGTTGATGAGCTGTGAAACACGTGTTGGCCGTGACTGTATCAGAGGATCAAGAAGTATTCGTGGGACCTGTACTTTCCTCTAAATGCGATTAAAAGGTTATCTCTGTAAAGAAATTCTGGATGAAATGTACTGGTATAACAAGTAAAAAGGTTTTATGAAAGAGGATTTACAAAAGAAAAATGTTTTTCAATAAAAGAAAAAGAGAAAAGAGTGAAGGTGTATGGTCATGGGTTTATTTATATGTAGATAATGGCTCCCTGCTAATGTGTATCTATGTACTCTGATCGAGAGTCATCCATTGCACAATCTATGCACGGAAATTGTTGTTTGTAACACGTTTGAGCATCACAGCAATAAGAAAAGTGCATTTCTTTTAGAACGCCCTTCAAATGCAGGAATAATCGCTACACTTTGATTGTACCCTTTCAGGAAGAATCCAGTATCCGAAATATAACCCGAGCATCATTGTTCATATTGGAAGTACCATTATGAATGCTATCAGCAGGGTCACAAACAGTGGAAGAAGACATAATTAAGGCAGGTATCAGACCTTCTGCAGTGCACATACAAGCAACATCAAACTGAATGTGGATAAGTCAACACCTGAAATATTTCACTACTGCTTCCAAAACAAGGGAGGAAGCTTAGAGGTGCTGATAGAATCACCCTACTAGGTAGCAAGCTATTGCTCTACCTCACAATCCCCTTCTTAATGTTCCCAGCTAGAGAAGTGAATAAAAAAAAAATTCTACCAAGCCAGGGAATTTTTAATCTTTTGTATTTTTGCACTCACTTGTTAGGTCCCTACACTTAACTGACACCCCTACACCTACACATAGCCTCTGTCACAACTTAAGTGCTCCCGCGTAGTTCGTTTGGTCGTAGCACTCCCCGCCCCGTTATAGGGACGGGAAGACCCCTATGATGAAGCATGACACTAAAGGACTTTTTATGTGTGAGGGGTATTTTAAAAAGCACATAGTGCTCTTGTCTTTCTAGACCTGAGAGCCTAGTATCTCACTAGACCCCATAAGAATAAACACACCAAAAGTTATCACCTCTTCACATTGATAGAATCTCATTGTTTATATGATATTCCACTACTGACCATTTTCCGAAAGAAAAGCCGCACCCCTCCTCTTGACCACTTTATGGGGCTAATTGATCTTACCCTCACTGGATTTTCTTCCAGTATATTTTTATCATAATGTGATCACCGTTTGGATAGACAAGTCCTTGATTAATTTCCTGTTATGATAATTACACTGCATCTTGTGTTGTTTTTCTGAAATAACCTTGAGCAAATTGGTTTTATTCCCTGCATGAGAATTATTATCCCACCTTATCCACACCATTGACCAGTATGGTTGTAACCTGGTGATGGCCAGCCTACCACGGAGTAACTCGTATGGCGTTTCCCTGTGGTAATGAGGTGTGGTGTGATAGGGCCACAGTCTGGCCCTAATGGCCGATTCAACATGGATGTGGGATTTAAGTGATGTAACACAATGGGTTCTGCCCATGTAATCCACCTGGATTTCCTGCTACTTGATCATCGGGTTTTTGGACTTTTTACCATGGGTGAGCCTCTCAACTAGTAAATCACCCATGGTATGCACACAGTAAATGGACTGCATGTGTTTACCCCCAGTGTCCACCTTTTAAGATAAGGCCACTGCAATTCACTGCAATGCAGCAATGGCAAGGGCACTTGGCTGGTAAAACACAAGTATGTGTGAGGGCTGTGCATGTGAGACTACTGTTGTGTGCAGTCCAGGTCACCTGGTGCGGAAGGGATTCTTCAGGGTTAGACATTGGGCTGATGTAAAGTGACCCCTAATATGATTATGTGCTATATTGCACATGTTGGGGTGTACTTTCATGTTTGGGGTTGTGAACCTTTAAGGGTCAAATGTAATGTTGCCAAAGTTATTTTCACCAGAACTTATGTGTATTTGTAAATTACTGCGTAGTATTAAGTAGTGTGTTTTTAATAAATGTACCTTTACTTATCTAAGGAAAAATCACATCCTGGACAGTCATTTATTGTTTGTAAATATTGCATTTCAGCGAATGGTGATTATTAACTCACATTACCTCACCCAAGTCGGCCTTGAACTGCTTTGCTTCACCACCCTGAGAAAGTCAAGTGCTACCATGGGGTGTTTGGGTCCCAGCGAAGGGTTTAATGTGGACCCATTACTTGTGCAAGCCACACAGCTAATGGCCTGTTTCCTTCCCAGTGCCATTTGAATAGTTTCCTTGATGAGCTGTTTAGCCCTTTCTACTTGCCTTTTGCTGCGCGGATGATACAATGAGAATATAGCGCACTCAATACCGTGAGCTCGTTATCTACTAAGAGGTAAATTAGCCCCCATTATTGCTCACTAATTAATGCCGAAAACCTTCACAGCAAAAAGTTTGTCCAAGGTATTGGGAACAGATACAAGCGTCATGTATATCAAATAGTCTACTAGTACAACAACAAAGCAAATGTCAGTTAACAGGGCATTTATGGGACATATAAAGTCTATACCAATCTTCATCGAAGGTCCGTTTGGTAGTGAGATAGCTGCCATGGGACATTGTCATACCTTGACTGTTCGATCTACACTTCTGCACATGGTGCACTGGATAACATAAATGTTCACACCCCTATCCATGGATGGCCACCAATAAGTCATTTGTTGTTCTTTTTTTGTTCCTGTCATACCCACATTCCCATCAAGTGATAAGTTATTCAACTGACCTATTTGGGAACTTGGAGGAACCAACAAATCGTTTACCATATACTTTAGTTTCAAGATTTCTTTTTTTATAGGTGGCTTTTGCTTTGAACATCCCTTCCAATTTGATCAAATAGAAATTGTACCTCCATGATGACACTCATGGTAGTGTCAAAGTGTGAGTGCATCGTTTTTTCGGCTTCAATAAAGACTTCTCATTCAACTTAATTGTCTTCTTTTTCAATGAGAGCAATGTGGTCAAATAAACTCCTCCCCTCCATGCAAATACAATTGTAAAGTAAAGCTTGTTTTTAGTACTACTGAAAATGCTGCCATCTATGGTCCCAAAATGATTCTTAAAATATTTTGTCTGTTAAAGTCAATTTTCATTTGGCGGTCCTGGCACTTTAAGGAAGGCACTGGGTATGATAATCCCAATTCATCATTCCAACCATAATGACACAGGGTCAGCTCCAATAGAAGTTGTGGTAGAAAATGTGGAAGGCGAATTATAAAAATGCAGAACCAAACGTTGCAAGAAGTTGTCAAACTGATACAGCTCTTCTTATCTCAGTAGAATTACATGATTCAAGCATGCAGCCAAAAATGAATAAGGATAAATTCTGGAAAAAGAGCCCGAGGAGTACAAATAGATCTTGCAGTCCTGACACAATTAAATGAATGGAGAGGATGAAAATCAGGTTTGTGATAATGTGTGGTTCTTGTTTCCCTTCATAGGTGCCAAATTATCTACAACCGGCTATGCTCAGGTCTATCAGCGCCAGGATGCCCGTAGGGTTGCAGAGCGCTCTACAAATGCCATAAATAAATACATAAATAAATATCAAAGGATAGCTCTGCCTTGAGTAGTTGGATGGGTGGGAAGCCAGTATTCGGACTGGCTGGGAATGCAATCGGCAGTAGAGAGTCAGAAGAATGGTGGTGGCCGTATCAGAGAATCAAGAAGTATTCGTGGGACCTGTACTTTCCTTTAAATGCGATTAAAAGGTTATCACTGTAAAGGCATTCTGGATGAAATGTACTGGTATAACAAGTAAATAGGTTTTTGAAAGAGGATTTTAAAAGAAGAATGTTTTTCAATAAAATAAAAAGAGAAAAGAGTGAAGGTGTATGGTCATGGGTTTATTACTATGTGGATAATGGCTCCCTGCTAATGTGTATCTCTGTACTCTGATCGAGAGTCATCCATTGCATGTCCACCAGCCTATTCAGAGGATGGAGAACATGCTGATTGGTGCCCGGCATGAGTGTGCACCACATTCGGTGTGGAGATCAGAGCTCACTTCACCCACCTCCAAACGGCACAGATGAAGCTCAGTGGTAGCCAGTGGTAAGTAGTGGCAGGAGCCAGCTAGCACTTCAACCGCCCACAGCAATGGCAGTGATCCTGCCCGGCGTCTCCAATTTTATTTATGTCATCATGAAGCAGGAGTGTTGTGTAGTTCTTAGGACCCCCAGGACCTGCATGTTTTGGATGACCTAAACTGAGGGCTTGGTGTGCAGACAGACTCTGGACACCCCCACAGGATGAGTAAACTGTTAGACCAGCTAGCTCTACAGTACCACTACCACCCCCTGTATTCGACAGCTTCATAGGTAGTTTCTGGCAACCACTGAACATGACAACCGTGATTCCTCAGGTATCGTGGAAACTCTACGGTATCTTTCGCTCAGTCACTTGTGCTTACTTTTCTCAGAATGCACATAGAATCGAGAGGTTTATTAATTCATCAAGCATCAGTTTACTATGAAACATATTCGCTGCGACAATCAAAAGACAGGAGCATACAAATGTTATCGCTAACACCAATATTGTGAGCAGCAGATACATTTCCTACCATAGTGCTAATAAGATGAATAAAAGCAGATTATATAAAACAATAGCATTGGCGTACTCCTACGATGTGTAGCCTACCTAAATGTACCTAGCCTAGATATGTAGGTAAAGCATGTGTATGTAAGTGCTAGGATATATCCTAATGGAGCCAAGAATCCCCAGGGGAAGGGCTAACCCCTCACCTGATGGTTCTGAATGAAGGACCCCGTCTCTGCGTTGAGGATGGCACCCCGCAAGGCGTGCCGCCTGTCGAAGGATCAGCCGGCAGTCTCGGTCCAGCCTGGAAGGAATTCTCCTCTCTTCTTTTATACTAAAGTGGTCACTCCAGGGTTTCTTCTAGAATCGATATGTTTTGAAAACATTCACTAATCCTTTGATAATCCTTTTCTAAACAAAAATACACATCCACAGCTGGCTGTTGGCCATGGATGAAACAGTGGTGACCCTTATACAGAATAAATCTGCCGTGCCTGGGGACATGTTTATGTACGTCAGGTACAGGGATTAGGATAGGATACAGAGAGCCTGGTGTTGAAGAGACAGAAGTAAGATACTAGGTAAAAGGTCTCCTGTGTAGGATCGTTATGTCGTGTGGATGGGATACAATGTTTGTCATTGATATGTACATGATGGAACTATCCTAAAGGACATGACAGGTGGAACAGTAAGTATGTTTATTCAGGAGAAAGCAGAGGGTTCCCATCATAGAGCATTGAAAGCAATGGCATTGTGTGGAGGGATGCGTACTCACACACAGGAGACGAGGACAGAGGAGGGAAAATGACAAAGGGGCGTAATACACATGTGCCCGTCAGACTGAGAAATATGTTACATAACAGCCTAAAATATACAAATACTACAAAAGCTTGTAGAGTGATCAGGGGCCAACAGCAGTTATAGAAATGCCCTTAGAGATAGACACAGAGGTAGGAAGTAGAGGAGCCTTTGGAAGATAACCTACAGCACTATTGCAGAGGTGCCAGGGTGACGACGCATCGGTGTGGAGGAGAAGGAGCGGCATGCAGCCTTTGACTGAGGACACCCGGTCAAGGAACAGTGATAAGTCTGGTTTTATCTGCTGACTCCGGGGATACACCCCAGGACACCCCGCACGCCGCACGGCTCGGATGCTGTTGCGCGCCTCGCCTTGCCTTGGTGCCCCTCACTGCTGCCCGTTGTCTCCTCGATGTGCCCTCGTGATTTCCTGGTTTTCTCTTGTCTTGTTGCCCTCTTTCTGAGTCTTGCTATCTCCTCCTGTTATTCAGACTCTGGATTCTGGCCGCTAGCTCGCACCCCTGGTTGCCCCATCCCGCTTCTCGCTGCCGCTTCCCGCCACTGATCCCTCGCAGCCCCGCCCCCTTCGCTCCTCTGCATCCCCATTGGCCGCCCCGCTCCCGCCTCCCAACTGCTCCTCCCTCCCACTTGGCTTCATATGGAGCCCGAACGCCGTAGGTGAGTGTGTCCTGACCCCAGGACACCCCCCACGCCGCACGGCTTGCCTGCTGTTGCGCGTCTCGCCTTGCCTTGGTGCCTGCCTTGCCGCCCCTCGCTGCTGCCCATTCTCTGCTTGCTGTGCCCTCGTGATTTCCTGTTTTTCTCTTGTCTTGTTGCCCTCTTTCTGTGTCTTGCTATCTCCTCCGGTTATTCAGACTCTGGATTCTGGCTGCAGGTCGCACCCATGGTTGCCCCCTCCCGCTTCCCGCCGCCTCTTCCCGCCACCGATCCCTCGCAGCCCCACCCCCTTCGCTCCTCTGCATCCCTATTGGCTGCCCCGCTCCCGCCTCCCAGCTCCTCCTCCCTCCCACTTCGCCTCATATGGAGCACGCGCGAACGCGCAGCGGGCGCACCGATTGTGCGCCGAAGGTGCGCCAAAGGCAAGCCCATCTACGCCCGCCCACGCCTGGACCGCGCCCAGTGCCAGGTTCCCTGGCCCCCGACGATGCCAGCCCACACGATGGACCTACGGCGACGCCACCCTCAATGCACTCAATCCCGACCGGAATCCCGCCTGCTACCGAGCCAACCCGGAACGCAACCACGGACCCTTTGAGGAAATCCAAAATCTTCATTCTCAGGGGTCCTACTAATATCAATAAAGAACTTGGCACAGAAGCTGAAATATGAAAATACATCTTTATTAAATTTAATAAGTGAGGCCACGTCACACAGAAGCCGTAGCAAATGAATGAGGTAGTCTGAGGAATACAGAGAACAGATGCCTTATATATGTTTTAGAGTTACAAAACGCAGCATAAAAGAAAGGGGGGCAGTCCTAGCTTTTGCAAGCATGCAAAAACCCCAACATTCCTTCTTACACAAGCTGGACAAACCCATAATAAAACACCACAACCCATATCGTAAACAGGTCATAAAAAGAAGGAACAGAAACAGATGAGAGGTAGGATAAGGGGTGTGTATGTGTATACCAAACTTTACAATCTCCTGTGCTCTGATCCTTAATCTTGATCAGCTACTGGGCAAGGAACTGGTCTAACAAGGTCAGCTTCAGGCAACAGGGTCAGTTCACTCAGGTCATCCAAGAGTCAGCTAAAGTCATCGGCCTATGTGAGGGCAACCACAAAATGGCTGCCATGCACAAAATGGAACCCATGGTTCAGAATGAAATCTCCAAATACATAGTGAATCCATGTGTGTAACATAACGAAAACACTCATACTTGCTGAACTCACTGTTTACGGTTCGCTGTTACCAAAATCGTAACAGAACCACGACCTTTATGACCCAGGTTCAGAATTTACAGAACCTCAGCCCCTCCTTTTGCCCTTACATAGGCAATAACCTAAACTCACGTCAATCTGAATCCAGGTCTATATTCATCAGGTCATCAAGATGTTGCTGGAGCATAATCCTATTACTTAGTAACTCTCTCGGGACAGGTCTCCTTACACACGTAGTAGCACAAAGGCCACATATGGCAGGACCAAATAGGGAATACCTCTATCTGTAGTATGTGGCATAAGACCACACACCCAACAATTAGTGATGTTCACTACTAACTGTTGTTGATGCAGAAGCTGTACAAAAGAATTGTTTGCGAATTCTTATCTTCTAAACTGCTCATGTTCAGGAAAAGGGTGAAAAGAATGCAAAGAAGCAGTAGTAGGAAAAGACATAGGTTGGGAAGTGGGTGCAGAAGTCAATTGAGTAGAAAAAAACAATCCCACCCATAAAAGACAACGTCATGTTTTTTAAAAAAAACACTTGAAAACACGTTATTAAGAACACATAGACAACAGGGGATAATAGTAACCACTATTACAAACAAAACTATAATTTTTCACAACCCTAAGCAAAAAGCAAATCCTAAATGTATCTAATAACATTTTTATGGCTCCTATGCATTTCAATAACCCATCACATGTTCAGGTGAAACAGTGGTGATCCTCATTAATGCTCTGAGGTGAAAAGGGGATATTCTTCCACAGAGAATGGACTTTATTCTGCTTTTACTAAACAGAATAGTACTTTAAAACAATGCCAGCAAAATAAGAATCAGTCTCCTAACACCTAGTCTATACAATCACACGGAAACCTCTTGTAAAACCAACTATGCCCAGAGTCCGTTCAAAAGCTTCTATGGGAGGCTTCTATTGTCCATCAAATCTTCTTTTGTTGTTTTCTTTCGCATGGGCCTCTTCATTCAGGCCTTTCATGTAAATGGTGCTTCTCAGTATCCGTTGGAGTGCCTTCCTGGCAAACACTCATAGCTCACTTAAAAGTCTCAATGTCTCAATGCAGTGCACCAATATCTCTTTTCTGCGGCAGGCACTACAGGTAGTGTGCTCTCCATTGATCAAGGGCACAGATCATTTTATGCAGATCCGGGCCTACATTTTCAGGCTCCAACACTCATTACTCAGTGTCAGAGAACGCTCAGGCTGCTCTTTCATGGGCACCATAATGTAATGCCTTTTGCCAATCTTCGATCCTCCGGGGCAGTTTATTTCCGTTGGAGTAAAGGAAAAAGGGGGGTGCGTGTGGCCAAAACTCAGGCCAAGGGGCTCAAGGGACTGCACACTGTCAGAGGTTAACCAGCACATGACATGCGCTCTTTTGCACTGAAACTCTGGTTCTGTGGCAAAACCAGCTCCTCCTTCTTTTCTGATGTTCAACGCCTTCTGATGAAGCAAGCACAATACTCTGGAGATACCATTGATGGCACGCTGGCGATCGCTGTCTGGGTGCTGGGACTTTTCATCTGTTAGCTGTCACTAATGGGATTGTGGGTGAGTTTAGCAGGTTATTATGACTGAATCCCGCAGAACCTAGTGACGTAGGAGATGTGACACATTTGTTAGTTTCCTTCAATTAAGTACAAAAACAGTTCATTTAACAAAGGGACTGCAAACAGGTGGCCTGCAATCTTCTAAGGAGTGGCTATACGCCATGGGAATTCTATCTGAATGGATGTCCTCACACATGGTGGCATTGTCTAATGGGGTAAACACACTTTTCTCTCAATGATTACGTATAGATGTTCCTAAATTCCTTATATAAAACATCTCAAAAGAGAGTATTGAGTCAGTTAACCAGTTCATCACTACCCTGACAGTCAGACTGGGAAACATTAAAGTAGGCCTAAAGAAAATTCTTTAAAAAAAAGTCTGGTCATACAAAAGGGAATTATACATAATATGGGGGTCTCTGGTACATTACTGCAATCTGGAAGTGTGAACCTGAACAATACATCAATAATAATACAAAAGCTGACTAGTGAAATAAATATGGAAAAGAGAAATGGGACTAGGTCACAGCTAAAATCCCCAATAACTAGGCATGATGTGACATCGGTGAAACCTGGTTTCCTTTATGGTACAAAGCCATACACTACTTAGGAAGCAGAACAAAACTGAGTAATGTAATATAGAAATTAGGTCACCATGTACAAGAGTCACAGATCCATAATTTTATCCTTACGTCCAATCAGGATACATACATTTAGGGCTGCCTGTTCCTTTAAGGGAAGAGGGGGCAAGTGACACATTTTGATCCTGTATATCTCTTTTATTTTTCTTGAATATTATTTATAACCAAATTTGACATACACTGGTGAAGTGTTGTCTGTGTCGTGTTCACAAAATTGAAAATATCATATTTGTGAAATTTAGCAAATCAACCCAACTGTAGTGTAGCGATACATATCGTCATGTATATCCCTTCACAACACAGGTAAACTTCTAATAGTATCAAAAGCAGCAACATAAAACAAAAACATGCATAACGCACATGTCAAGCCATTAGATATACTTGCTGTATATCAAGCACGAAAAGCATAGACAAAACAATAACATATGTAAATGAGCGGTGACGCACAATACCATGCCCCAAAACCCAATATTCGGGAGATTCGGGCCTTCTTAATTTGTCAGGTTTAAAATCGTACCCTCCTTTTGACAGTAGATCACCAGTTAGTGGATATCTGCTGTCAAATACAACTTTCTAACATACAGGACCAGCAAGAACAATTCATGATAGGACCAAATACACAAACATAAAAAACACATGAACATTTCTTTCCAAAGGAGGTACGTAAAAACACATCTCCTTTCAACCAACCAAATCACGTGTCTTGACAGCTTTAAATCACCCAGAACAATCAATGAATGATCTGTAGGCAGAACTGATCCTTAATCTTGATCAGCTACTGGGCAAGGAACTAGTCTAGCAAGGTCAGCTTCAGGCAACAGGGTCAGTTCACTCAGGTCATCCAAGAGTCAGCTAAAGTCATCGGCCTATGTGAGGGCAACCACAAAATGGCTGCCATGCACAAAATGGAACCCATGGTTCAGAATGAAATCTCCAAATACATAGTGAATCCATGTGTGTAACATAACGAAAACACTCACACTTGCTGAACTCACTGTTTACGGTTCGCTGTTACCAAAATCATAACAGAACCACGGCCTTTATGACCCAGGTTCAGAATTTACAGAACCTCACCTTCAGCTGCCAAGCCTGCAAGTTCACCTGCCTCCGGACCTGCACCGCACCCAAAAGACCAGGCACCAGCAACAACCACCTCAAGTGCATCCTGCTCAACACCAGCTCCGTCCACAGACACGCCGTCGAACTCTGGAACCTGCTCGACACAACATCACCAGACGTCGCCTTCCTCACGGAAACCTAGATGAACGCCTCCTCAGCGTCCGACATCGCCATAGCCGTCCCGGACGGATACAAGATCACCCGGAGGGACCGCGCCAACCAGACCGGAGGAGGCATCGCCATCGTCCACAGGAATACCATCCGCATCACGACCAACTCCGACGACACCTTCACCGCTGCCGAGCACCTCCACTTCCAGATACACACTGACCCCGAGACCACCCTCAGAGGCACCCTCATCTACAGACCCCCGGGACCACGCACCCAATCCAACGAACACATCGCAGACTTCATCAGCCCGCATGCCCTCCCCTCCGCTGACTACATCCTCCTAGGGGACCTCAACTTCCACCTGGAGAAAAACAACGACACCAACACCACCACCCTGCTGGACAACCTCCCCAACTTCGGACTCAAGCAACTGGTGAACACCCCCACCCACTACGCCGGCCACACGCTTGACCCCGTCTTCTCCTCCAGCAAGCACATCTCCTTCAGCCACTCCACTGGACTTCATTGGACGGATCACAGCTGCGTCCACTTCAGCTTCAGAAGAACCACGACCCACCACCACCCACAACAGGATCCTCGCAGGAGCTGGAGCAAAATCACCGCCGACCAGCTCACCACCTCCCTCAGCCTGAACCCTCCCACCATCGCAACTGACCCCAACGAAGCAGCCCGCACCTTCACACAGTGGCTCACCAACTGCGCCGACGACCTCGTACCACTGAAGAACCCTCCCAGCAGACCCGGCAGCAAGAAAGCCTCATGGTTCACAGACGAACTCAAAACATCCAAGAAAAACTGCCGCACCCTTGAAAAAGCCTGGCGCCACGACCAGACCACAGAAAACATGACTGCCCTCAAGAATGCCACCCGCAAACACCACCAGCTGATCCGCACCACCAAAAGGACAACATTCAAAGAACGACTGGACAACAACACCCACAACAGCAAGGAACTCTTCAGCATCGTCAAAGAGTTATCCAACCCCAACGCCTGAAACAACGGCATCACACAATCGAAAGAGCTCTGCGACTCACTCGCCACCTTCTTCCACCGCAAGATCGCCGACATACACAACAGCTTTGGCGCACAGACCACGGACCCAAGCTCCGAACCAACGCCCCCCACCACCACCCTCTGCAACTGGACCCCGGTCAGCACCGAAGACACCACCCGCACGATGAACACCATCCTCTCCGGATCACCAACCGGCCCCTGCCCCCACCACGTCTTCAACAAGGCCGACTCCATCATCGCAACCCAACTCCGGGACATCATCAACATCTCCTTCAACACCGCCACCGTCCCGGAGAGCTGGAAGCACGCCGAGCTCAGCGCCCTCCTGAAGAAACCAACAGCGGACCGCACCGAACCTCAAGAACTTCCGCCCCATCTCGCTCCTCCCTTTTCCTGCCAAACTCATTGAGAAGACCGTCAACAAACGCGGAGAGCGAGGAAGAAGTGGAGGTAAATGAGGAATAGGAGGAGAAGGGGAAGCAAAGGGACATGATGGAGTGATATGTAGAAAGATGGAGCAATACAAGTGATAGTTGAGAAAGCAGGGCAGTGAGATGAAGGGGAGAAGGGAGATTAGTGCAGAGATTATTGTTAAACTGTGACATGGAGGCAAAAGCAGTTAATAAAAAGAGAGCGCATTACAGGCCACAAACAGCGTTAAATTACTCTGCGTATTGCTAGGCACGGGCAGGCAGGAGAGGTGTGTGGGGAAAGAGAAGGGGTGGCGGGGGTGTGAGGGAGTGGGCAGGGGGAGAGAGAAAGGCCCATGTATTGTTATGGAGGAGGGGCAGAATAGGGGAGGGGAAGAGAAGGCCGAGAAGAGAGGAAGTCGGGAGAGAGGGTCAGAAAATGAAGGTGCACAAAAGGCTGTGACTGTGTAACCCCACCCCACTCGACGTCCTCTCCACCAGCACTGAATCAAAGGCATTAGGGTAAATACAGAGGGGGCGGGCCAGCGCTAAACTGCCAGGCTGCGCGCTCCCTGGGGCAGCTGAATCAAGCAATTAGCAGCTCCCCTGGAAGCCGCGCGGCTGATCATTGTCACGTGCATGCCTCAATATCGTTATCAGGTCAGAATGTCGGCAATGCGGGTGCTTGCACACTCTGCAAGTTCAAGGAAAGGAAACTTAAAAGATGACTTCTGTATGTTGCTGTAAATCTGGGGTAAAAACTGCACGGGTCAAAACATACATAAAAGATATTAAGTAAATGATGCCTTCGACTCGAGTACCGAAGAAGGAGCACTGCAAATGACAATACAAATGCATGTCTCTTGTCGGATCAATACAAGTACAATCACTACTAGCTAGGCTCTTTCTTTCTAAACTGGTATGCGAGAAAAAAGTGTAGCTAAAAGACCACTTAGTAATGCTGGAAACTTTAAATAACAAGGCATGTGGCATTGAAGGATGCTGGTAAAAACAACAAGCCCTCGGCATTCCGTGCTGGGGAAAAATCACGCTTGAATGACTGAATTCGGAAGGGTGGGAGGGAACCTTTGAAGTGTGAAGCTCTCGGCATTGCTGTGACGGATCTGAAGTGCTTGCACGGGCACATGAACTGCATGTAATCCGAATCCGCGTTTGGTTCAAAGAGTTTGTTTCAGCTACAATAGATCGACGTCTGCAATGTGCAAGCGCATTGGCAGAGGTCGACCTAAAAACATATGTATATGAACGGAGTGGATGATGGAAGAGGGCTGATTTCTGGCAGTAAGAACATTATGAGTCAGAAGATAACCCAATGATACCTTCTGACAAGAACAGCCAGACATTAAAATGAACGGAGCCATCACTGACGACAGAAATCAATGAAAACTGTGAATATGATGAGTGATATTCAAATAAAAAATGTGCACGGTAAGAGGTACTAGAAAAAGAAAACCCACCAAACGGTACAACAATAGATTATAAACCTAAGGCCCAAGGAGGGAATCAGCTGGAAATACCCCCGAAAGGAAAATGATATTGGCATTAAGGAATTTGCTAATCACTCACAGAAGTACTGTTTCATCGGTCCAATCAGTAGTGAGAGTGTAAACCTGCTGAATGCAGTATTGGAAATAGATGTTTAAATGGCTCATTGGGGAGAGGCAATAGACAAGGACCTCCAAAGTAAAATTCGCTATTGTACCCATCTAAAGCATGAAGAATCAAGTGAGAATAAGGGGTAAGTTAAAGGCAAGGGGCCCGATTCACAGAACTAACTTAAGACAAAATCCTAAACTTACTACCATTTTGGTATTCACAGAAGGCACTTACTCATTTTGGTATTCACAGAAGGCACTTACTCATTTCGGTATTCACAGAAGTTAGGAGTCCTAACTTTAGGACTCCTAAATGCCTTCTGTGAATACCGGGTGCTGTGTTCATCCACAGGTCTTGTGCTGTGACTGTGATGGTGTTTCTTGGGTGTCCTGGTTCATGTACCGCTCTTGTGCTGTGGCTATGATGGTGTTTCTAGGTGCTGTTGTTCACGTAGAGGTCTTGTGCTGTGGCTGTGATGGTGTTTTTCAGGTACTGTGGTTCATCTACAGGTCTTGTGTTGTGACTGTGATGGTGTTTCTAGGGTGTTGTGGTTCACGTAGAGGTCTTGTGTTGTGACTGTGATGGTGTTTCTAGGGTGTTGTGGTTCACGTGGAGGTCTTGTGCTGTGGCTGTGATGGTGTTTTTAGGGTGCTGTGGTTCATGTACAGGTCTTGTTCTGTGGCTGTGATGGTGTTTCTAGGGCGCTGTGGTTCATGTACAGGTCTGTGTGCTGTGCATGTACAGATCTGTGTGCTGTGGCTGTGATGGTGCTTCTAGGGTGCTGTGGTTCATTTACAGGTCTTGTGCTGTGGTTATGATGGTGTTTCTAGGATGCTGTGGTTCATCTACAGGTATTGTGCTGTGACTGTGATGTGTTTCTCTAGTGCTGTGGTTCATCTACAGGTCTTGTGCTGTGACTGTGATGGTGTTTCTCGGGTTCTGTGGTTCATGTATAGGTCTTGTGCTGTTGCTCTGATGGTGTTTCCAGGGTGCTGTGGTGCAAGTAGAGGTCTTGTGCTGTGGCTGTGATGGCGTTTTTATGGTGCTGTGGCTCATGTACAGGTCTTGTGCTGTGGCTGTGATGGTGTTTCTAGGGCGCTGTGGTTCATGTACAGGTCTGTGTGCTGTGCATGTACAGATCTGTGTGCTGTGGCTGTGATGGTGTTTCTAGGGTGCTGTGGTTCATTTACAGGTGGTAGAAAAGGGGGTGGTGATGGACGGAGCATCTGAATCAATCAAACACTCACACCCAGTCAAAAGATCTGAGTTTGATCCATCACCGTTCTTTAGCCCACTCTGCCACCCCAGTTCAGTCATGGCTATATGCAAATCAGTCTGACCCTGTGCCTCATGGGAACGGTGATGGATTAAACCCAGATCTTTTGACTGGGTGTGAGTGTTTGATTGATTCAGATGCTCCGTCCATCACCACCCCCTTTTGTACCGCTTTTGGCCGCCATAAGTGTGGCAGGGTATGCTCAGCCGTGAGTCCCTTGCTCACTTTGCCACTGGATTCAAGCAAGCCGGGCTGAAGACGGCTGGAATGCCAGAAAACGGTCCCCGGAAGCTTGTTTCCGGTCCAGGGAAGACATGGCTAGGCAGTTTGGGCTGGACTGTTCCCATGAGGCGCAGGGTCAGACTGATTTGCATATAGCCATGTCTGAACTGGAGTGGCAGAGTGGGCTAAAGAACAGTGATGGATTAAACCCAGATCTTTTGACTGGGTGTGAGTGTTTGATTGATTCAGATGCTCCTTCCATCACCACCCCCTTTTGTACCGTGGTTCATTTACAGGTCTTGTGCTGTGATGGTGTTTCTTGGGTGCTGTGGGTCATGTACAGGTCTTGTGCTGTGGCTGTGATGGTGTTTCTAGGGTGCTGTGGTTCATGTATAGGTCTTGTGCTGTGGCTGTGATGGTGTTTCTCGGGTGCTGTACTTCATGTACAGGTCTTGTGCTGTGATGGTGTTTCTCGGGTGCTGTGGTTCATTTACAGGTCTTGTGCTGTGGCTGTGATGGTGTTTCTAGGATGCTGTGGTTCATCTACAGGTCTTGTGCTGTGGCTGTGTTGGTGTTTCTTGGGTGCTGTGGGTCATGTACAGGTCTTGTGCTGTGGCTGTGATGGTGTTTCTAGGGTGCTGTGGTTCATGTGTAGGTCTTGTGCTGTGGCTGTGATGGTGTTTCTCGGGTGCTGTACTTCATGTACAGGTCTTGTGCTGTGATGGTGTTTCTCGGGTGCTGTGGTTCATTTACAGGTCTTGTGCTGTGGCTGTGATGGTGTTTCTAGGATGCTGTGGTTCATCTACAGGTCTTGTGCTGTGGCTGTGTTGGTGTTTCTCGTGTGCTGTGGTTCATGTATAGGTCTTGTGCTGTGGCTCTGATGGTGTTTCTCGGGTGCTGTGGTTCATGTACAGGTCTTGTGCTGTGACTGTGATGGTGTTTGTAGGGTGCTCTGCATGTTCAGGTCTTGTGCTGTGACTGTGATGGTGTTTCTAGGGTGTCCTGGTTCATGTACAGGTCTTGTGCTGTGATGGTGTTTCTCGGGTGCTGTGGTTCATGTACAGGTCTTGTGCTGTGACTGTGATGGTGTTTGTAGGGTGCTCTGCATGTTCAGGTCTTGTGCTGTGACTGTGATGGTGTTTCTAGGGTGTCCTGGTTCATGTACAGGTCTTGTGCTGTGACTGTGATGGTGTTTGTAGGGTGCTGTGCATGTTCAGGTCTTGTGCTGTGACTGTGATGGTGTTTCTAGGGTGCTGTGGTTCATGTACAGGTCTTGTGCTGTGGCTGTGATGGTGTTTCTAGGGTGCTGTGCTTCATGTACAGGTCTTGTGCTGTGACTGATGGTGTTTCTCGGGTGCTGTGGTTCATGTACAGGTCTTGTGCAGGGACTGATTGTGTTTCTCGGGCGCTGTGGTTCATGTATAGGTCTTGTGCTGTGACTCTGATGGTGTTTCTCTGGTGCTGTGGTTCAAGTACAGGTCTTGTGCTGTGACTGTGATGGTGTTTCTCTGGTGCTATGGTTCATGTTCAGGTCTTGTGCTGTGACTCTGATTGTGTTTCTCGGGTGCTGTGGTTCATGTACAGGTCTTGTGCTGTGGCTGTGATGGTGTTTCTAGGGTGCTGTGCTTCATGTACAGGTCTTGTGCTGTGGCTCTGATGGTGTTTCTTGGGTGCTGTGGTTCATGTACCGGTCTTGTGCTGTGGCTGTGATGGTGTTTCTAGGGTGCTGTGCTTCATGTACAGGTCTTGTGCTGTGGCTGTGTTGGTGTTTCTCGTGTGCTATGGTTCATGTACAGGTCTTGTGCTGTGGCTCTGATGGTGTTTCTCGGGTGCTGTGGTTCATGTACAGGTCTTCTGCTGTGACTGATGGTGTTTCTCGGGTGCTGTGGGTCATGTACAGGTCTTGTGCTGTGGCTGTGATGGTGTTCCTAGGGTGCTGTGCTTCATGTACAGGTCTTGTGCTGTGGCTGTGATGGTGTTTCTCGGGTGCTGTGGTTCATGTACAGGTCTTATGCTGTGGCTGTGATGGTGTTTGTAGGGTGCTCTGCATGTTCAGGTCTTGTGCTGTGACTGTGATGGTGTTTCTAGGGTGTCCTGGTTCATGTACAGGTCTTGTGCTGTGACTGTGATGGTGTTTGTAGGGTGCTGTGCATGTTCAGGTCTTGTGCTGTGACTGTGATGGTGTTTCTAGGGTGCTGTGGTTCATGTACAGGTCTTGTGCTGTGGCTGTGATGGTGTTTCTAGGGTGCTGTACTTCATGTACAGGTCTTGTGCTGTGACTGATGGTGTTTCTCGGGTGCTGTGGTTCAAGTACAGGTCTTGTGCTGTGACTGTGATGGTGTTTCTCTGGTGCTATGGTTCATGTTCAGGTCTTGTGCTGTGACTCTGATTGTGTTTCTCGGGTGCTGTGGTTCATGTACAGGTCTTGTGCTGTGGCTGTGATGGTGTTTCTAGGGTGCTGTGCTTCATGTACAGGTCTTGTGCTGTGGCTCTGATGGTGTTTCTTGGGTGCTGTGGTTCATGTACCGGTCTTGTGCTGTGGCTGTGATGGTGTTTCTAGGGTGCTGTGCTTCATGTACAGGTCTTGTGCTGTGGCTGTGTTGGTGTTTCTCGGGTGCTGTGGTTCATGTACAGGTCTTGTGCTGTGGCTGTGATGGTGTTTCTCGGGTGCTGTGGTTCATGTACAGGTCTTCTGCTGTGACTGATGGTGTTTCTCGGGTGCTGTGGTTCATGTACAGGTCTTCTGCTCTGACTCTGTGTTTCTCGGGTGCTGTGGGTCATGTACAGGTCTTGTGCTGTGGCTTTGATGGCGTTTCTAGGGTGCTGGGCTTCATGTACAGGTCTTGTGCTGTGGCTGTGATGGTGTTTCTCGGGTGCTGTGCTTCATGTACAGGTCTTGTGCTGTGGCTGTGATGGTGTTTCTTGGGTGCTGTGGTTCATGTACAGGTCTTGTGCTGTGGCTGTGATGGTGTTTCTAGGGTGCTGTGCTTCATGTACAGGTATTGTGCTGTGGCTATGATGGTGTTTCTCGCGTGCTGTGGTTCATGTACAGGTCTTGTGCTGTGGCTGTGATGGTGTTTCTCGGGTGCTGTGGTCCATGTACAGGTCTTGTGCTGTGGCTCTGATGGTGTACTGTGGTTCATGCATCAGCCTTTGGTATGGGGGTTCCCATGGACCTATGGGAGTCCAGCTCGATATTTTGGGATGCGCGTACTGGGAGTGCACAGACATGAGGCCGTAGGGCTCTGCCGGTTGGGGTCATTCATAGCATGGTAAGAAGCACTTTGCCCAGGACTTGGACATAGCTAAAGCCTGGTATTTATGTATGTATATATTTTTTTTTATTGAAAACCAGTCACAAGGCAGCAAAGTGACCTACTGGGTGATCACATACAGAGTCTTGCTCTCTGTATGATGTGACCCTGCCATTACCACCAGCAGAAGGCTCCAGGTGGTAACAGCTGGCTTAAACTGGGCATAGTTTGGGGGGAGGATGTCGGGTCTGACACCCAGAGGGCAAATATTCATGTTTTTGGGGTCTGAAAACCCTTGCATCAAAACATCCCACCCCACTGTTGTTCCCCCCACCCAGGGCTGGCTTTAGGGCAGTTGAATGTTTCTGCAGCAACTTCCCACTGATGAGTGCTCCTACCGCAACTTCCCACCAATTAGTGTTCCTACTGTAGCTTCCCATGTTGAATGTTCTTACCTCAGCTTCCCACTATTGAGTGTTCCAACCTCAGCTTCTCACCGTTGATTGTTCCTACCTCAGCTTCCACCGTTGCGTGTTCCTACCTCAGCTTCCCACCATTGAGTGTTCCTACCTCAGCTTCCCACCATTGAGTGTTCCTTCCTCAGCTTCCACTGTTGAGTGTTCCTACCTCAGCTTCCCACCGTTGAGTGTTCCAACCTCAGCTTCCACCGTTGAGTGTTCCTACCTCAGCTTCCCACCGTTGATTGTTCCTACCTCAGCTTCCCACCATTGAGTGTTCCTTCCTCAGCTTCCACTGTTGAGTGTTCCGACCTCAGCTTCTACCGTTGAGTGTTCCAACTTCAGCTTCCCACCATTGAGTGTTCCAACCTCAGCTTCCACTGTTGATTGTTCCTACCTCAGCTTCCCACCGTTGAGTGTTTCTACCTCAGCTTCCCACCGTTGAGTGTTCCTACCTCAGCTTCCCACCATTTAGTGTTCCTACCTAAGCTTCCCACCATTGAGTGTTCCTACTGTAACTTCCTACTGTTGAGTGTTCCTACCTCAGTTTTCCTACTTTGAGTGTTCCTACCTCAGCTTCCACCCTTGAGTGTTCCTACCCCAGCTTCTACTGTTGAGTGTTCCGACCTTAGCTTCCCACCGTTGAGTGTTCCTTCCTCAGCTTCCACTGTTGAGTGTTCCTACCTTAGCTTCCCACCGTTGAGTGTTCCTTCCTCAGCTTCCACCATTGAGTGTTCCTACCTCAGCTTCTCACGTTGAGTGTTCTTACCTCAGCTTCTCACGTTGAGTGTTCCTACCTCTGCTTCCACTGTTGAGTGTTCCTACCTTAGCTTCCCACCGTTGAGTGTTCCTTCCTCAGCTTCCACCATTGAGTGTTCCTACCTCAGCTTCCCACCGTTGAGTGTTCCAACCTCAGCTTCCACCGTTGAGTGTTCCTACCCCAGCTTCCACTGTTGAGTGTTCCTACCTTAGCTTCCCACCGTTGAGTGTTCCTTCCTCAGCTTCCACCGTTGAGTGTTCCTACCTCAGCTTCCCACCGTTGAGTGTTCCTACCTTAGCTTCCCACCGTTGAGTGTTCCAACCTCAGCTTCCACGGTTGAGTGTTCCTACCCCAGCTTCCCACCGTTGAGTGTTCCTACCCCAGCTTCCCACCGTTGAGTGTTCCTTCCTCAGCTTCCACTGTTGAGTGTTCCGACCTCAGCTTCCTCGAGTGCCCGTACTCAGCTCCCTACCCTCTGGTTTGTCGGCCCAGCAGTCTGCCCATGGAGAAGCTATTTCCACCCTGTGGCCCGGCGCTGCCTCCACCCCTCATGGAGGGCCAAGTCTTTGGCTATGCACAGTGGTGGTGACCCACAGCGCTTTGCCTTTGGCGTGGCGTTACCGGATACCACCAACTCAACGATAGCTTCTCTGTCCCAAGCCGCCCCTTTGGAAGTGTTGGCTGTTCGGGGTCCAGATCAGCGGTGCTGGATGTGTCAGAGAAGGGGACCCTTCTATTGAGGCCCTTGAATTGTGGCTTGCGGGCACGTGCGTCTCCTGGATCTGTGGTATCGCGTGAGGAATTGTGGTTCCCCGACCCTTAAAATGGCGGCCACGTTCTACGGTACCTCCCTCGCTTGGACCCGGGCCATCATTTTAGGTTAAGTGGTACCACATTCTGCAATGGTACCGCCGTTCCCATGACTTGTTTAAATGTTTTAATTTATCCATGGGGGACTTGGGGCCCGGACTGGGGTCAAGGTGTGCTCACCCTTATATGGCCTTATGTTTCTTTTTCAGGGTTCAGGGATCTTGCTCCAGATCCTAAAATATCTGCTGCAGGAGGAAGTTTCTATTGCGGCAGCCAATCAGATCTCTGAGGGACAATAGGAGAAACAGCTCCCTTGTCCAATCAGACTTCTTTGTTTTTTTAAATTTCTGATCTTGTGAAGGATCTGTGGATCCCCGATAAAGATATACAAAAGTGTTAAACCTCTAAAGCTCACTTTAAACGCATGAATCTCAACAACTGCTGGGTGGATTTACACCAGCCAACAAGAAGCCACTTTCTGAGTAGAGTTCTAGTTTTGTTCCATGCCCTCTATTCCCCCTCTGTATACTTCGCCCCTACTGTATACTGCATGCACCCCACTTGTATCCTTTCTCTTGTCAATGACCCCCGTTTCCTCCCCACACAGTTTATCTCCTTCCTGCCTTATATTGTAGTACTTTTGCTTCCCACTTATGCTGTATCACCTGCAAGCCATGTGTTTGCAATCCTTGGAAAGTACCCTGATACCAAGATCACACTATTTAAACCTCACAAATAAAATAAAATAATGAAAGACAGATACATATTTCTTTCTATATTATATGTTTATTGTGAGGTTGATAAAGCTATTTTCTTCAAAGTTCAGCTACCAAAGGGCACTCACTGACTGGAATTGGAATGTTTAGGTTTAGATTACATCTCATGAATACATTGTTGATAGGATGATGGACACTGGGATGTATGACATCACAATGCATGCTTTTACATCGCAAGTTTTACAACGCATGCCTTTACAACGCATAGTGCTTTGGGGCGCTGAATAGTGAATAGTTTAATTTACTATTCCAACGCCAGTCCCTGTGGATAGTAGGGAAGGTGTTGGATAGTAAATTAAATCTATTCCCTATCCTAGAGCGCCCCCCAGCGCAATGCATTGTAATGGTTTGCGTTGTAAAAGTTGCGATGTAAAAGCACTGCGTGGTAAAAGTTGCGTTGTAAAGGATGTTTCCCTGGACACTGGTGAGGGCAGTGGATTTATGCAATTCTGCGACTTTAACGTTTGCTGCATAATATGGATCTAGCGCATTCACCTCATCATTTGCCATATAAATAACATAATGTGGAGATTTAAGAAAATGTTGTTTCTTGTTCAGATGGATGCAAACAATAGAGCTAGTGAATATGCCACATCATTTGCAGTTTTTATACTTAATTCCGATAATGGATCATGATTATGTCGTTGGTGCTTCATAATACTAGTACCTTTGACAACGGGGAGCCTCTGCAGAGGGGTTGGGGGGCGGGGCTGTCTCGTTGATGAAGGAACCCATTTTTCTTCAGGAACACTGGATGATTCTCTGTATGTCACAGTTACCTGGAAAATATGGGCTTTCTGCCGTTGCATTTTGTGCAATAAAAACACCTAAACATGTAATAAATACATTTATTCTGCATACTGGTGATAGTGCATTATTATAGCTCGGTCAGAGTTTCCATTAAAAGATCATTTTTTGTTTACTTGAATACTAAGGTGCCAATAGATGACTCTGCAGGGTAATAAGATGTTGCTCAGCTGGTTCCAGAGAGATCTGTCGGGGTGGGGCCAGTAAAGGCTGTATTGGGGAATAAATACTTTTCCCATTTAACTCCCAAAGGATTTGTAGCGCTTTCTATAACTTCCCGGGCCCAAAGCGATTGTGTGATGAGTTCAGAGATCTGTCTGTGATGATGCATGGAGTCTCGAACATGTCTGGGTGTTAGTTAACCCTGGGTGAAGTACTACGTTAAGCTCGCGTAGTTTGCGCTACTTCGCACTATGCGAATTGAACGTAGCACAGTGCAAACACGCATCGCGGTCATTTTTTACTTGCTCGCGGTCCTCAACGTCAAATTGGCGACCATGAGTGAGCAAAATGACATCCCAGCGTGACTTTTTCTTCGTTCGCGATCAGCAACATCAAGTTGCCGATCGCGAGCGTGGAAAATAAACCTCCCGGCGAGATTCTCAACGTGGGGAGGTCAGGTTTCTCATTGCGAGTGGTCACATATGCTCTCGAACGCTCATGATGAGAAACTACCAGTCCTCGTTGAGAAAGCTGCCGCTCGAGTAGAAAACGACCAATTGCACTGTGCAAGATGTGGTTTGCACTGATTGCCCAGTGCGGACAAACATCCGGCACTGTGCAATCAGTGCGAACAGCATTTTGCACAGTGCGCTACGCAGTTCGCGTAGCTACACGTAGCTCGCGTAGTGCAAAGTGCACTTCGCGTAGCTACGCGTAGCGCTCCCACGTGAACTTTGCCCAGGGTTAGTGCTAGTGAGCAGAAGAGGGAGGGGCCGCTCCATTCGGTAACAAGCATTTGCAATGCAATAGGTCTCGCATTAGGAAAGTTTGAGCGACATTGAGAGAACATATTTGAACCAGTTGTTGTTGAATGGTTGCACAGATGATGTTGTAGTGGCGACGAGTGATGCTGTGGCGTTCAGTGATGCTGTGGCGTTCAGTGATGCTGTGGTAGCGCATAGTGATGTTGTGGTGCCCCTGAGTGATGCTGTGGTGGTGCGATAGATAGAGCGAGGGCGATAGATAGATAGAGTGAGGGCGATAGATAGATAGAGTGAGGGCAATAGATAGATAGAGGGAGGGTGATAGATAGATAGAGGGCGAAAGATAGATAGAGTGAGGGCGATAGATAGATAGAGTGAGGGCGATAGATAGATAGAGTGAGGGTGATAGATAGATACAGTGAGGGCGATAGATAGATAGAGGGAGGGTGATAGATAGATGGATAGATAGAGTGAGGGTGAAAGATAGATAGAGTGAGGGCTAAAGATAGATAGAGTGAGGGCTAAAGATAGATAGAGTGAGAGCGATAGATAGATAGATAGATAGATAGATAGATAGATAGATAGATAGATAGATAGATAGATAGATAGATAGATAAGAGTGAGGGCGATAGATAGATAGATAGATAGATAGATAGATAGATAGATAGATAGATAGATAGATAGATAGATAGATAGATAGATAGATAGATAGATAGATAGATAGATAGACAGACAGATAGAGGGCGATCAATAGATAGATAGATAAATAGATAGATAGATAGATAGATAGATAGATAGATAGATAGATAGATAGATAGATAGATAGATAGATAGATAGATAGACAGACAGATAGAGGGCGATCGATAGATAGATAAATAGATAGATAGATAGATAGATAGATAGATAGATAGATAGATAGATAGATAGACAGACAGACAGACAGACAGACAGACAGAGGGCAATCGATAGATAGATAGATAGACAGACAGATAGATAGACAGACAGATAGAGGGCGATCGATAGATAGATAAATAGATAGATAGATAGATAGATAGATAGATAGATAGATAGATAGATAGACAGACAGACAGACAGACAGACAGACAGAGGGCAATCGATAGATAGATAGATAGACAGACAGATAGAGGGCGATGGATAGATAAATAGATAGATAGATAGATAGATAGATAGATAGATAGATAGATAGATAGATAGATAGATAGATAGATAGATAGATAGATAGACAGAGGGCGATAGATAGATAGATAGATAGATAGATAGATAGATAGATAGATAGATAGATAGATAGATAGACAGACAGACAGACAGACAGACAGAGGGCGATCGATAGATAGATAGACAGACAGATAGAGGGCGATCAATAGATAAATAGATAGATAGATAGATAGATAGATAGATAGATAGATAGATAGATAGATAGATAGATAGATAGATAGACAGACAGACAGAGGGCGATCGACAGATAGATAGATAGATATATAGATAGATAGATAGATAGATAGATAGATAGATAGATAGATAGATAGATAGATAGACAGACAGACAGACAGACAGATAGAGGGCGATAGATAGATAGATAGATAGATAGATAGATAGATAGATAGATAGATAGATAGATAGATAGACAGACAGACAGACAGACAGACAGAGGGCGATCGATAGATAGATAGACAGACAGATAGAGGGCGATCAATAGATAAATAGATAGATAGATAGATAGATAGATAGATAGATAGATAGATAGATAGATAGATAGATAGATAGATAGATAGATAGATAGATAGATAGATAGATAGATAGATAGATAGATAGATAGACAGAGGGCGATCGACAGATAGATAGATAGATAGATAGATAGATAGATAGATAGATAGATAGATAGATAGATAGATAGATAGATAGATAGATAGATAGATAGACAGACAGACAGACAGACAGACAGAGGGCGATCGATAGATAGATAGATAGACAGACAGATAGAGGGCAATCGATAGATAAATAGATAGATAGATAGATAGATAGATAGATAGATAGATAGACAGACAGACAGACAGACAGACAGAGGGCGATCGATAGATAGATAGATAGACAGACAGATAGAGGGCGATCGATCGATAGATAGATAGACAGACAGATAGAGGGCGATAGATAGACAGATAGAGGGCGATAGATAGACAGATAGTGGGCGATAGATAGATAGACAGACAGATAGACAGAGTGAGGGCGACAGACAGAGTGAGGGCCACAGACAGAGTGAGGGCCACAGATAGAGTGAGGGCCACAGATAGAGTGAGGGCCAAAGATAGAGTGAGGGCGACAGATAGAGTGAGGGCCACAGATAGAGTGAGGGCGACAGATAGAGTGAGGGCCAAAGAGTGAGAGCGATAGATAGATAGATAGATAGATAGATAGATAGATAGATAGATAGATAGATAGATAGATAGATAGATAGATAGATAGATAGATAGATAGATAGATAGATAGATAGATAGATAGATAGATAGATAGGTAGATAGAGTGACAAGAGATCAGATAGTAAAAAAGCAAGACTTCTGGTGACCAAACAGGAGCTTGAATGTCATATTTCTGGCTGCAGCACTTAAATTAAAATGCAGTTCATTTAACTAAGATTACCCCTTAAGGTGAGTGCCCTGCTGTGGCGTTTTACTGGGTTCCAAATATAATGTAAGCATGTAAAAACATTGAAGAGGCCTTCAGCGTGGCAAATACTAATTGCAAAGCATGTGGTACTCCTTCAAAAACCATATGATTAATGTGGTTGTAGGTGGCCAAACTTCATCTTGTAAATTACTCTTCTTTTAGAATAGAGCCGTCTCTTTGGCACCAGAAGCCTTGCAGACACCCCTTACAATAACCACTTATTGTGAATTACGCTGTGGTTACTAAAGAGGTTTGGTAACTCCCTGCACCCGTGGGTTTCCACTTCATAACAAGCATTGGCATAGCAATAGTTTTTGCTTTTGTGACCTTATACTTTTTTATGCAGCATTTATCCTCTGTTCAACTACATCCTGTTGTGTGTATAAACCCTTTTACCATCCCAAATGCGAAACCTATTGCCTATGCCAATGCTTGGTGTGGTTGTGTGTGTTGTTGTGTGTGTTTGTGTGTGTGGGTGGTTGTGTGTGGTTTTGTGAGGGTGGTTGTGTGTGTTGTGTGTGGATGTGTGTGGTTGTTGTTGTGTGGGTGGTTGTGTGTGTGTGTGTGTTTGCATGAACTGTACCCGAAGGGATTGAAGCTCTTTGAAGGCCTACTAGTTTAGAATGCAGCATGACGTAGTAATGTACTTGCTGCAGAAATGGGCAGAAGGCAGTAGGTTTTTTTTTCTGTAGGGTATGCCATGTGCATTTTTTTAATTAAAAAATAACGAGCACATTGCTATGGTGCGAACTGGTCCAATGGCATTGAAGTTCTTTACGCGCGCACTAGTTTCTAATGCAGCTTGTTTTATTAATTTACGTGCTGCACAGAGGCCTCCATGTATTGTGAGAAATGTGTGATTGTATCATTTGTTCCGTGTTGATTCAAGTTTTTAACATTTGTATAGTATTGGAGGCGGAGGGACCGACCCGAGGAGACGCATTTTAACCTTTGTGCTGGAGTTTGTGAAGCATGTGTATGAAGCTAGCTAATATGATTTAAAGCAAGTGAAGTGTGGTCAATAAAGGGAAGCATACCTGCTACCCCTGGCTTGCCCTTCAGCGTGCCCTGTTGCTAACTGGTCGCAGATTCATGGCACATGGAATAAAACATCAGCAGGAACGTAAAAGAACTGTTTGTAGATTCTCGTGTTACCCTCTCCATGTCGCTTCAGCAGCACATAGAAGGTCAAACAGAGTTAAACAGTGGAAAGAGATCAACCCAAGGAAGTCGGGGGAGCCAGGTGGGTGCAGAATGGCTCAGCAAGTTAGTCGTGCTTGCTGCGGTTATCTGCGGGTCATTGGCATGTCCAACTCCTCCTTCCATCCTTCATGGGCCCCTAAGCCCGGCACCATTTAAACTGGTTATTCAATAAGTATATCTCTCACCCGATGAACAATCTGGATATTTGATAGAAAGAAGAAATGACCTCGGAGGCGGAGCCTGGTTGTGAAACATACCCCTTGAGTTAGTCAGACTTGATTGAGCTGCGCGTAGTAATCAGAGCCCCTGCCCTTCCTAAACTGGGACATTGACGCAGCGGGTGTTAGCTGATAGCTGCCATTAGCATAGAAGAAAGGCGAAGCGCTCAAGTGGGTACTAAAAGGCATTTTTGGCACTTTCAGACATTCACAGAACCCTAGTAGTTCTGTAATCAGCCGTTTTTAAAGCCTTGTAAAGCGACCCAATGGAGCCACCCACCACAGGGAGTCATGGTTCAGCCTACGAAGGGGGCCAGGGAGGGGCCTGTGCTTTTAGCACCTGCTGACCAACGAACACGGAGGCCCAGTTAACCTCCAGGCCTGGTGCTCAGAGATAGAACTATGGCGCCCTTGCTGATGCTAGTAGATGCTTACCGTACTCTCTGCGAGAGCTTGGCAAACTGTTGCTCTGGGCATGAAACCAGCATGAGCCTTTCCTGGTACGTGCAGTCTCAGACTAGAGACTACCCAGCAAGTATGATGAAGAGTAGTGACGCGCACACCTTCTTGACGTCGTACAGCTTAAAGGGGAGGTGCTCTATTCATTTAAAGATGATAGCACACAGCTCCGGAGTTGGAAGCTGAAAGAAGCGCGATGATGCGCATACCAAATTCAAGGCAACCATTAAAATTGCACTGTCACATGGCGATTTCTTATTTTAAAAACAGTTATACAGTGATGCACACACCTTTAAAACAGAACAGCGTTTACTCATTTTACAACAGTGCCTTACGGAAGGGAGAAAAAAGAGAGACTAAATAAAAGAAAGGAAAAAGAAAGTGTTTACAAAAGAACCAGTTGCGATACATAAGGACTTAGGATTACGTGAGTTACATAAAAGGTACAAACAGGAAACAAGAAAGGGTGGGCAGGGGATAAAAGGCAAGAAATGGGAAATGAAAGGCAAGAAAGGGTGAGTGGGCGGGAAATGAACGGCAAGCAAGGGTGGGAGGGCGGGAAGTTAAACAAGTTAAAAAAAATAAAAGTACACTGGGAGGGGGGAGGAGAAACGCAAAGTGAAAGTAGGCAGTGAATAAATTAGGGGAGGAGATATGCCTGAGGCAGAGCGCACGCTGGGGGATGCCTGTGGGAGTGAGGCTGGTGGCTTTGATGTGCACTCGCTTTTTAGGTCAATGCGCTTACGCATTGAGCTTGCTTTTCACGGGCCCAGCATCAAATCGCCCGATGGTTAAGCTCTGGTTAAGCCCCAATATATGCCCCAATATCTCTCGCAAGCTCAATGCGCAAGCGCATTGACAGGCTCGGCCTAAAAAAGAAGAGGGATACAGCAGTGATCCACGGCCAGTTGTGCTACATTGACCCTGGTGCACTCAGTGTAACACGCGCATACACGCGAGAGCTTCGAACTGTTCCCTTTTTCTGGAGGTATTGATATAGCGCTTACTAACTCTGACACTAGCAGGAAAGGGAGGGGCCGCTTCATTCCGTGCAAAGGAAGGACACAGCAGTGATTCACAGCCAGCTGTGTTACACTGACCCTGGTGCACTCAGTGTAATGCACTGTATAGTTAAGTAATTCATACAGAGCGTATCTAGGCGCGACATGCACAGTAGAGCTGAGTAATTCACACAGAGCGTATCTAGGCGCGACAGAGCTGAGTAATTCACACAGAGCGTATCTAGGCACTACAGAGCTGAGTAATTCATACAGAGCGTATCTAGGCACTACAGAGCTGAGTAATTCATACAGAGCGTATCTAGGCACTACATGCACAGTATAGTTCAGTAATTCATACAGAGCGTATCTAGGCACTGCATGCACAGTATAGCTGAGTAATTCACACAGAGCGTATCTAGGCACTACAGAGCTGAGTAATTCACACAGAGCGTATCTAGGCACTACAGAGCTGAGTAATTCATACAGAGGGTATCTAGGCACTACATGCACAGTATAGTTCAGTAATTCATACAGAGCGTATCTAGGCGCGACAGAGCTGAGTAATTCACACAGAGCGTATCTAGGCACTACAGAGCTGAGTAATTCATACAGAGCGTATCTAGGCACTACAGAGCTGAGTAATTCATAGAGAGCGTACCTAGGCACTGCATGCACAGTATAGCTGAGTAATTTTCTCAGAGCATATCTAGGCACTACATGCACTGTATAGTTGAGTAATTCATACAGAGCGTATCTAGGCGCGACATGCACAGTATAGCTGAGTAATTGATACAGCGTATCTAGGCACTACATGCACAGTATAGCTGAGTCATTGATAGAGAGTGTATCTAGGCACTACATGTACAGTTTAGCTGAGCAATTCATACAGAGCGTATCTAGGCACTACATGCACAGTATAGAGGAGTAATACAGGGTAGGTCTAGGAGACTATGACGTGCCGTTGGCACCCTACATTTATTTACAAAGCACCCTTTCCTGGGGCTGTAAGTCACCCCTCAGAGCACGTGCTGGGACCTCTGGGGAAGTGACTGCGGGTCCCAGTCACTCAACTCCTGGAAACTCGATGTGAAAGAGTAAAGGATGCGCACCTTTCTTTGCCCTCCAATGCAATCAGCGTTGAATGGACCCCTGGGGTTCCGGTCGGATGAGGGGGAGGAAGAAACTGCAGATTCCAGGAATGTTTGACTTTACCTGCCTAAAATCACAGCGGGGCGCGGGGCGGAGCCGGCACTCAACCCCAAACAATCGATTTAGTAAACGCCCTCCTTGGGAATAGGTGGGCCCGTTGGCCAGAAGTCTGCCCCGGTCTGCCTTTGTTCCTGAGGGGAAGGGTGGGGGTCCTTGGCCTGAAGCCCCCACCCCCAGGTGCCTTTGTAGTGGGGGGGAGTATACGGGCCAAGGACGCCCCTTGTTTGCTTGAACCAATAAAGGCCAGTGTCCAAGGGGAAGTGGCTGGGAGGGGGGTCATCTCAAGCCGGGATGACCCCTCCCCCCGGAGATCTGCCCAGACAGGCTTGAGTTGGACAGGCTTGGGGGGAGTGAGTGCTGCGGGAACAGCTGCCGGGGCGGGAGAGGGGCTGCCAGAGCCGGGTGTCTCGGGACAGGACAGCTGAACACGCTGCCCTCAGACTCGGGGTGCGGCCGGAGGAGGGGACGGGGGCAGGAGGAGGGGACAGGGGGCTCCCGGGACAGGAGGAGCAGGACAGAGGGGCTGGGGCAGGAGCTGGCAGACGGGGGGAGCTGGGGTCAGCAGTTAGGGAGCTGGGAGCTGGGGTCAGGGGTGAAGCCACCGGCAGGCGTGCTCCAAACTCTCCGAGACAGGAAGGGGGGAGAGGGAAGGAGTAAAGGAGAAGTGGAGAGAGTGAAATAGAAAAAGAGAGAGGAGGAAGGACATCGGCGAAGAAAGGAGGAAAGGAGCAAAGGGGAAACGAAAGGGAAAGTGAGGAGAGGGAAGTAAGGGGGTGGGGAGCAGAGAGGGGGGAGAGGTAAGGGGGCTCCTGCACTGAGGAAGTGTCATGGCCAGGCTTAAGATATAAAGGCTGAGTCGGGGGTTCAAGGGGTCACTCGCGGGGTACCACGAGTGGACCAGGGGCGCCAGTGGTGAGACTGGGAGTCCTTTATCCGGAACATTAGGGCTGATTCAGGGGTTTTAGGGGTGATCCTGGGGTGCTGGAGAGAGCCCGGGCGAGGAGTGAGCACCGAGTGAGCACCGGGTGAGGAGCGAGCACCGGGTGAGGAGTGAGCACCGGGTGAGGAGTGAGCACCGGGTGAGGAGCGAGCACCGGGTGAGTGAGCCCGTGCTTAGGAGGCGCAGTGCCCAGGGGCCCGGGATGGGTCCGAGAGGCCCCCGTGGGGCCCTGTTGCTCCTGCTTTTCTTGCAGGGGGGCCTCGCGGAGCCCCGACAGGAGGCCCCCACCATCGCCTTCGTCTTCGACGTCACGGGCTCCATGCACGACGACCTCCTGCAGGTGATTGACGGCGCCTCCCGCATCCTGCAGCGCAGCCTGAGCCGCCACCCCCGGGGGGCCGCCGTCAGCAACTACGTACTGGTGCCCTTCCACGACCCGGGTAAGGACAGCGGGGTACGGGGTCTTGGGGGTGGAGGGTACGGGGCCTGGCGCATACTCCAGGCGGTACTGTGCTAGGGATGCTGGTATGGACTGGGACTAGAACATCCTGTAGGAGGGAGTACTGGGTCCAGAGCATCCTATAGGAGACAGAATTGCTACTAGTACATCCTATAGGAGAGAGTACTGGCACCAGAACATCCTATAGGAGAGAGTACTGGCACCAGAGCATCCTATAGGAGACAGAATTGCGACTAGTACATCCTATAGGAGAGAGTACTGGGACCAGAGCATCCTATAGGAGAGAGTACTGGGACCAGAGCACCCTATAGGAGAGAGTACTGGGACTCGAGCATCACATAGGATAGAGTACTGGGACTAGAACATCCTATAGGAGAGAGTTCTGGGACCAGAGCATCCTATAGGAGAGAGTACTGGGACCAGAACATCCTATAGGAGAGAGTACTGGGACCAGAGCACCCTATAGGAGAGAGTACTGGGGCCAGCGCATCCTTTAGGAGAGAGTACTGGGACCAGAGCACCCTATAGGAGAGAGTACTGGGACACGAGCATCACATAGGATAGAGTACTGGGACTAGAACATCCTATAGGAGAGAGTTCTGGGACCAGAGCATCCTATAGGAGAGAGTACTGGGACCAGAACATCCTATAGGAGAGAGTACTGGGACCAGAGCACCCTATAGGAGAGAGTACTGGGGCCAGCGCATCCTTTAGGAGAGAGTACTGGGACCAGAGCATCCTATAGGAGAGAGTACTGGGACTAGAACATCCTATAGGAGAGCGTACTGGGACTAGAACATCCAACAGGAGAGAAAATTGTGATTAGAGCATCCTATAGGAGATAGTACTGGGGCTAGAGCAGCCTATTGGAGAGAGTACTGGGACTAGAGCATCCTATAGGAGAGATACGTGTGACTAGAGCAACCTATAGGAGAGAGTAATGGGACTAGAGCATCCTATAGGAGAGAGTAATGGGGCTAGAGCAGCCTATTGGAGAGAGTACTGGGACTAGAGCAGCCTATAGGAGAGAGAATTGTGACTACAGCATCCTGTAGGAGAGAGTACTGGGACTAGAGAATCCATTAGGAGAGATAATTCCGACTGGAGCATGTTATAGGAGAGCGTACTGGGACTAGAGCATCCTATAAGAGAGAGAGTTGCAAATAGAGCTAGCTATAGGACTTGACTTGCTATAGGAGAGAGTACTGGCACTAGAGCATCCTATAAGAGAGAGTACAGGGACTAGAGCATCCTATAAGAGAGAGAATTGCGACTAGAGCTAGCTATAGGAGAGAGTACTGGGACTAGAGCATCCTATAAGAGAGAGTACTGGGACTAGACCATCCTATAAGAGAGAGAATTGCGACTAGAGCTAGCTATAGGAGAGAGTACTGGGACTAGAGCATCCTATAAGAGAGAGAATAGCGACTAGAGCATGCTATAGGAGAGAGTACTGGGACTAGAGCATCCTATAAGAGAGAGTACTGGGACTAGACCATCCTATAAGAGAGAGAATTGCGACTAGAGCTAGCTATAGGAGAGAGTACTGGGACTAGAGCATCCTATAGGAGAGAGTACTGGGACCAGAGCTTCCTATAGGAGAGTGTACTGGGACTAGAGCATCCTATAGGAGAGATTAATGGGACTAGAGCATCCTATAGGAGAGAGAATAGCAACTAGAGCATGCTATAGGAGAGAGTACTGGCACTAGAGCAGCCTATAGGAGACAGTACTGGGACCAAAGCATCCCATAGGAGCGAATACTGGGACCAGAGCATCCAATAGGAGAGAGTACTGGGACTAGAACATCCTAGAGAGGAGAGTAATGGGACTAGAACACCCTATAGGAGAGAGTATTGGCACTAGAACATCCTATAGGAGAGAGTTCTGGGACCAGAGCATCCTGTAGGAGAGAGTACTGGGGTCAGAGCATCCTATAGGAGAGAGTTCTGGGACCAGAGCATCCTATAGGAGAGAGTACTGGGACTAGAACATCCTACAGAGGAGAGTACTGGGACTAGAACATCCTATAGGAGAGAGTACTGGGACTAGAGCATCCTATAGGAGAGAACATTGTGATTAGAGCATCCTACAGGTAAGGATTCTGGGTCCAGAGCAGCTTATTGGGGAGAGTACTGGGACAAGAACATTCTTTAGGAGAGAGTACTTGAACTAGAACATCCTACAGAAGAGAGTACTAGGACTAGAACATCCTATGGGAGAGAGTACTTGAACTAGAACATCCTAGAGAGGAGAGTACGGGGACTAGAACATCCTATAGAATAGATTACTGTGACCAGAGTATCCTACAGGAGAGAGTACTGGGACCAGAGCATCCTATAGGAGAGAGTACTGGGACCAGAGCATCCTATAGGAGAGAGTACTGGGACCAGAACATCCTATAGGAGAGAGTACTGGGACTAGAATGTCCTAGAGAGGAGAGTACTGGGACTACAACATCCTATAGGAGAGAGTACTGGGACTAGAACATTCTATAAGATATAACATTGTCATTGGAGCATCCTACAGGCGAGGATACTGAGTCCAGAGCAGCTTATTGGAGAGAGTACTGGGACTAGAACATCCTTTAGGAGGGAGTACGTGAACAAGAACATACTAGAGAGGAGAGTACTGGGACTAGAACATCCTGTAGGATAGAGTACTGTGACCAGAGCATCCTATAGGAGAGAGTACTGGGACCAGAGCATCCTATAGGAGAGAGTACTGGGACTAGAACATCCTAGAGAAGAGAGTACTGGGACCAGAACTTCCTATAGGAGAGAGTACTGGGACCAGAACATCCTATAGGAGAGAGTACTGGGACCAGAGCATCCTATAGGAGAGAGTACTGGGACCAGAGCATCCTATAGGAGAGAATACTGGGACTCGAGCATCCTATAGGAGAGAGTACTGGGACCAGAGCATCCTATAGGAGAGAGTACTGGGACCAGAACATCCTATAGGAGAGAGTACTGGGACTAGAATGTCCTAGAGAGGAGAGTACTGGGACTACAACATCCTATAGGAGAGAGTACTGGGACTAGAACATTCTATAAGATATAACATTGTCATTGGAGCATCCTACAGGCGAGGATACTGAGTCCAGAGCAGCTTATTGGAGAGAGTACTGGGACTAGAACATCCTTTAGGAGGGAGTACGTGAACAAGAACATACTAGAGAGGAGAGTACTGGGACTAGAACATCCTGTAGGATAGAGTACTGTGACCAGAGCATCCTATAGGAGAGAGTACTGGGACCAGAGCATCCTATAGGAGAGAGTACTGGGACTAGAACATCCTAGAGAAGAGAGTACTGGGACCAGAACTTCCTATAGGAGAGAGTACTGGGACCAGAACATCCTATAGGAGAGAGTACTGGGACCAGAGCATCCTATAGGAGAGAGTACTGGGACCAGAGCATCCTATAGGAGAGAATACTGGGACTCGAGCATCCTATAGGAGAGAGTACTGGGACCAGCGCATCCTATAGGAGAGAGTACGGGGACTAGAACATCCTAGGGAGGAGAGTACCTGGGACCACAACATCCTATAGGAGAGACTACTGGGACTCGAGCATCCTATAGGAGAGAGTACTGGGACCAGCGCATCCTATAGGAGAGAGTACGGGGACCAGAGCATCCTATAGGATAGAGTACTGGGGCCAGAGCATCATATAGGAGAGAGTACTAGGACAAGAGTATTCTATAGGGGAGGCATCATCCTATAGGGGAGAGTACTAGGACCAGAGTATTCGATAGGGGAGGCATCATCCCATGGGGCGGGTACGCTTGTAATGACGGGCAGTGTCCGTACTTCGGATCGGGCTGCTGTAAGGGGCATTTACTCCTACCCTTGGAACGGGCTTTGGGAAATGGTTGTGGGTGCTGGGAGAGTGGGAGTTGGAAGGGTGGGATCGGCACCAGGAAACCCTCTCAGGGGATAAACAACCTCCCATAGACAGGGCTGGGCACACCCGTGCCACACACACCTGCTCAGAACCAGGACACCCTCAGGGGTGATAACCAACCTTCCACAGACAGGGCTGGGCACACACCTGCTCAGAACCAGGACACCCTCAGGGGTGATAACCAACCTTCCAGAGACAGGGCTGGGCACACACACCTGGCACACACCTGCTCAGAGCCAGGACACCCTCAGGGGTGATAACCAACCTTCCAGAGACAGGGCTGGGCACACACACCTGGCACACACCTGCTCAGAGCCAGGACACCCTCAGGGGTGATAACCAACCTTCCAGAGACAGGGCTGGGCACACATGGCACACACCTGCTCAGAGCCAGGGCACCCTCAGGGGTGATAACCAACCTTCCACAGACAGGGCTGGGCACACACCTGCTCAGTGCCAGGACACCCTCGGGGGTGATAACCAACCTTCCACAGACAGGGCTGGGCACACACACCTGGCACACACCTGCTCAGAGCCAGGACGCCCTCAGGGGTGATAACCAACCTTCCACAGACAGGGCTGGGCATACACCTGCTCAGTGCCAGGACACCCTCGGGGGTGATAACCAACCTTCCACAGACAGGGCTGGGCACACACCTGCTCAGTGCCAGGACACCCTCGGGGGTGATAACCAACCTTCCACAGACAGGGCTGGGCACACACCTGGCACACACCTGCTCAGAGCCAGGACACCCTCGGGGTGATAACCAACCTTCCACAGACAGGGCTGGGCACACATGGCACACACCTGCTCAGTGCCAGGACACCCTCGGGGGTGATAACCAACCTTCCACAGACAGGGCTGGGCACACACCTGCTCAGTGCCAGGACACCCTCGGGGGTGATAACCAACCTTCCACAGACAGGGCTGGGCACACACCTGGCACACACCTGCTCAGAGCCAGGACACCCTCAGGGGTGATAACCAACCTTCCACAGACAGGGCTGGGCACACACCTGCTCAGTGCCAGGACACCCTCGGGGGTGATAACCAACCTTCCACAGACAGGGCTGGGCACACACCTGGCACACACCTGCTCAGAGCCAGGACACCCTCAGGGGTGATAACCAACCTTCCACAGACAGGGCTGGGCACACACCTGCTCAGTGCCAGGACACCCTCGGGGGTGATAACCAACCTTCCACAGACAGGGCTGGGCACACACCTGGCACACACCTGCTCAGAGCCAGGACACCCTCAGGGGTGATAACCAACCTTTCACAGACAGGGCTGGGCACACACACCTGGCACACACACCTGCTCAGTGCCAGGACACCCTTAGGGGTGATAACCAACCTTCCACAGACAGGGCTGGGCACACACACCTGGCACACACCTGCTCAGAGCCAGGACACCCTCGGGGGTGATAACCAACCTTCCACAGACAGGGCTGGGCACACACCTGCTCAGTGCCAGGACACCCTCGGGGGTGATAACCAACCTTCCACAGACAGGGCTGGGCACACACACCTGGCACACACACCTGCTCAGTGCCAGGACACCCTCGGGGGTGATAACCAACCTTCCACAGCCAGGGCTGGGCACACACACCAGGCACCCGCATCTGCTCAGTGCCAGGACACACTCAGGGGTGATAACCAACCTTTCACAGACAGGGCTGGGCACACATGGCACACACCTGCTCAGAGCCAGGGCACCCTCAGGGGTGATAACCAACCTTTCACAGACAGGGCTGGGCACACAAACCTGCTCAGAGCCAGGGCACCCTCGGGTGATAACCAACCTTCCACAGACAGGGATGGGCACACACACCTGGCACACACCTGCTCAGAGCCAGGACACCCTCGGGGTGATAACTCAGACAAGCACAGAGAGTCCCCCGTGTTCGCTCTCTGCTGACCTCACTTCCTGCCTTCTCGAGCCTCTCAGCAGCAAACTGAAGGCCATTCAGGAGTTAAGAAAAGGAAACGCCATCCATTGTGTGATGTCCGTTCGCGGTCACAGGGGGTGTGAGGTCACCTCTGCTACCTCTTTAGTCTGGAGAATCCATGTCCATGGAGGTTACGCGAGGGTCGTCCATAGCGCCTGGACTCTGGCGCGTTCATCCTCCATAGCGCCTGGACTCTGGCGCGTTCTTTGTCCATAGCGCCTGGACTCTGGCGCGTTCTTTGTCCATAGCGCCTGGACTCTGGCGCGTTCATCCTCCATAGCGCCTTGACTCTGGCGCGTTTCTCACGCCTGGGCGCCTCGCGGGAGTGTCAGGATCCAGCCGCCCCCCTCGACGCTGGGGCCCCCGGGGCTGCAGTGTCTCATCCGCTCCTGCCGGACTTCCGGTCCTGCCTGGACAGGCCATTCTCATGAGCGCTCTTTGAAGTCTGATGACCCTGCCTGCAGCCTCTTGTCAGCCAGTGTCTCATCTGACCTTTGACCTGCGGCCCCGCCCCCGCGTGTCCTCATCAGGCCTGGGCATGTCTGCCCTCTCCCTCCAGGAAGACCCGCCATCCTGGGGGGCCGAACAGACATCGCATTAAACACCTGCACGTCACGGCCAACAGCCCGTGTGAGCGCCCCTAAAGCAGAACAGCGCCTTGTCTCGGCAGACACGTGGAATAAGAAAGAGGCGCTACACGGACACACCCCGGACCCCACCAGACCCGGGGAGAGGGGCATGTACCCAACAGCGGGTCCCATCCGGAGCTTCAAGGGTTAATGCTGTCCTCGAACCCCGGGCAGTGCCGAAAGAGAGGTTTGTGGAAGTCACAACTTCATGAAAACAAGACACGAGCGTCCGATATGCACAATATACATTTTAATGCAAAAAGACGAGATCAGAGGCGCTACATCAAGGCACAGGAAGGACTCTTAAACGATACTACCTACCAGTATCAATGACGTCACTCCAACATTGCACCCTGCAGTCCTGTCTGATGTAACATTTCCTGTACACTGATTTACACACATATGATTGTCTGTGCAATGTGTGTGTGATGTAAAGTGCTCTGACACCTCACACTGGCATGAGTGGCGCTATAAAACTAAATGAATCTGAGAGAGACTGGTTATGGAGACTTGAGGGGCACTGTTCAGGGGTGCTAGTGAGGGAATCCGTGGCAGAGGTGGCCATTGGGGGGCGCCAACAGACATTGTCACACAGGCCCCCACCAGGCTAAAGGCGGCCCTGCACCCAGCACGCATCCTTCACCATTCCATTATTTTTGAAAAGCACAACTTCTGAATTTAAAGCATAACATCATTGTTAGGGGTTCTCTTTAATAACAAGAATCGCTTTCTACCCGAATGAACCCTTTTAGCAATGTTGGGATAATGAAAGATGTGGCAAAAACATATAACTCCGAACATATACCTTGCAGACGGTTTGCATGCAGCTCTTTGATGACAGTTAATAGCTCAATGTTCTATATTAGGATTTTGACTTGTAAACCACAATTTACAGAAGGCGCTCTCTTACAGAAGCAGTAACCCACTGACCTATTCACAATATTTATATGCACTTTGTTATCTGCATGGTGCATGTTCTTAGCAGCAGGCATTGTAACCCTCTGCACTACCTTAGGATGAGTCAAATCTGACCAGCGTTATCTTGACATTTTAATTGATGCCTGTAAATTGCTGAAGGCCGGGAACGCGGCAGCAAGGGCTTTTAAAATTAGAGTATACTTGTAAAAATGACACCCAAAGCCAGCGCCCGGTGCGGTGGCACCGATCGCACCGCCCTAGAGCCGGCCTGGCCACATACCCTTGCCCCAGCTGCTGAGCATGCTGCGTGCTTCGGGCCCCTGGCTCCATTGAAGCCCCCATGCCTGCTTGCCCCTCCCCCATACCTGTTTGCCCCTCCCCCATGCCTGCTTGCCCCTCCCCCATACCTGTGTGCTCCCCTCCCCTTTCCTGCCTGGCTGCCCCTCCCCTCATGTTCTATAACAGAGCTGCTTAAACAGCGCACATGTGGGTCCTCCCGGCCGCAGACAGAAGACCTCCTTGTTCTATGCATGGATGACTTGAGGGGCGGGCGGGGGAGAGGGCGACTCCGGTACGGTGCAGACCCCTTCGCTTCCCTCCTCTTCCTCCCCGCAGCTCCTGTCTGCAGCCTTTGGCCCCACGGGCTCCTGGGAGTCATTACATTTTCCAATGCTTTAAACAGGTGTAAACTCCAAAGGAGCGAGCATCCGGGAACCTGCCTGCTGCAGAACAGCCTCCTTCGTGGGCTTCGTAACGGCCAGAGCTGCCGACTTTGGAGCTGGGGAACCAGGTTCGAGCCTCTGCGTTGACTCAGCACAGGGCCGGACTCGGTGCTGTACTTGTGAATTACAAAGGGGGGCAGGGCAGGCCCTGTCTGCTGCAGGACAGCCTAACCTGACAAAGATGTGAAAAATATCTGCCCAATGAAAGGACTTTGGCAGCTGTGAAATATGAATTTTACCGCCAAAACCATTGACTGCGTTGAGAACAAAGAAGGCTCGGGTCCTAATGCCTCCTGGACTGGACCACTGTAAATACAAGAAAAAAGAGTGTGTCCAGAAGGACTAGTTTGTACACGTTCAAGAGAGTACCCTAGACCCTCAATTCTAGGGTTCTTAGTGCTTTATTTTAGCGAACCAAATAAATATTTTTTAATGTCTTAAAAAATAAACCTTCCATTTTCAGAACACCGCATTTACAAAAACACATTTATTCACAATGATATATTCCACTTAATAACGAAAAAATTAAAACACAAAAATGACAAGTGAAACAAACTTAGACAATTGTGTGAACTAACATTGACATTGAAAGTACAACACCAGTCCTAGTTTTCACATAAGGTACCAAGCGGACGTTAGATTCGTAACTAGACGTTGTTAATTGTCCTGCCGAGGCCCAGAGACCGGGGGTTATGTCTTCAAACCAATCTTGCCTACACAAGAGGAAAAAATGATTACTATATTCCTTAAGGCACAATATATACACAATCCCCCGAGCTCACAAGAGCCAACGCGTTTCGAATCCACCCAATTCACGGATTCTCCTCAGGACTTGGACAAGGTTGATATCTTGAAAACGGCGCAATGTGCATCCGCCCTGTGTGTAGAGCAATAGCTGAAACCTCTTCTAAGTGCCTGACGGTTCAATTTGCCATGAGATGTGATGAAAAATCTTTAGTTAGAAATCCCATTTGCCACAGAGACTTTACAAAGTTGTACTGACGGCTTGACTGAAGTCAGTAATTGGCGCCTTACTGCCAGGGGAATCAATTTAACTCCATGAGGCTGCTCAGGCGATGCCCATCCCGATTCCACACTTCTTTAAACTTAGTCTGGATTAAATTGTTTTAGAACATTCTCCACACGCCCGATGTCTGCTACAATTCACCAAAAACCAACGACTTCACTGGGTCCCCGTAATTTGTTGGATGCAGCCTGCAACCTTGTCCCACTAGAGGATCACGATTTCCACCTCAGAGACTCAGTCAGGAGGGAGAATCTTTGACTGGTAGGCCCTGCCCAACTGAATATATCTAACCTCTGCTCTGTTGCCCGTGGCCTAAAATTGTGCCCTGCTCCGTCCAGGTCAACCATGAACAGTGACCTCTGATTGTGTGGAGAAGTGTGGCTCAGGGGTTAGAGGCAGACCCGGAAGCTGAGATCGGCCCTGGACCAGGGTTCAATTCCCCGCCTCGACGGGGCTTGGGCTCAATAATTCCACGGACTCGATAATTCTCGCTCCGGTGCCTACTCGACTCACGGGTTCACACTCTGCGACTCTGGGCAATAGCTTGCTTAATTCCCACAATGGCCCCTCGCGGTGGGATGCCTGACTTTCACCTTGTGGATACCTTGCTATCTCACAGGGGAATACCAGGACGGGTTCCCTAAGCAAGCGCCGGGAAACCCACTGCGGGTAGCTGTGCGCTATATAAGCTCAAATACATTTACATTGTCGCTTTTTAGGTCTTAGCTGGCGAAAGCAGCGCACATGCGCTGCTCTCGTCATATGAGAGCTTCTTGGAATCAATATGGATTTGGATGCTTTCGGAGACGAAGTTTAAGCCCCGCCCATCTTTTTAATTGGATAGCATCATCTCCCATGAAAAATGCTGGCTTCTGATTGTAAAGGAGGCTTCTTAGTCCCTCCCTGTTGCTGCCTTGTCTGCTTTTGGCCCCGCCCACCGGGATTGGGCATTTTACCGGCGGCAGTACACACACTCCCTCATTAGTCGGTTCGCACTCTTTTTTCTCCACTTGGCAAAGTCAGCCGCGTGTATATTTTCGCATCGCGCTTTTACTTAAAGTGAAAGCGTGATGCAAAAATAAACATGCGTCTGCCTTTGTGGTACCGCGCTTGTTAAGATTTAGTTTGCAATTATTGCTTTTACTAAAGGCCGTGCCTTACCTGGGCACATGGCCCTCCTTCCTTGTCATATTCTCTGCCTACCTCATACGAGTTCCCTGACCCTCACACGCTGAGCACTTGTGCATATGTGTTGAAATGCACGTTTTGTTCTTTCAATCAGTTACTGTCACCAGTATGATGTTCTACTTTTCTGCAACCTTTCAGGCGGCTTCAATCACTTTTGCCTGACACCTTCCAGGGTCTGCCCCTCAGGCGCTGAATAGAGAATTACTTGCCTTCCAGGCGGCACCATTCACGTTTGACGGACACCGTACTGGATCTGTCCCTCACACGAAGACATATTAATATTTGGCTTTTACCCTACATGAGCACTTGTCTGATTCTGTGCTCTTGCATATGTCCTGTTTCTCGTAATTTATTAGGCCTTTTTCAGTACCGTGGTGTTTAAGCGCAATTTGTGCCGTACATACTGTGCCGTACATACTGTGCCGTACATACTGTGCCGTACATACAATTGATCTGTGTTTCTTCGGGTTTTCACCCTCGATCATACGAGTGCTCGCCTGACCCTGCACATTTTTTTGTCAACCCCTGCATTAGTTTCCTATGATTGCGCAATTACCCTCATTCACTAGTTCAAGTCTGCCATTTATGCACTAGAATCGCATTTCATAGGCACTTGTTTGACACATGTCTGACACTCATGGCGGATCGTTTTAGTTCACTGGGACACCTTGAATCAGTACCCCTGACACATATCCTTTTAAATGACAGTTTTTCTGAACATCCTTGAAAGACTCATGGTAAGCATTTGTTACTCCGTTTAATGTCGTAATGCCCAACAATATATTGATGTACTTACGCTCTGGGAAGGGTGCCATGTTTCTCATATTATAAGCACTTGTAATTGATCTACATATGTATCTCACACGATGACATATGGGATATGTCCGTCATTTTGCCATATATACGCTCAGGGTTGCTTCTCTCCCTCAATTTGTCTATCCAACCACGGAACCCATTGGTCTTTGATCTTTGACATGACTTGGTGATTATGTACTTATGTTAATTGATTATTGTATTTATGCCATTTCAGATGTTTGATTTTCAATACAAATCAGAATGTTTATTTTGCCTATTTACATTTTTTCCTATATCCCTCTTTTTGTCCTGTTTCTCCCTTCTTCTCTTCTTCCTTTTTCTTCCTTTTCATCTTTTTTCATTTTTCCTTTCTGTTTACTTTATCCCATCTTCGCTTTCCATTCTTTATATCCCTTTTCTTCGTCCATGGTTTCATATCACTTTATTGATAGCCCGTGATTATTGACCGGTTTGGGTTCATTTAAATGTTTGTATTATTCACTCATGATGTATGTATCATTTATGCTTGTGGGCATTTCTAATTATCAGCCTTGAAAAAGCCCTCGGCCAACCGGCCATTGGGCGAAACTCGTGTCAGCTGTTTTGTCTTTTTCCAATATTATTAGGTGCTACTAAGAAAATAAGTAAGCATTGGCTTAGCCAATAGGTCTCACCTTTGGGACCTTATAAGTGTTCAGTTATCCAACACAATATCCTTGGTGCAAGGACATCAAATGTTGCATGGCTAAACACTTAGAAGGTCCCAAAGGCGAGACCTATTGGCTATGCCAATGCTTTTTTGCTATTTCTTGGTGCATTTTTCCATAAATGTTTAAACATTTATATCTCAAGGTTCCCTTTATTGATTTTGAAATTTTTGTGTCATTTGACTCATTCAATTTCCACTTATTTATAATGTACTAGCAGCCCGTCCCGACGTTGTCCGGGGATGAATTGTTGCCGGCCAGTAGTATATTGTTTTGTAGGATTTTGTTTTGATAGCATTTCTTATCTGTGACAGGCCTGTGAAACGCTCCGATTCACAGTGCACTGTTGATGCACTTAAGAGTGCGTGTTCAGTAGTGTGTGAAGTCGAGTTTCCCTACTTTATTTTTCCTTGCACTAGTATATAGCGCGAACTTGACAACATGGCATGAGCACAGTTTACATTACAGAAGAACACATTCATTTGTGGTAGGCACGGGGAGACAAAGCGATTTGCCTGGAATCACAGGATGTTGAGCTGATGCTGAGATTCCAACGTAGCTCCCCAGCTCTAAAGTTCGCAATTCTAGAACTTGTGGCGGGAGGTGTGTCTAAAAGTGTATGTCGTTGCTGGCCATCAATGAGAGAGACCTGTGCATTTTTCAAATGGGTGGTGAAAAAATATGAGTATGTTGCTGGAGATGTGGGCCGCTGTGCCACCAATGTACTTACCGGGGAGGGTAAACAGCCATTATTCCGCAACATTCTTTCCGCATACCATCACTCCACATACTTTCATTACGAAAGTACCATGACTCCGCAATGGCATTATAACGCACGGCATTACATTTTATATGCTTTTACCACGCATACATTTACAACGAAATTCGTTGTAAATGCATGAATGGTAAAAACATGTTTTTTTAATGTTTGGCTAAGGTAAGTATGGGTATGGGGGTATATGTTTTGGGGTACTAAGGTATATGTTTTGGGGTGTTTGGGTATTTTAAGGGTTCAGATATAGTTTTGGGTTATGGGGCACAGGGGTAGTTTTAGGGTTTAGGGATAGGTATGGGTTTTGGGGTACAGGGGTATTTTTAGGGTTCAGGGCTAGGTTTGGGTTTTGGGGTACAGGGGTATTTTAGGGTTCTGGGGTAGGTTTGGGTTTTGGGGTAGAGAGGTATTTTTAGGGTTCAGAGCTAGGTTTGGGTTTTGGGGTATAGGGGTATTTTTAGGGTTCAGGGGTAGGTTTGGGTTTTGGGGTACAGGGGTATTTTAAGGGTTCAGGGCTAGGTTTGGGTTTTGGGTTTTGGGGTACAGGGGTATTTTTTAGGGTTCAGGGCTAGATTTGGGTTTTGAGGTACAGTGGTATTTTAGGGTTCAGGGGTAGGTATGGGTTTTGGGGTACAGGGTTATTTTTAGAGTTCAGGGGTAGGTTTGGGTTTTGAGGTACAGGGGTATTTATAGGGTTCAGGGCTAGGTTTGGGTTTTGGGGTACAGGGGTATTTTTAGGGTTTAGGGAAAGGTTTGGGTTTTGGGGTACAGGGTATATTTATAGGGTTAAGATGGGTTAGTGTTTAAGGGTGTTGGGGTATTTTAAGGATGGGGTGGGTTATGATTATGGGGTGCAGGGGTATTTAAAGGGAGCAGGGTGGGATTAGCACATGTTATGAGACATGGCATGAAGGGCGGAACCTACCACACGCCCCCAGCGTTTGTCACACCCACAGCACAACGCAGACACGCCCACAAGGGACTACTTTGCTGACACGGTTCTTTACCTTTTAAATGTATATGGTGGGCGTCTGCATAGCCTATGTCCTTCTGCTGCAACTGCCTTTTCCAACGCTGTGATGGGTGTTGTGATTGGTGCTGTGGTTCCTGAGATTACCCACCTCAAATGTTTGGACTCTCTCTTTATTATATTAGTATGGATATGGATTGGTTGTGATATTTTTATTGTGTTGTGTCCTGACTTTTTAACTGTTTTGTTACCGTAATAAACATCACACATTTTCCTAAACTAAGCCTGCCTGCTCTTTGTGATAGCTATCCTGGGGTTCATTCTTACAGTGTTTTTCCCTGACAAGTTGGTGTTCCTATTTCTTGTGGTGGATTCAAGTCGATCCCAATTAATAAGCCCCCTCATAACAGTTGTCCTTCGAGGAACGGGCAGCGTCCGGGGAGATACCACGTTTAGGGTCCAGTTCTCTGTCAGAGAGGAGCTTTCAAGCTCCTGCCCCACAGAGCGGGAGAAGCTCTCTCCAAGTCTGTTTCCCAAACTGAGGGAAAAATGGTTGGGGGTAAAAAAAAGTGTATTCAAGCCCAAAATGAGATCCCTAAATGGTCCTTGTTGAAGAATCATGGAAGGAAAAGGAAGGGAAAAAGTAACCGGAGGCAGAGTGGGGCGGCTGCGTCCTAAAGCTCCACTAATGTATCCGTACACTGAAGTCATTAAATACAGTATGTAACTGTGTTCTATTTTGTTCTAGATGTTTATTTGTTCTTATGTTTATTATTGTGTTCTAGATATGTATCTTCCTTATCTGTCTGTAAAGCGCTCTGATACTCTGGGTCCAGTAGCGCTATATAAAACCTTTTAAATAAATAAATAAAATAAAATAAATTTAGGGTCTGGCAGAGCAGTAGAAATGCAATAAACTGGCAGTCCCCCTATTCAAGACCTTTCGAGATTCCCAGATGGTTCCAAACAAAGAAAATGTACATCAGAATGTTGCTGCTAAGTGGGGTGGACGGTTTGAGATTCTTGCACCGAAGACCCAATGATGACAGGCTGTAGGTGGAGCGCAGGTTTGATAAGGACGATATTGATCACGTCTTTAGGTCTCGCCTAAGACAACATATGCTCTGTCACTTGTGAGTCTAATGTTCTTTAAAAAAACTTAAAAAGGGCCTTGAGCCTGCCTTTTACTGGCCATTGGTCAGCTGCAACATCACTCTCGTTTCCTTGCTTCCCATTGATCAGCGTGTGCTGTTTTAATGTAGTCTTTGCACGGTTTCACTTAGTCTTCGTGTGTTTGTCCGTGCCATGGAGCATGGACCAAGTACTGCTTCATTTCGGTAGCCAGATATAGAAACATATATAGATACAGATATATAGGTAGTGCAAACTCAGCCCAAGGGCATTTAGTGGTATATGTGAGCACCAGTTACATTACGCAAAGTCACATTCATTTGTTATGCTGGTTAAGTTATGTGCAGAGGATCACAGGATGTTGAGATGACACTGGGATTCAAACTGGGTTCCCCACATTCTTTCCTGTTCTTGCTTTCTTCCTATTCCCACGCCCATATTGCTTTCTTTTTCTCTCTGTCACCCATGTGCTTCTGTTTCTTTTGTGCATAGCGCAAACTCTGCCGAATGCCATTGGGGCGCTTTATGTTAGCTCCAGTTACATTACACAAGTTGGATGCAAAGATGTTATGGTTTTGATCCAAAACCTGAAACTGACTAAACCTCAGCAGCTGTTGTGAACTGTGTCCACCCTTGGCCCGAGCACTGGTCATAGATCTTGCTGGTGATATCACACATCACTGCAGCACCGGCACAGCCCACATCTGAGCAGCTGCAGAGGACTGCACTTTTCAGCATCTGTTTTGGGTGTCATTTTTCTTTATTACTGCACCCGCCCCACCTCCACTTTACGCTCTCTGTTGTCTGTGTGCTTCTGTATGTATATCCATCTACTTTTGGTATTCACAGAAGGCATTTAGTGGTAGTAAAGTTAGGACTCCTAACTTTTCTACTCCTAACTGAATTATACTAACTTTACGACTTTCAGAATCCTAACTTTACTACTACTAAATGGTTTCTGTGAATACCAAAAGTAGTAAGTTTAGGATTTTATCTCAGATTAGTTCTGTGAATCGTCCCCAAAGTGATTTCACCCTGACTCCAGCCGAGAAGGCGCCCGTCCAGAGTCTGGCAGTTTTCTGTGACTCGATGAGCAAACAATTCAATTACTACCAGAAATGCCAGATTTGAATGTAAATACAAACCCGTCGACTGGAAAAGTAGTTAATTATTGAATTCATGGATTGAGGTTGTACAGACTAAAATCTACAGGAATATACTAAATCTAAACTGCGGCAGTGGCAGGGGGCAGCGAGACCGGTACGTGGCACCTTTAGTGCGGGGGAACAGTGGCCTCATCTTTTAAAGGACTGTATTGATCCAGCGTACGTGCAAGGTACAACAGGCATTTCCATGTTTCACTCTATGCAAAAAAGAAGCCGAGAACTCTGGGTGGTTGTCAAGTTTAGGTGGAAAGCAGCTCCTGTTAGAGCACTCTCAACACCAGCGACACTCTAGATCTGCTCACCTCAAATGTCTGCTTTTCTATCGAAGTCTTTAAGCTTCGGATTGGCGCAGTGCCATCCCTGCAGAGATAGCATGGGACAAAGACTTCTGCCATTTCTACAGCAAAGTTTTTAAGCATAAGACTAGCACAGTGCCACCCACCTTGAGCTGTAAAATAACAAACGTATTTTACCACTCTAGGCACAGTATTTCAGCTGCGGATTGGTAAAATACCACACACCCCAACCTGGAATGAACAGTGGCTGCTCGCCGAGGGAGTGCTGTGGGCGGGGGAGGGGCAGAGTGGGGGGTAGTAAACACCGGCATACAGAGGTACGGGGTTAAGTGAATGAATAAGTTGGCGATGCAGTGCGCGCAATGTAAATTGTTATATTTATTGATTTACTTAACTCTGTACCTCCATATGCCGGAGTTTACTACCCCCCACTCTGCCGCTCCTCCGCCCCGCCCCACCGCCCTGCAGTATTCCCTCGGCGAGCCGCCACTGGGAATGAATAAAAGCAATCCCTGACACGTGTTTCGCCATGGCCCTGGCTCCTTGTTGTCGTCCATGAGTGCTTGCTTTCTGGGAATCTTTTTTTCGTTTTCGTGAGACACTCCACAAGAGTACATCTGTTTCCAGTTGTCTCCCTTGTATGCTGGTTCACAGCATACATCTCTGATAAGGTTTCCTGCCTCCTATCTTTCTGCTTGACTGACTCTACTAATCTCTGCCACTACTGGTTCATCCATCCCACATGCCTGAGGAACACTGTTCTGTCTACCAGCTTGTTTATTTTGGTCATTACTCTTTACTAATAGCAAACTAAAGCAATCCTCTTCCTCAATTTCCGGCACATGCCTTAGGCACTGAAAGTAGGGGAATCAGGGGCACCAAAGCACCCCCCAAATTACCATGCTGAGTTCAGAGGTGAATGAGCAATAAACAGGCCTTTACATGTTTTTCATCTTGTCTATGTTTGTCTTGCCATATTTGCTGTGCAATCAAGGTCAGAGGTCAAATGTTAGGTATGTCTTTGGAGGAAAGGGGGTGGTTATTCTTGTTTCTCTGACACCAAAGTGAGGGGACGTACGTGGCAATCATGCTGGGCATTGGTGTTTGAAACGAAAGGCTGAGGGATGTTATTTTTTTCTAGCACACAACAAAATGTAAATGGCAGTAAATAAACCGTACAAATATTTCAGACCATTCCAGATTTAGGAAAGCATAAATGAAGCACATTTCTTGCAGTTCTGTGTTGTGGGGGAAATAAATATTTCAATATGATCCACACAAATCAATACACTCGGTGGTGCCGATTTCCACACCTTATCGTGCACAGTTTTATCAGTAAGTATCAGTGTGTTCAAATGTAATAGTAATATCAATTCACACTACAACACTTCTCTCTGACGCTCTGTGCGACTCCACTAGACAACACACTCCTCCACTCTGCTCCACTCTATTCTACTCTCTGCCACTCCACAGTACGCCACTCCAGGACACTCTAGACCTCTCTATGCCCCTCCACTCTACAGCGCTCTGCTCTACGACACTCCACTCTATGCCACTCCACAGTACGCCACTCCAGGACACTCTAGTCCTCTCTATGGCCCTCCACTCTACAATACTCTGCTCTACGACAGTCCACTCTATGCCTCTCCACTTTACTCCGTGCTATGCCTCACTACACTGTGCCACTCCACTCTGACACTTTACTCCACTCTACGCCACTGCCCTCCACACCACTCCACTCTACGCCATTCCAGTCCATGCAACTCAACTCTGTGCCACTCGACTCCATGTCACTCGACTCCCAACACTCTACTCCACTCTAGACCACTCTGGGGCATGCCACTCTGACACTTGACTCTATGCCACTCCACTTTCCAGCACTCCCCTCCACTCCACGACATTCTACTCCACTCATGCCCCTTTGCTCCACTCCACACCTCTCTATTCCACTCAACACCACTCTTACTCTTCTCTACACAAATCCACACCACTTTACTCCACTCTAGGCAACTCCATTTTACGGCACTGCACTATACAACACTCTAAGACATTCTAAAACACTCCACTCCACTCTACATCACTTCACACCACTCTACGCCACTCCATCGAGGCCATTCCACTCCATGACACTCTACTCTACACCGCTCCATGCCACTGTACTCCACTCTACGTCACTCCATCGAGGCCATTCCACTCCATGACACTCTACTCTACACCGCTCCATGCCACTGTACTCCACTCTACGTCACTCCATCGAGGCCATTCCACTCCATGACACTCTACTCTACACCGCTCCATGCCACTGTACTCCACTCTACGTCACTCCAATCTACAACAGTCTACTCTACCTTACGCCACTCCTCTTTACTCCATCTATGCCACTCCACTCTACAGCACTCCACTCTACTCCACTCTACGGTACTTCACTCTACAGCACTCCACTCTACTCCACTCTACGGTACTTCACTCTACAGCACTCCATTCTACTCCACTCTACGGTACTTCACTCTACGGCACCCCACTCTACTCTACTATATAGCACTCCACTCTACGAAGTTGTACTTCACTCTAAACACTCCACTGCACTCAACTCCAAGCCACCCCATTCTCCTCCACGCCACTCTCTTTTATGCCACTAACTTTTGCCCATGCTGAACAGCAGTCACGTTGCTGTACAACCTGGCTACACACATTGACAAAGCCAATCGCTCTCACACAGGCGAGACCAATTGGCTATGCCAATGCTTGTTTCGCCTCATTACCATCTTTCTTAGTCAGGTGTCTCACACTCTCTCTCCACCTGGATCAGCATTGACCTATCAGCACTGACCTATCAGTAGTGACCTCTCATCAGTGACCTCTCATCAGTGACCTCTCATCAGTGACCTCTCATCAGTGACCTATCAGCAATGACCTCTCATCAGTGACCTATCAGCAATGACCTATCAGCAATGACCTCTCATCATTGACCTCTCATCAGTGACCTCTCACACTGACCTATCAGCCTGCAGTCTCTTGCTGCCTGTATGCACCTGGTGCTGCACCATCTTATGCACATATCTTGTTAATGGGTATTTTAAAACCAAGGCCACGCTTTCCAACACAGGTTAAAATGCAGCTCCTCGAGTCCACAGTCTCCCATTTATTTTATTTTTTTGGTTCCATTTTTTATTGATGAATCATCAATCGATCAATCTGTATTTATAAAGCCCGGCTGTTCTCCCGTGGGGGGGTTTCGGGCACTGGCGATTCATAGAAAGAGAAGAGTACAAGTTTGCAGTTGATTTACAAACCAGAATATAGAACGAAATATAGAGATAAAAACAATTCTAAGTATCTATAATTGTTCCAGGGACATGAAAGATAAAAGAACTCCCGTTTTTTCCAACTAGCTGCATAGTCATCATGACGGCAATTTCTTTTTTTTTGCCATTGCTGTTCAACGTCGGAAACTTTTTTTTTTCTTTTTGCGGACGCTAAACCGCATCAGCAACAAACCAAAATTGTCTCCAAACAAAGGCAAGGCCTATTGGCTCTGCCAATGCTTGTTGGTCAAGCATCCTATTCACTTGGCTGTAAGTAAGCACCACCTTAGTTTGTATACAGGTTAAACATTACAGAACAATGTTTTTGAATAAATATACTCAATTAAGAAAAAAGTACATCTTAATAAATATACATCCGCTCTAACAGAGGTAGGTTTTGATATAAGTAGAAGAATTTGGATTGAAATAGAAATAACCTTTAACCCAGCGGGAGTCTCTGTATATCAGGCCTTTCAATGAGGTATTCATGGCTGCAGAGAGGCAGAGACAGAAGATGTGGTGGCTGTGAGGTAGAAGACACGACTGCAGTGAGGTACAGGAAACAGGCCTTGCAGCAGCAGGCATCCATAATGTGTATGTGTAAAGCCCAGAAGGGTATCTTGGCGCTGAATAACAGATGTTTATTGTTACCAACTCAATGGTCTCATTTTATCAGCCTCGGAAGGATGAAAGACTGAGTGGACCCACCGGGATTTGAACCTGTGACCACGTCGTCAAACACAGGCTCCTACCGTGGATACATTAGTCCACTAGGACACCAGACCCGGCATGCTGTAGAGGTAGCAGGCATGGGTGCGGTGAGGTTCATGCAGTACGCATATTTTCAAGTGTGCAGCAGGCCTGGCTGCGGTGAGACAGGGGCAGCAGGCATGCTTTCAGTTATGTGGCACAGCCGACATTCCGGAGAGGCTGTAGGCATGGCTGTAGTGAGGTAGAGCCAGCATGCCTAAGGGAGAAGGTCTATCAGCCGTTGCTGCAGTGAGATGGAGGCAGCAGGCATGTCTTCACCGAGGCAGCAGGCATTCAGCGAGGCAGCATCCACTACTGCAGTGAGGTGGAGGCAGCGGGCATGGATTCAGTGAGGCAGCAGGCATCTTCAGTGAGGCAGCAGGCATGGCTGCAGTGAGGCAGCAGTATGCATGTCTTCAGTGAGGCAGCAGGCATGTCTTCAGTGAGGCAGCAGGCATGTCTTCAGTGAGGCAGCATGCATACCTTCAGTGAGGCAGCAGGCATGTCTTCAGTGAGGCAGCAGTATGCATGTCTTCAGTGAGGCAGCAGGCATGTCTTCACCGAGGCAGCAGGCATTCAGCGAGGCAGCATCCACTACTGCAGTGAGGTGGAGGCAGCGGGCATGGATTCAGTGAGGCAGCAGGCATCTTCAGTGAGGCAGCAGGCATGGCTGCAGTGAGGCAGCAGTATGCATGTCTTCAGTGAGGCAGCAGGCATGTCTTCAGTGAGGCAGTAGGCATGTCTTCAGTAAGGCAGTAGGCATGTCTTCAGTGAGGCAGCAGGCATGTTTTCAGTAAGGCAGCAGGCATGTTTTCAGTGAGGCAGCAGGCGTGTTTTCAGTAATGCAGCAGGCATGTCTTCAGTGAGGCAGCAGGCATGTCTTCAGTGAGGCAGCAGGTATACCTTCAGTGAGGCAGCAGGCATGTTTTCAGTGAGGCAGCAGGCATGCCTTCAGTGAGGCAGCAGGAATATCTTCAGTGAGGCAGGAGCAGGCATGGCTGCAGTGAGGCATTAGGCGTGTCTTCATTGAGGCAGCAGGCATGGCCGCAGTGAGGCAGCAGCAGTCATGTCTCAGTGAGGCAGCAGGCGTGTCTTCAGTGAGGCAGCAGGCATGGCCGCAGTGAGGCAGCAGGCATGTCTCATTGAGGCAGCAGGCATGGCCGCAGTGAGGCAGCAGCAGTCATGTCTCAGTGAGGCAGCAGGCATGCCTTCAGTAAGGCAGCAGGTATACCTTCAGTGAGGCAGCAGGCATGTTTTCAGTGAGGCAGCAGGCATGCCTTCAGTGAGGCAGCAGGAATATCTTCAGTGAGGCAGGAGCAGGCATGGCTGCAGTGAGGCATTAGGCATGGCTGCAGTGAGGCAGCAGGCATGGCCGCAGTGAGGCAGCAGCAGTCATGTCTCAGTGAGGCAGCAGGCGTGTCTTCAGTGAGGCAGCAGGCATGGCCGCAGTGAGGCAGCAGGCATGTCTCATTGAGGAAGCAGGCATGGCCGCAGTGAGGCAGCAGCAGTCATGTCTCAGTGAGGCAGCAGGCATGCCTTCAGTAAGGCAGTATGCATGTCTTCAGTCAGGCAGCAGGCATGTCTCATTGAGGCAGCAGCAGGCATGGCCGCAGTGAGGTGAGACCTAATGTCAATAGGGTCGAGGTGATGCTAAGGAGGTATCCAGAGGCCGGGGTGGGAGGAGGAGGGGTGCTGTGTTCACAGGTGTGGTCTGGGTCAGGGTGGCAGGTGTATGGGGGGGTCCACGTGAGGTCACCGGCCTGCTTTGGACACGCAGGCGCCTCACGCAGTGCCTGTCACCCGCCTGCAGAGCCTCTGCGCAGCCTTTCCTCATCCACTGATCACAAGCAGGTGGGGTCGGGTGGGGACGAGGGGTGCACTGCATTTGGGGCGCAGACTACGGGCCATAGAAAGGGGGGCTGGCCTTGATGCCCGTGGAGAGGGGTGTCCCTCGCTCTTTCTATGGACGAGTTACTTAGTGCCTTCAACAAGGCGAACCCCAGGTCCATACAATAGCCGGGGTGGGGGTTGGGGAGGGGTTCAATCCTCCACAGGATGGGGTGGGGGAGCGCAGCTCTTTAGGGGACCCCATCCATCCTAAGGCCAATCAATATCTGCGAGCTATGGGAGACCTGATGGGCCAAACATTCGTAAACCTACATGGAAGTCTTAGTTTACCTTTGTGAATCGGGCCCCGAGTTTGGACCCAAAATCTAAGGTTGGACCTGAAGTCTAACTTTACCTTTGTGAATCGGGCCCCGAGTTTGGACCTGAAGTCTAAGGTTAGACCTGAAGTCTAAGTTTACCTTTGTGAATCGGGCCTCGAGTTTGGACCTGAAATCTAAGGTTAGACCTGAAGTCTAAGTTTACCTTTGTGAGTCGGGCCCCGAGTTTGGACCTGAAATCTAAGGTTAGACCTGAAGTCTAAGTTTACCTTTGTGAATCGGGACCCGAATTTGGACATGAAATCTAAGGTTAGGCCTGAAGTCTAAGTTTACCTTTGTGAATTGGGCCCTAAGTGTGAACCTGAAATCTAAGGTTAGACCTGAAGTCTAAGTTTACCTTTGTGAATCGGGCCCGAGTTTGGACCTGAAGTCTAAGGTTAGACCTGAAGTCTAAGTTTACCTTTGTGAATCGGGCCTCGAGTTTGGACCTGAAATCTAAGGTTAGACCTGAAGTCTAAGTTTACCTTTGTGAGTCGGGCCCCGAGTTTGGACCTGAAATCTAAGGTTAGACCTGAAGTCTAAGTTTACCTTTGTGAATCGGGACCCGAATTTGGACATGAAATCTAAGGTTAGGCCTGAAGTCTAAGTTTACCTTTGTGAATTGGGCCCTAAGTGTGAACCTGAAATCTAAGGTTAGACCTGAAGTCTAAGTTTACCTTTGTGAATCGGCCCTGAGTTTGGACCCGAAATCTAAGGTTAGACCTGAAGTCTAATTTTACCTTTGTGAATCGGGCCCCGAGTTTGGACCTGAAATCTAAGGTTAGGCCTGAAGTCTAAGTTTACCTTTGTGAATCGGGCCCTAAGTGTGAACCTGAAATCTAAGGTTAGGCCTGAAGTCTAAGTTTACCTTTGTGAATCGGGCCCTAAGAGTGAAACTGAAACCTAAGGTTAGACCTGAAGTCTAAGTTTACCTTTGTGAGTCGGGCCCCGAGTTTGGACCTGAAGTCTAAGGTTAGACCTGAAGTCTAAGTTTACCTTTGTCAATCGGGCCTCGAGTTTGGACCTGAAATCTAAGGTTAGACCTGAAGTCTAAGTTTACCTTTGTGAGTCGGGCCCCGAGTTTGGACCTGAAATCTAAGGTTAGGCCTGAAGTCTAAGTTTACCTTTGTGAATCGGGCCCTAAGTGTGAACCTGAAATCTAAGGTTAGACCTGAAGTCTAAGTTTACCTTTGTGAATCGGGCCCTAAGAGTGAAACTGAAACCTAAGGTTAGACCTGAAGTCTAAGTTTACCTTTGTGAGTCGGGCCCCGAGTTTGGACCTGAAGTCTAAGGTTAGACCTGAAGTCTAAGTTTACGTTTGTGAATCGGGCCTCGAGTTTGGACCTGAAATCTAAGGTTATACCTGAAGTCTAAGTTTACCTTTGTGAATCGGGCCCTAAGTGTGAACCTGAAATCTAAGGTTAGACCTGAAGTCTAAGTTTACCTTTGTGAATCGGGCCCCGAGTTTGGACCCGAACTCTAAGGTTAGGCCTGAAGTCTAAGTTTACCTTTGTGAGTCGGGCCCTAAGTGTGAACCTGAAATCTAAGGTTAGACCTGAAGTCTAAATTTACCTTTGTGAATCCGCCCTGAGTTCGGACCCGAAATCTAAGGTTAGACCTGAAGTCTAAGTTTACCTTTGTGAGTCGGGCCCTAAGTGTGAACCTGAAATCTAAGGTTAGACCTGAAGTCTAAGTTTACCTTTGTGAATCGGCCCCCGAGTTTGGACTTGAAATCTAAGGTTAGGCCTGAAGTCTAAGTTTAACTTTGTGAGTCAGGCCCCAGGTTTGGACCCAAAATCTAAGGTTAGACCTGAAGTCTAAGTTTACCTTTGTGAATCGGGCCCCGAGTTTGGACCCGAAATCTAAGGTTAGACCTGAAGTCTAAGTTTACCTTTGTGAATCGGGCCCCGAGTTTGGACCTGAAATCTAAGGTTAGGCCTGAAGTCTAAGTTTACCTTTGTAAGTCGGGCCCTAAGTGTGAACCTGAAATCTAAGGTTAGACCTGAAGTCTAAGTTTACCTTTGTGAATCGGGCCCCGAGTTTGGACTTGAAATCTAAGGTTAGGCCTGAAGTCTAAGTTTACCTTTGTGAGTCAGGCCCCAGGTTTGGACCCGAAATCTAAGGTTAGACCTGAAGTCTAAGTTTACCTTTGTGAATCGGGCCCTGAGTTTGGACCCGAAATCTAAGGTTAGACCTGAAGTCTAAGTTTACCTTTGTGAGTCGGGCCCTAAGTGTGAACCTGAAATCTAAGGTTAGACCTGAAGTCTAAGTTTACCTTTATGAGTCAGGCCCCAGGTTTGGACCTGAAATCTAAGGTTAGGCCTGAAGTCTAAGTTTACCTTTGTGAGTCAGGCCCCAGGTTTGGACCCGAAATCTAACGTTAGAACGGAAGTCTAAGTTTACCTTTGTGAATCGGGCCCGAGTTTGGACCTGAAATCTAAGGTTAGACCTGAAAACTAAGTTTACCTTTGTGAGTCAGGCCCCAGGTTTGGACCCGAAATCTAAGGTTAGAACGGAAGTCTAAGTTTACCTTTGTGAATCGGGCCCCGAGTTTGGGCCTGAAATCTAAGGTTAGACCTGAAGTCTAAGTTTACCTTTGTGAATCGGGCCCCAAGTTTTGACGTACCTGTGCAGGGAGTGTGGGGGAGGGGGCATGTAGTACCAGCCCACGATGGCCGTTTAGCTCAGTGACTGCAGGGCTTACCTTTCCAGGTGTGTCTGTGAGGGCTGGCATGCTCCAGATGTGCGAGGAATGTGTGTGGTGGGGTGGGGAGGCGGCACATCCGCATTCTGCAGACAGACGGACCCCCCTCATACTGATAGAGCCAGGGACAGAACGATGCTCCCTCTGTGTGTGCGCAGGTGCTATTGATGAGAGAGAAGGAGCTCCTCAGTCTGGTCTCATGTCAAGGGGGGTCCCCTCAGTCTGTGCTCATGTCATGAAGAGAGCGGGAGCTCCTTCAGTCTGTGCTCGTGTCATGAAGAGAGAGGGAGCTCCCTCAGTCTCTGCACATGTCAGGGAGAGAGAGGGAGCTCTCTCAGTCTGTGCATATGTCAAGGAGAGAGAGGGAGCTCTCTCAATCTGTGCATATGTCAGGGAGAGAGAGGGAGCTCTCTCAGTCTGTGCATATGTCAGGGAGAGAGAGGGAGCTCTCTCAGTCTGTGCATATGTCAGGGAGAGAGAGGGAGCTCCCTCAGTCTCTGCACATGTCAGGGAGAGAGAGGGAGCTCCCTCAGTCTGTGCATATGTCAAGGAGAGAGAGGGAGCTCTCTCAGTCTGTGCATATGTCAGGAAGAGAGAGGGAGCTCTCTCAGTCTGTGCATATGTCAGGGAGAGAGAGGGAGCTCCCTCAGTCTCTGCATATGTCAGGGAGAGAGAGGGAGCTCTCTCAGTCTGTGCACATGTCAGGGAGAGAGAGGGAGCTCCCTCAGTCTCTGCACATGTCAGGGAGAGAGAGGGAGCTCTCTCAGTCTGTGCACATGTCAGGGAGAGAGAGGGAGCTCCCTCAGTCTGTGCATATGTCAGGGAGAGAGAGGAAGCTCTCTCAGTCTGTGCATATGTCAGGGAGAGAGAGGGAGCTCCCTCAGTCTGTGCACATGTCAGGGAGAGAAGGAGCTCCCACAGTGTGTGCTCATGTCAGGAAGAGAGAGGGAGCTCCCTCAGTCTGTGCTCATGTCAGGGAGAGAGAAGGAGCTACCTCAGTCTTTGCTTATGTCAGGGAAAGAGGGAGCTCTCCCAGTCTTTGCACATACCAGGAAGAGAGGGAGCTCCCTCAGTTTGTGCTCATGTCAGGGAGAGAGGGAGCTCCCTCAATCTGTTCTCATGTGAGGGAGAGAGGGAGCTCCCTCAGTCTGCGCTCGTGTCAAGGGCGAGGGAGCTCCCTCGTCTGTGCTCATGTCAGGGAGAGAGGGAGCTCCCTTACTCTGTTGAAAAAGTTAGGGGGAAGGGGCCACCCTTGTCTGTGCTCATGTCAGGGGGAAGGGGGCTCAATCAGTCTGTCCCTTAGTCTGTGCTTGTGTCATGGAGAGAGGAATGTTGCCTTCTAAAAAACATGGCAGGTAAATGCTTGCAATAAAAAATAAGTAAACAAGTAAACACAGCAGCGATGGCCATCTTAGAACGGTATGGTGCTTAGTGTATCATTGTTCTATCATGGCCACAAGGTTCCTGGAATGATAAATCATAGATAGCCTATGCACAATACCATTGCAAGATGTCATTCAGTAAACATCACACTGCGCAGCCATCTTGGAAGGTGCTATGCATTGTGTACCAATCCATGATGGCCGACATGTTACTTCTAAACGTGATGGCTGTCTTGGAGTGGTAAAAAAAATACACTATGAACAATACCATTCTAAGATGGCCACTGGGTTAAGATGCAGCGGCCATACAGGATGTGGCACAGTGCAGATGAGGGAGAAGCGGAGTTGCTGGGCAGTCTTAAAAATCAAATTAAAAAAAAAGAAAAGAAATGAAAGAGGACCTACGAAAGGAGAACTTGCAAATATAAAGGGCTAATTCACAATTTTTGACACTGAAGTGCTGTATTTTTTAGGTCTCGCCTACGCAACGCGCATGCCCTGCATAGGAGGGTACCTCTTGGAATCGATTTTTATTTTGCCCTAAAACGTGCTCGCTTTGCATTGCTTTCAATTGCAACGCGTGCACGTTTGGCGTTTCCCTTGTGGGAGCGAGCTTTGGCGACATCTGTTTGTAGTTGTCTTGCAAACAAATGGTGTCCCTGCTCGCTCCCGCAAGGGAAAAGTTGTGTGTGTCTGGCAGGCTGTGAAATGCCAAACATGCTTTAACTTTCGCTGAAAGTGTTTGTGCGAAGACATCGCCATCATGGTCACAAAAAGCAATGGCGGATTTTTATGCGAGTCGGCCTGCTTCAAGTCACAAACAATTTTCTAGTCGAGTTCCTGTGAGTCAGTTCTATCTGGCTGACGCAGCCCCACACACCACGCTAAACTGCCTCACCGCGGCGGAATTGCAGCCGCGGTTAACTGGTTAAAAGCTAATCACATCCATACTGCAAAGTCAGCATGAAGCCGAGATCAGGCAGAGGTCAGCTTACAGCGAGTTTCAATTTCTGCCTATCACTTTAGCAATTCAGATGTCTGAGTCAAAAAGCAGGTTAGCTGGCTGCGGTATTAATCTCTTAGGCCTACATTTCGAAACCTGCATGTATAAATATGGCTTAGAGAGTGAAAGAGGGCGTTAGATCTGACACCATCAGTGGCGATCACTTTGCATATTTGTATGATGTTATTGTATACGTGAGCAGGTATTACCCCCAGTTGGGCACTCCCCCTGCCACGTGACCTTCATGTGTGTGTAATTTTGTCTTACATAAACATCTGCCATGGTTACCGGCGCATTGGTATATTCCAATGAACCACACTAGTGACCTGTGTGTAAAGGTGTACTACAGTTTCACTTTAAAGCTCGGTGTTTTTTCCACTGCTTAACATGACGATGCAGTGTTATTAATTTTGCTATAAAATGTGAGTTCAGGAGCACGCACGGTGACAGTCTTGCTCATCTTCTGAGCTGCGGCCTGCGTGCCTCAATACAGTGGGGAACTGCTCACGGACAGTTTTAGGCTATGTTAGTAGTCGCATCCACTAACTCTTTTGGGGTCGGGCGAATGTGAGAGCCACTGTGGTGCCTGTCAATGTAACTTCTTAGCATGCCTAACGTCACAAAGTAGAGCTTGTAGGAACAGGCTGTAGCTGGTTTGATGTTGACTGCCGCCCACAGGGCTCAGCAGGTAGTGGGCGGTGCCCTGGACTGAGGCGGACAGCTTGGTCAGCTAATTTGTTTGAGGAGATTATTATTTTCTTATTTGCAGGTAGCATATGATATAACTCTTCTTGGAGTTTCTCATTGCTGAGATGGGTGTAATTGCTTTTATTTATAAGTTTCCCTCGTCTTAATTGCTTGATGTTGCTCGCCAAAAAGTGTCACTCATAGTCGTTGAAATGTCACTCATATTTACACTGTAATTATGAAAATGTCACACATGGCAATCTAAAACCCTGGCAGCTATGCAGGCACCCCTCCAAGCTTGCCTCGTGTAAAGCAGACACAAGCTGTCCTTCAGGTGTGTCCAGTGCAAAGCAGACTGGACCTATTCTCAAAACAAGCATTGGCATAGCCAATAGGTCTCACCTTTGGGACCTTATAAGTGTGTAGTTATCCAGCACAATATCCTTGGTGCAACATTAAGTGTTGCATGGCTAAACACTTATAAGGTCCCAAAGGCGAGACCTATTGGGTTTGCCAATGCTTGTTTAATGGGTGTGCCCATGCGATCAGGCAAAGGTCGTTAGTCACAGGGCATTAGATCCAATACCTGAAGTTGGCTGACTCCCTGCACAATGCTGTTTGCTGCCAAGGGCAGAAGCAAAATGTGAGTGACATTCAAACAGACCAATGACAGAAGAGGGCTGCCTCAAAAGTCCTCTCATGACTGTGGAGGGCTGTCCCTAAGGCCCCCTATGTATGTGTCTATATGTATGTATTTCCTAATGACATTTTATAATTTGTGGTGTGTTTCTTCCCCAGAGATTGGCCCGGTCACAATCACCGACGACCCCCAAGAGTTCCAGAGAGAGCTGAGAGAGATGTATGTGCAGGTGGGTGCCCTCATCTGCCCTCCATTGCCTCTGAGGCGTGGCCCCCCTGACGTGGGGGCCACAGTGGTCTCATAATTCTCATTGCCCCCTACCCTGAAACTCTCCATGAGACAGTCTAGAGACGTCAAGGCGCTGCTTCCACGACTATAGGGAAGAGATCCTGTGGAATGTGGGGGAGTAGACATGCTCACCTTGTACGGGGGGGATTCACCTCACAGCGATGAGTGGTGCAGTGAAAACGGATGTCTGATGCATTCACGCATTCTTTTACAGCGCATGCCTTTACAATGTATTGTATTGTATTGTAATTGCATTTATATAGCGCTTACTACCCCTGATGAGGCGTCGAAGCGCTTTTTCGGCGAGTAGCACGCTATTCCGGGACCTATAGAGGATTAGTGTTGAATTAGTATAGTGAAACATGCAAGTACATTTTAAGTGGTGGATGGGTTAGTCAGTTCTTTGGATTTGGAATGATAGCAGAAGGATAGAGGAGGAAAAACGGTTTGTATTTATATAGCGCTTGTTACCCCTGATGGGGTGTTGAAGCACGCTATTCAGGAAGCCCATAAAAGATTAGTGGTGAATTAATATGGTGAAATATGAAAGTAATTTCAGTGGTGATTATTAGTCAGTTATTTGGAGTGAGAAGGATAGCACATGGATACAAGGGGAAGAAAGGTTTGCATTAATATAGCACTTGTTACCCCTGATGGATGTTGATGTGCGTTTCTGGCGAGTAGCACGCCACTCCAGAACCCATAAAGGATTAGTGTTGAATTAGTATGGTGAAACATGAAAGTAATTTTAGTGGTGGATATGTTAGTCAGTTATTTGGATTGAGAAGGGTTGGGGAGGGGTAGAAAAGAGGGAAGAGTTTAGAAAGGTTTGTTTTGGGAGATCGGTATAGTAAAAGAGGTGTCAGATAATGCAAGGAGGGGGTAGAGTAGGAGAGAGTCTAGAAAGGGTTATTTTGGGGCTCATAGCAGTGGTATGGGGTTTGTGATAAATGAGAGAGTGGATGTAGAGGATATATTGATAAATGTATAGGGTGATAAATAGTGTAGTGCATTGGAAAGAGTAGTAGAAAAAAGTTTGAGATGAGTCAGAAGGATGGGTAGAGGATATTTTTTTTATTTTTATTTTTTTTATTTTTTATTGCACAGAGTAAGGAAATACCATTAACACAGCTTCTGGGCCCACAACCCCTCCGGGGCCGGCTGCGACACAGTCAGTGACCTTAAGCACTTTACAAGTAGTACTCAGCCTCAGGGCCGACAACCCGGGGGTCCGGCGGCGCATAGGTTCGTCTGAATTCCATAATGCAGTACAGATCTTACAAGTGGGCGATTGCCCGTCTTTCTGTGCGTTTTTCAATTTTCGCCCTTCACACCAACCCCTGAACCCCCTCAAAACAATCCCCCCCCTCTAATCTTGCCTAAAGTCTGTACCCAAGTACCTCGCACCTTCTAGCGTAGCCATCTCTGCAATGTCTGTGTTCGTTCCCCGTTCCTCCCTCAAAACGTGATCAACCCATTGATGGCAAAGGGGCCTTGAATGGGGGGGGACTTGATCCTGAACCACGCGGGTTATACCCCTGCTAGTGAAGAAATCGGACAGTGTGCGGTCTACCCCGTAAATATCCCCCCCATGGAACCCCTACTCCCCCTGTCCTCCCCCCTTGAGCCTCATACTCCCCCGGTATCCACCCCTCGTGGTGTCAGTATCCTAGTCTAGATCGTGTGTGGGATCTACGGCTGCCCCCGAGGGGCTGTCTGTGGTGTCCTCGCTCTCTGTCTGCCGACCCTGCAAATAAGTCCTATAAAGGGCCCAGAAGTTCTTCGGGCGGGATTTCTGGGGCAATAGCTCACTGTATGCCTCTGTCTGTGTGGAGCAGTATAGCATGTCTCGCGCCCATCTAGCCTTGGTAGGAAAAGGGCCCCGCATCCAGCACTGAGCTACCACTCTTCTCGCCATCAGCATCCCCATGTCCGTGAGTCTGCGTATCGCCCCCGGGAGTCTTTTCGAGTTGCCTATTAGTGCCAACCCCGGGTCCATGTCCAAGTCGACTTCCAGAATCCTGCTCATTTCGGAAAAAATGTCCCGCCAGAATCTACGTATCCCCGGGCAACCCCACGCCAAATGCAAGAAGTCACAGTCTGCCGCTCTGCAATGCTCACAGTGCGCCTCCGGACGCAGCCCGTACCTATGAAGCCGCGCTGGGGTGTAGTACACTCTTTGAAGGAATTTAAAGTGTATGAGTCAGTGTTTTCCATTTAGAGAGATACGCTTCGTGCTTTCACAGCAGTAGCTCCACGTCGAGTCATCTAGCGAGGTGCCTAGGTCCCTCTGCCACTCCAAGCGAGCTTTCATGAGTTGATGTTCCCCCTGGGATCTCGCTATCCCGTAAAGGTTCGTCAAAAGTTTCTTGGGGTCTTTATGTGTGATCACATAAGTTAGTTCCGGCATGTCCGGAGGCTCCGACATATCCGGACCCAGGAGTTCGGCGAGGGCGCTCCGAGTTCTGTGGAAGTGGAACCTCTGGAGCAGCGGAGGGTCAACTCCGTTCCCCCGCGCCTGGTCCCAGGTTTTGGCCGTGCCGTCGAGGAAGAGGTCTCCCGCCTTGCTCAATCCCAGTTTAGCGAGTTCCCGTGTGGTCGCTTTGTCCGCCATGGGAGGGAGCCAGCGCATCCACTCAATCGGCATCTCCGGTGAATACATCAATGCTCCTCCCTGGCGAAATAGGAGTGAGTGCCACGCGTGATTGGTGGAAGATATGGAATCCAATATCCCCGTCTGGCGATCCTGCGGTTGGCAGATCATGGCCGGGAGCGGTATAGGGTGCGCGAATAATCGTTCGAGTCGGACATGTGGGATTAGCGGATCGCCATGTGTCCAGGTATGTAGATGAGATGCCTGGGCAGCCCTGTAGTACAACTCTAGATCCAATTTATATGGGAGGGTGAGCGTAGTCCATTTGACTCGCGGCTCTTTGCCTGCCCACGCCAATTTGATCAGCAGACCAGTTAGACGATGGAAGAAGGATTTAGAAAGCACTATCGGTAGGGCGTTAAACAGGAACAGAAACCGCGGTAGCACTACCATCTTCATCAGGGCTATGCGGCCCATCAGCGTTAGGGGCAGTTTATACCATATTTCTATCTCGTCCTCGAGCCTTCTGACCGCACGTCCGTAGTTCTGCCCCAGTAGCAGGTCCGGGTCGTATGTATCTGGATCCCCAGATATCTAATCGGTTCCTCCGTCCATTGTACGGGGAACTCCGTCTCCACCCGAGTCGTCACGGGAGTCAGGGGTAGCACCACCGATTTCGCCCAGTTAACCTTGAGCCCCGATAGCGCGCCGAATCGGACTACCTCTCTCAAGAGTGGGGGAAGGGAGACAGCCGGATCGTGGGCGTATAGCAAGGTGTCGTCCGCGTACATAGACACGACCAGCTTGTATGTGGGGAACCTAACTCCCTTGTGACTATGATACTCTCTTACGGCACAGGCGAGGGGCTCTGCAGCTAGCGCATATAGTAAAGGGGACAGAGGGCATCCCTGGCGGGTGCCTCTCCCTATGAACAAGGGGGGGGATATCGCATTGCCTACCCGGACCCTAGCCGCCGGGCCATCGTTGAGCGCGCCAATCATTTGGATAAAGGGTTCGCCCAGGCCCATTCTCCGTAATACCTGTAGAAGGAATGGCCACTCTACGGAGTCGAACGCCTTCTCCATGTCTAAAAAAAGCGCTACCGCTGGCGTGTCCTGCTTCACGTGTTGGATGGCTCCCAAGACGGTTCTGATATTATAAGTTAGATTTCTGGATGGAATGAATCCCGCCTGTTCAGGGGCTACTAAATCTGGGGCTAGGAGTGCCAGTCTGTTCGCAAGTACTTTCGCGTATAGTTTGGTGTCAACGTTTAGCAGCAAGATCAGGTGATATGAGCTACAGTCGACATGTGGCTTTCCCGGCTTAAGAATGGTAACTATCATTGCCTCCCTCATAGAGCTAGGCATGGTACCCTGAACCCCTATGTCGTCTAGGAGGGCGTGGATGTGCGGCAGTAACTGATCCTGGAACGCTTTGTAGAAATCGACAGAGAGGCCATCCATGCCCGGCGCACTACCCGATCTCATGGAGGCTAGTGCTTCTCTAATTTCGTCCAGCTGGAATTCCCTGTCTGAGTGAGGGAGAAATGGGAGCTGTATTTGTTCTAAATAGTCACATATTTCGTCTGTCAGATCCCCGCTTTTGGAGGAATAGAGCTCCGCATAGTAGTCCCGAAAGCCCGCCGCCATCTCCGCCTCATCCGACACCCTATCTCCGCTTGCGTTCATTAAATCAGGAATATGTGCCTTTCTCCTCTGGCCTTTGACAATGTTAGCTAGGACCGCGCCCGGTCTCTCTCCCTCTCCGTAAGTGCGTGCCGTGGCATATTTGCCCAGGTGCAGTACCTCTCTGTCGGCCGCCTCGTGGTATTCCTTCAGTAGACGCTCCGTTTCATCCTCCACGGAGTCGTCCGGGTGGGAGTGAAGTCTTTTTTCGAGAGCGTGCAATTGCCGCTCTAGGTCTGCCAGAGTGGCTCTGGTAGTCTTTAAGACACTAGAGTGTTTGGACATTGCTATCCCTCTAATATAGACTTTGAATGCCTCCCACACCGTTTGGAAGTCTTCAACCGAGCCCACGTTTGTCTCAAAGAACACCTCGATCGCCTCCGCCAATTCTCCGCGGAAAATCGGATCCAGCAAGGAATACGGCGGGAAGCGCCAGGTAAACGGAGCGTAACCCTTCACTGGGGTCTCCAGGGTTAACAGAATGGGGGAGTGGTCCGAGAGGGTGTGAGGGAGAACCTTGCAGCACTTAATCAAGCGGTCTGTGCTCGCGGTGGCAAACCAGTAATCTATCCTTGTATGTATGTCGTGAAACGCTGAGTAATGTGTAAAACCACTCTTCCCGTCGTTCCTGCTCCGCCACACATCTAACATGTCCAACATCACCAGCTTCGCGGAGAGTGACTGCGCGGCTGCGGAGGGCCACCGGGGGGGACCCGAGGACCTATCTAAGTCAGGATTTAACGTCAAGTTAAAGTCCCCACCCCATAATATATGTGTGTTGTTATGGTTGGAGATCTCAGTGGCTAGGGAGTCAAAAAATTCAGGAGAGTCAAAGTTGGGGCCATAGGTGTTGACCACTAGCAAGTCCATCCCCCTCCCTGTGCAGGACGCCAGGACATACCTCCCCTCTGGGTCGACCCGAATGGCTCGCAGTTGAAATCCAGATTTCGGGTTAATCCAGGTGAGGACGCCCCGCGCGTGAGTGGTGAACCCCGCAACCGCTATGTTACCCGCTAAACTCCTGGTGTGTAGCATGTTACTGGTGAGCGGTAGATGCGTTTCTTGTAGTAGTGCGATATCAATATTGTGGCGTCTAAGATAGCAGAGCACCTTTCTAAGTTTCCTGTGATCGTTCAGCCCCCTCACATTCCATGTCAAAGCGTGTACCAACCCAGGGCGCCCATCCGCCCTTCCAATCTCCCCCTCAGCCATCTGGGCGCCACCCGGGGAGCATCATCATAGGCAAGTGTCTTGAACAGACTAACGCGCAGGCAATCAGACTGTCGCAGCAGATGTATTGATTTCTTTGAGGCAAGGCACAGTGAAACAGAACATAACAATTGTAACCCTCCCATTGTCTCGTAATAGCAACCATGTCTTCCCCCCCTCCACCCACAACCGACCAACCCCAACTTGGCCTAGCATGATACGAAAGACCTCCCCCCTCCCTGTTCCCCCCAAACCAAAACCATAGGGCCCAGCCGGAACCCTGCGTGTGATCAGCTCTAGGGCAGAGGTCACCAAAAGAACTGCAGAAAGCATTTAACCGAAACCAACATGCGCCTTCAGGCACCCCGCCATACCACCTACCACCTCTATCAGTAATCCCACCACAGCATTCCATAACAGAATCAGTAATCACAACCAGTGTCCCCGTCAGTCGCAATCTGCCGCCCCCGCCCACCCACCGCCCCAACACCCCACTCATTGAAAAAACAATGCAGACCAAGGGGAAAAAACTGCCAGCTCCCAACAGGCTCCTGTAAGCTAGTAAGTCAGAGTGAGCGAGCAGCGTACTCAAGTGGCACCAAGTTCAAACAGGCCCCCATATATAGGAACAATCTCACCATGTGACGAAGTCCATGCTCACTCCCAATGTTTCGACAGCGCACCCCGTCTGCACAGTTCGCCTCGTTGTGAGGGCCCCCGAGCAAGACCGGATGCTCGTTACCTCTCAGTGGTGGAGCGCCGGCCTGATACCAACTGGACTAGTCCCAAGAGGCCGAGCCGTTATTCTTGATCCTCCAGACCACTGGAGGGGGCCAGGTCATCTGGTCTACCCCTCGGGCTGTTGCGCCGCTCTTTTGCCCAGGATTTCAGCGCCTTTTGAAGCTCCTTCGGGTCCGTGAAGAAATGGGAATGACCACCCTGGTTTATCCGCAGCTTCACTGGATACAGCATTGCATAGTCCAGCCCAAGGTCTCTCATCTGTTGTTTGTAAGGGGCAAAGCGTCTCCAATCCTCCTGTACTCGAGCAGTGAAGTCAGGGCATAGGGATATGTTGGATCCCTCAAATTGCAAGTGGCCTTTCTCCCGTGCGACTCTCAGCGCTGAGTCCCTGTCGCGGTAATTTAGGAGTTTAGCTATTATGGGCCTGGGGGAGGCTCCCGGTGGTGGACGTGGTCCCAAAGAGCGGTGTGCCCTCTCCACTATGAACATGTTGGAGAATACACCTTCCCCCAGCAGGCTGGTCAGCAACTTCTCAACAAATAGCTCCATTTTGCCCGTTTGGGTCGTCTCCGGGACCCCCGTGATTCGAATGTTGGACCTCCTGGAGCGCGCTTCCAAATCCTCGGACTTGTCCTGTATGACCTGCAGCAACTTCGCCATGTGTTTGCGATCCTTATCAAGTTCCATTTGCCCTTCTTCCACTTCCGTGAGCCGTCTTTCGGACATGTCGAGGCGTTCTGCGTGTTTGTCGACCCTTTCCGACATCCTGTCCATGCGGAAGGTGAGGGCGTCAATCTTGGTCCCTATCGACGCCATACTCTCCTGTAGGCCCTTTTCCATAGTAACCAGCAGGTCCTTTATGCCGGCGTAGATAGAGCCCTCCTGCGCCGCAGAGGCCTGCTCACTGTCTGCTTCTCCCGAGTCCACCGGCCTGGTGCGACGCTGCTCAAAGGGGAGTTTTGACTGTTTCGCGTCCCCTTTCCCCATCTTGCCTCTCGGCTGCTCCTTCGGGCCTCCTCTTGTCCTGCCGGCCCCGGGGGGAGGTGTCCGTCGCAGTGGCCGCAACTCCTTATTGTGGGGGGGGGGGTTTCCAGGACTCTCCTGCTCGACCCTCCACGTGTTCGCAACCCCCGCCGGGAAGGGGGGGAAGCCGCTAGTCAAACCTTTCTTGACTCTTCTGGACCGTCACCGTCCCCACGCCCCCTGCCTATCCACCGACATGGGGGGGATCCGAAGTGTACACCAGGCTGTAGACCAGGTCCGCGCTGCGGGGCGCCTGTCTCGAGGATTCCCACCACCCCGGCCGGGGCAAAAATGGTCCAGGGCAACAGTGTGTCCCCCCCTGTGGCCTCCTCTTGTCCCGGGGCGCCGCCTCTGCGTGGGCGCCTCCTCAGGCCAGGCGCATATCACCACCGGGCGTAGGGAAGTATACTGTCGTTGGCCCGTGGGGGGGGGGGGGCAGACAGCGCGCCCCAGCTGATGCGGGCTAGCAGGTACAATGGGAAGTGGCCTGGGGCCTGCCCAGCTATGGGCCCAGCCACGTGTGCAGAGTTTCAGCTCACTGTCCCCTCCGAGGCCAAAGTAATCCGCAGTGCAGGGGGGGGGTTATTAGAGGTCATTAGAGGTCTTCCGCGGCCCCCCGGCGCCCCTTCATGCAGTTTACAGCCTTACCCGGCTTCACCAGCCGATTACCCCAGGGCCGGGAAGCGGGCCCGTGACGTCACCTGGGCCGCCGACAGCGCCCGCGCCGCACATCCCGCCACGCAGCTCGGGGGGCAGGACTACTCTAGGCCGCGGCTCCGCGGCCCTCCGCCTCGGCTGCTCCACTTGCCGTCTTCGGTGCTTTACGGCCTCGCCTGGGCTCCAGCGCCGGCGTCGGGGGTGTCAGCGGCAGGCGGGGGCGAAGCGGCGATCCCGCCAGACGTCCCGCGCTGTGGGGGAAAGGATAGCTGTAGGATTATTAAGGCGACTTGGTGGAGCTGCGCTTTCAAGCGGCCGCCATCGATGCCGGCAAGCTCCGCCCCCCGGTGGAGGATATATTGAGCGAAGTATATGCTGAGAAATAGAGAAGTGCATTGGAAATGCTAAATTAGAAAAAAGTGATAAATATATAGATCCATAAGTACATTGAAAGTATATAGATGCAAAAGGGAGGTATGTATATTGGGCAGCATTTCTGGCCCTAGTCCTGGTCAGTCTCGAACAGGCTCAAACAGGCAACTTCCCTTGTAATCTCCACCCTTAGCCTAGACGCCCGGGCTTAGACACCCTAACTCTGGCCTTTTATAGCCCCAGTAATCAGGTGACACCGTCAGCCAATGGGAACCCTAGCCCTGACACTATCCAATCACAACACTAGCTCTAAAAATCTAGAACCAATAGGAGTCCAGGGCCTTACAGCCTCTCTTAGGCCTAGCCCAATCACCCAATCAGTTCAAAAACCCTGAACTCTACGTCCAATAGAGGCCCTAGCCCTACCAGCAGTCCCAAACCAAGTCCAAGCAACCAATGGCACAGGAAGCCCTAGTCCCTACTTCCAATAGAAAGCCTAACTCTACTCTTAGTCCCACAACCAGTCCAGCAACCAATCACACCAGAAGCCCTAATCGCTACTTCCAATTAAAGGTCTAACCCTAGCCCTAGTCCCACCCTAGTCCCAACAACCAATAACACAGGAAACCCTAGTCCCTACTTCCAATTGAAATCCTAACCCTAGCTCTAGTCCCAACCCTGCATTGATTGAATCACAGACCCAGAAACCAATCAGAACACTCAAATACCCAACCAATGAGGACACTAACCCTAATCCAATAGAAACACCAGATACAACCACCAATCAGTGTACACATGTACCCACTAGCAGACCATATAAGGTCCCATCAACCTCAGACAGGTTTGCTGCCTGGGAGTTGGAAGCTGCTTCTCCTGTTCAGAAGCTCCTAGGAGACAGACAGGCTCAATCCACACTTTGGACTTCTGCAGGTAAAGGCCTCACTAACTTGAAATCTAACAATACTGTTTGAATAAAACTTTACTGCCTCTCCTGGTCAAAAAACGAAGTGCACAGTCCCTAGTAAACACAGTTTAAACAGCTCACAGAAGCAGCCTCTGATGTAGAATATCCCTGTTGCTGGGGGCGGGGGGCAGGGGGGGCTGGTTTCACTGGTTTGTGAACACAAAATGGTGGCTGGGGGTGCACTGTTTTAACGTACAGGTCTTCGCACAGAGCAAAGGAGAAATTTGGAGGGAAAACTGAATAGTCACCAGGAATGAGAGGGACAAACTACAGAGTTTGGACCGCAAATCCCACAATTCACCACGTTAAATAGAAGCAATCATGGGCAGGAAAAAAGTTTAAAACACAAAACAGGTGATAAAATATGCAATCACAGGCAGGTTAAAACTACAATTTTAAACTGTAAGAACCACAGGCAAAGACAGTAATCACAGACAGGGAAAATCGTTTTTTTAAAACTTTTGTTTTGGGGAAGAGACAGTACTAGTCTGCCTCCTCACGACTTTCTGGACTCTGCTCACTGCAATCTGGGGCAGTGGTAGTGTGGTAAATAAAGATTTACCGTATACTGAATTTCTATGCGGTATAAGTTCAATAAAATAGCTCAATCAAAATGAGAGGCAGAGTCCGTGGAATCTGAGTTTATAAGGGTTTTATTCCATGTAATGGAATGGTTCGAACCATGGTATCATGTTCCATCACCTCGAAGGTTCAGGAAGGGATAGACAATGCTTTATTAACAGTGCACAATATATATAGTAAATGCATACAATGGTGATGGATACAGAAGGCGTAACAGCTGAAAGAAACGAGATAAGAACACATGTGCGTAACAGAAGGCGTGCACGAGGGTGTACACGGAGGTGTGTGCTAGAAACGTCACATGAAAGTGTCACAAGTGGGTGGATTCATAGAGGAATCCTGCAGTGTCAGCAGAAATATATGGCTGGATGCGCGCGCAGGCAACATGACGTGTGATTGACGTGGAACTGGAGGGTGAAGGGGACTTGACATTTAGCTCCAAAAGAGGAGACAGAAGTCTGGCGTGTCGGAACAACCTAAACCCAATCATATCTGATATCTTGTGTTTGAGGAACTGTATTATCTGGAAGGAAAGGTCTTTCGGGTAAAGGCTATTCTATACTGACTGCTAATGCGTGCATATGTGTCTACGTGTCTGCGTGTAATGCGAGGGGCCATGGGCCTACCATGGTAACTGGAGCAACAAATTTCTTGCACGGAGACAGAAAGGCCGGGCCCTTTGCTCTGCAGCTGGGGGGATGTTTACCTAAATCACTAGACAGGAATGTATTTTCGAAGAGCGGAGCAGATAACTTGAAGGCTAAATTGTCTTGGCAGGCAAGCAGGCCGAGCCGGGCACCGCTCACCGCGCAGGGAGTAAGGCAAGGGTCACGGATGCAGATCCAGGCTGTAGCTTTCTGAGGCAGAAGGCAAAAAGGGCTCGATGGCAGAAATCAGGGCCTAACTCAACAGAGCCAGGAAAACGTGAAAGTGCACCATGTAAAGACGGTGGCACGGCACACTTAGGAAAGGAATTATCGACCCATTCATGGTGGATCTGATAGAGAACATGTTAACGTTGGACGCAAATGTATTTGCGTCTTCATATCTGGTCATGGAGGGAAATTACATGTACTTGAAGCACGTACATGGAGCCGTTGGGGTCTACGTTAGGGGACACAATTGACCATAAAAATTCCAATTACCTCATTCCCTCCTTGTCCCCTACGGACCCTTCATGATATATCAATCCTCATTAGTCCATCTATTTGTTCATATAACATCATTTGCTCTTCCTTTTTCAGAGAATGTGGACCTGGATGGGGAATACATGATGTGGCGCACAAGCCGCAAATCGCTGGCCCACACTGTAGACATAGGCAACAACTGAATACTATGAGAAGGGCTATTCCGAGGAAGGATAGGACTTTCCATCCCCAGGCTGATAACACGCTCCAGAACCAACCGGACCACGTCCAGGTGCCTGGATTCTGGTGTATCTGACTTGCAATCTTATGGAGACGGGTTATGGCTCTATATACTGATGGTGCATTTTCTGGAATGAAAACACAGCAACTCGATCCGATGACTCTACAAGCTCCGCCCCTATCGGCCAGGATGACGTCAAGAACAAGACGATTCTGAAGAACAACAAGTCTCATAGCAGACTGTTCCTCTGTTAAGTTGCCTAGGGCGGAAGTAGTTTCATTCACTACTGCTTCAAGGGTTCTGGTTAATTTACGTATCAGTTTACTATTCGAGACAGTACCTAAATAGGGAAAGAAACCTTTATTAAAGTCTGTGTATTGCTCCCATGCTGTTTCAGTATAGTCGACAATCGGGAGATCTCTTTTGGGTCTATTGTGTACTAGATGGGAGTCCCTATGATAATCAGGTGGGGCTAGAAAAACAGGTGGCAGAAGGAATGCAATATAACAAGTACCATCCCAGTCTAGAGGTAAGCGAACATAAGCTGTATGACCACAAATGAAATAGGAATGACGGGAAGCCTTGAATGTAGACTTGCCTTTATCACTGAATTCAATCACAGTAGTACATTTACTATGACCTAGGTGTACTGAACCATTCTTTCTGACACATAATTCACCTTTGACTGGTAATACAGACATAGCGGGTAAGTCTGGTCTTGTATTGGACTGGACATTCAGAATCATGAGGTTAAGTGTAAAATTACCTAATCCATACACTTCGTTTTCTAGATCGGTCCCTGTCCTTTGTGGAAGACCCTCCTTGTCAGGGAAACATGCTTTATGCATAACTATGTTCAGATTTCCCCATACCCAATTGCCCTGGTAAACTATGGAATCAGAATTTAAAGAGTTCATTAAACTAAACCATGCACCACAGGAACCATTGTGTGTAAACGGGTACGGAAAGAGGGGCAGAACTCCCTTGTATTTCTGATAGGGAGGGAGTCGGCCACATATCCAACAATTGGTAGCACTGCTGGTCTGATGAGAATGATGTAACATACTGATGAATGTATTGTTGCGCAGCGCAAGTCGGTACGATAACTCGTGAGGGGGCAATTCACTGAAAGTATGCTCGACAGTGTCATTTGGGAAAGAATGTGCACGTATGAAGATAGGAAAGTACATGTGTAATAATAAGCTTGCAGCAATAATCGTAAGACTCAGAAAAAACATAATCAATAATGTAACAATACAATGGCTGCGGAGAGATTTACAATATTTTCGTTTCTGTCTATCTCTCTCTCTATTGGGATCTAACTTGTACATGTCAGGAACCTGTCTAACCGCTTCACCTAGGGGAGGACTTAAACAATTAAACTGTCTGACTTGCTAGATCTCAATTTTAGTTTGTACTCCTGCTGAGGAGTTTTCTCTACCAGGGGGAGTTTAGTATCAGTCTCTGGAATGGGGCAGGGCTGGGAGTCAGTATTTGGCGGCAGTCCATAGTATTTCTTGATGTGACTGGAGTGGAGCCAGCCTTTGCGGCCCTCCACCTTAACTGCCGTCCTTGTGGTCAACAGAACAAGCTTCGGCTCCTGCCAGCGGGGCTCCAGCGGACTCCTCCTATCGAAATTCCGGATAAATACTAGGTCTCCAGGGACGATCTCGTGTGGCTTCACCTCGGTGTTGTCGGGAAAGGCTGCAGCTACCTGTGAACGACAAGATTGTAGTGCAGACATCAAGGAGGCAAGGTAATCTGTCAGCATATTACAGTCAACATCTGTGATCTTACGAGGCAGAGGCGTCCCCCACATATTCGGTGGCCTGCCAAAGACCACCTCGTACGGGGATAGCCCTGTTCTTGAATGGGCTACCATTCTCATATAAAAAAGAGCAACTGGTAAAGCTACTATCCAGTCTACGCCTTTCTCTTTACACACCTTGGCGAGACGCATTTTCAGGGTCTGATTGTGTCTCTCTACGAGACCTGCTGCCTCGGGATGTCGGACACAATGGAACTTCCACTGATATCCTAGCAGGAGTGATACCTGCTTCATAAGCTCGGACGAGAATGGCTGACCATTATCTGAGTACACGATACGGGGCAAACCATACCGTGGGAAAAATTCACGTACCAGCTGCTTGGCAGTGGTCGGAGCAGTGTAATCTGGGACTGGATATGCTTCTGTCCATCGGGAAAGTGCACATACAACTACGAGGACATACTTGAATCCTCGACAACGTTCCATCTGGATATAATCCATCTGGAGGACTTCAAAAGGGTGATCGGGAGGATGAAATCCACCTTGCTCTACGGGAATGCCTTTACCTGGGTTGAACTGACAACAGATCATGCAAGTACGCACTTTCTGTTTTGCTGCTGCTCGTAAATGCTTATTGAACCAAATGTTTTGAATACTGTCTAGCATGGCCTTTTCTCCTAAATGTGCAGGACTATGTGCTGTGTTAATGATAACTTGAACCATAGAGTCGGGGAGAAACCATGTGCTTTTCCCTTCGTCATCCATCCCTGTTCTGTCTGTATCCCTCCTAGTTCAGTCCATTTCTTGATTTCGTCTGGTGTAGCATGTGTTTGTATGTCAATTACATCTAGGGCGGGATCCCTAACTGTCATGCAATGTGTCGGTGTCGGAACTACTGTCTTTGTCAAATCAGTTGTGTGAGTATGAGTCTGAGCTGTATGCTTGGCTGTTCGATCTGCCAGGTCATTACCCTGGGAAATGGTATCTGTAACTTTCGTATGTGCTTTACACTTCATGATGGCTATGGCTGTAGGCAAATGTATTGCTTCTAACAGAGCTTGAATGAGGGGACCGTGCTGGATCTTGGCACCGTGAGAAGTTAAGAAACCTCTCTCTTGCCAGAGGACTCCGAAGTCATGTACAACTCCGAAGGCATAACGGGAATCTGTGTATATGTTGGCTTTCTTATTCTTGGCTCGAATGCAGGCTTGGGTCAGAGCGATGAGCTCTGCTGCTTGAGCTGACAGGGTGTCAATACGATGTGTTTCTATGACTTCAGTTTCCGTCGTGACTGCATATGCGGCCACTAACTCTCCTGTACTTGTTCTCATACATGAACCATCCACATAAAGTGTCAGGTCTGGATCTGGTAATGCGATATCTGTCAAGTCTTGTCTGGGTTTCGTCGTAATGGTAATGACTTCAACACAATCATGTGCTAAAGGGTCTGTCTCACTTAATGGCAAAAGTGTAGCAGGATTCAATGTATTGCAGCGCCTGATTTCTATGTGTGGCTGAAACAATGTCAATTCATAACCTGTCAGTCGTGCTATAGTCAAATGTTGAGTCTGTGTTCTGTTCAAAAGGACTTCCACGGCATGTGGAACTTGTACTGTCAATTGGTGTCCTAATACTATGGAATCACTTTGTCTAATCGCTAGAGCTGTTGCTGCTACAGATTTCAAGCACGCAGGCAGAGCCTGGGCTACTGGATCTAATGTACTAGAAAAATAAGCACACGGTTTGTGTGAACCTGCTTGATCCTGGGTGAGTACTGACAACGCAGTACCTTCGCGTTCTGTGACAAAAAGTGTAAAAGGCTTGTTGTAACATGGTGTTGCTAAAACTGGTGCTTGACATAAGGCTTTCTTTAATTCGTCAAAGGCTTGTGTATGTTCCTGAGTCCAAGGGAGGACAGTCGAAGACGCTGCCTCCTGTGTTGTCAACTGTATGAGTGGCTTAGCTAGGAATGCATATTGTGGAATCCATTGTCTGCAATAGGAAGTGAGTCCAATAAAGGCTCGTACTTCTTTCTGTGTCTTGGGTTGCGGAAGATGTGCAATTAACTGTATTCGTTCAGGTGTAAGCTGCCTACCCCACTTGGTCAGCAAGTGCCCAAGGTACACCACTTGCTGAGCACCGAATTGTAGCTTCGAAGGAGACACCTTGTGTCCCTTGTCTGCCAGGAAATGCAAAACTGTCAGCGACGCTTGTTCACATTCAGGTTCGCTACGGGCGGTGATCAGTAGATCATCGACGTACTGAAGTAGGGCAGTGTTGGGTGGCATGTGAATACTGTCTAGTTGTCGTTTTAATGCTTGACTGTAGATGCTGGGGCTTTCTGTAAATCCTTGAGGTGCGCGTGCAAATTTGAAACTTCGGCCATTTAAACAGAATCCGAAAAGGTATTGGCTTTCCGGATCGATGGGGACACTAAAGAAGGCGTTCTTGAGGTCGATTACGGTAAAGAACGTCGCTTCGGAATCAATAGCAGTCAATAGAGACGAAATGTCGGGGACCACGGGATATTGTGGTACAATGCATTTATTCAATTCTCGTAAATCGATAACTAATCGATAAACTGGGGGTGCATTTGGATCTGTACGTTTAAGAATTGGAATGATAGGGGAATTACAAATATTGGAGTCAGTTTCTACAACCACTCCTTGTGCAATGAGCTCGTCAATGATTTTCAGTAAAGCCTCTACAGCATCTGGTGGTAACTTGTATTGTCGAATATGTGGTAGTACTACTCCTGGCTTGAGTGTGACACGATATGGAGTAATGTGCATACAACCTACATCAGTGGGGCCTTGTGCCCATAAATGTGCAGGAACATTCTGTAACCTGGGGTCAATATCTCTCAACACATAGTGACCCTTAAAGTCACGCAGAAACAACCTTACTCCCTACGGAGAACAACAAATTAAAGGTCCTAGAGCTTTCAGAGTCTTAATTCCAAGTAGGTTTTCTGGACATGATTTCGTGAGCAATAAATCTGTAGTGCGAGACAATGGACCAACTGCAAGGGGAACTGGTTTCGACACTTCATTAACAATAGGTTTTCCTGAAAATCCAAGGGAAACATTCTGTGAGCCTGAGAGGGGTGCCCCTGGAACCTCGTTGTGACTAATTGTCGTCCTGCTTGCCCCTGTGTCAATCAAAAACTTTCTATCCTTCCCTAATACCTGACTATGTACGTAAGGACCCTCTTGATCTACAGGAACCTCAATAAGAGGCAAGCCAACCTCCCTCTCTAGGCTGTTTCATGTGTATCGCTGATAATCGGGGTAGTCGGTTTGTGCATATTGGTACATTTGCTGTGTTGCATGTTGTGTTGCGGCAATGGGTTGCGGCTGTGGTACCGCTACGGTCTGTTGGGGAACCTGCATAGGCTGAACACTCTGTGGAACAGGTTGTTGGACCTGGTCCTGTCTAGGAGGACGCAGTCTCTCTTTAGTTTTACCTGTGGCTATGTTATGTTTCAAAACTGCACAATCGTTTACATAGTGACCTGGCTGTTTACAATAGTTGCATGTTCCTTTAACAGGAGCAGTTGAAGTAATGGACTGTGATTGTGTCGTACCCTTTTTATGACCGTCTGTTGGGACTGACTGAGCAACTAGCATTTTCATTTTCGTGTCTTTCATACGTCTCTGTTCGTGGTCATGTTCTTCCCTGATTCTGTTCTGGTGATACTGTAACATTTGTAACATTTGTGAAGGCGAATTAGCTTGCCATGTGCTCTCGACTTTCAGTACACGGTTCTTAACCTGGGGCAGGGAATTCTCGACTAATTTGGATACAAAAAGGTGTGGGTATGACTCGCTACTTGCTTTCAGGCCACTATTAATAATAAAACATTTCTCAAACCGGGAATAAAAATCACTTGTGTCTTCATCGGGTTTCTGTTTGCAGGCTGAGATAGCATCCCAGTCCTCCTTTTTAGTTGCTAACAATCGTGGCAAAACCTGTACTAACAATCCTGGTAATGCTTTAGTTTTATCCCCAAGACCTAAACCTGGGGTTCGACCAGTTTCTTCGGTTTCTAATGCAGCCCAATCAATCTTTTGGTCTCCCACCTCCCATTCTTTTTCTTTGAGTTTCTCGTAAATACCGGCAGGCAATAATACTTTCAATATTTTCATGATGTCGGGATAGGTGTAATCTCCCATGAGTAACATGTCTTTAATTTCACGGTGAAAACCTGCAGGGTCTTTATCGTGGCTGGGCACTATTTTCTTCATTTCCAATAATTCCATTTTAGTTATGGGCGTGTATACATACACACGTGTAAGGGTATCATCATTATTCCTGACTGGGTGTACTTCTCGTAAGGGATTCTGTTTGTCAAAGTCAAAGTGAAATGGTTTCCTGACTGGGGGTGGAACGGAAACAGGGTGTGGAGTCAAGAAGGTTCTATATCTGTGGCGTTGTTCTAAAATCGTTTCGATTAAATCGGTACCTAGACCTCTCCATCGTCTCAGGAGTAAGTCTTGCAGTAAGTTATATAACGGACCTGGATCGGATGCTTGGTTTTCATACTGTATAATGAGATGATGGGTCATGTATATACCAGCTAATCGTTGTTCTTCTGGAGTAAGACTTAAAAACGTTTGCACTACTGAATCGTCTTTATATATGCTGTCATCTCCGGCCCACTGTACTGCGGACCGGGCCAGTTCCTGATCACGCAGGGTATTGAGTTCTTGATAACCTATCCTTTCTTTGAGTACTTTGTCAGTCATTTGGAATACATGCTCGAGGGTACATCGTTCTGGTATCGGACATAGGTAACGTTTCTTGTTTTCGAACGTCTCTTGTTTACGAATGGGTCTATTGAAGGGCCTATCAAAAGGATGTGGTCTAGGAAGTTTCTCTCTACCTACATATGCTATCACCTTTTTATCTGACTGTTGCGAGGTTTCTGCTAGATCCTCTGTATCATCCTCCTCCTGCGAGGAGGTTGGGCCGTCTGATTCGAGTGGCTCATCAGGTTCTCGACGTGCATGTATATCTACTATTTCTTTACGGATCTTTCTAACCATAGCATGTACACATGTCTCTCTATCATGTTTACCATCCGCAATATTCTGGCTCCATCTGGTCAATCTATCCATCTCATCTTGTGGAAAACCTGCCTGATCTTGTTCTCTTATCAAACAATTAACCAAAAACCGCATGATTAGACCTTTGTTCTCAACTTTCTGGCGTGACATGGCTTCACCCACACTCTCCAGTCCTTCTCCTGTTCTAATAAAATGATACATTTTGTCTAGATGTTCTGGCATTTCTGGTAGTAATAGCAAATACTCCGTAACACGTCTTAAACGTAGTGACGCTAACAACATGGGTCCTGTTTTACCAGGCACTGTGTCATATCTGCAATCTGTAAGTTCTTTTCTAAGTTGTTCGGCCGGGGCACCTTTAGGTGTCCGAGCCATCGCTAATTCTCTCATTGTCATTCGATGTAACGGAGGCGGGGTTCGATAACCTCCTGTAGCACCTCCTGAGGCGAAGGCTTGGGCATAACCTGGCTGTAGGGTCGGTATCTGCTGTAACTGGGTTGGAACCTGGACCGTGCCAGTCCCAAAAGGATTAAGTGGATGTAGTTGTTGAATACCAGGGGGAACAACGGGTGCGGGTGCAGGAAGCGGTGCGGGAGGGGTCTGCTGTTGCGGACCCGGGGGCTGATGGTCATGTGGCAAGTTATTGTCAGCAGGTGGCACATGGCCAGGTACATTGGTGTAAGCAGGAGCTACATCGTCTAAATAGGAAGAAAGGAAAATGTCTGCTGCGGTCTTATGACGTAATTTAGTCGGAACCAATGGAGCGGGCAGATCTTTCGGGGGGGTTTCCGGAGTCGCCTTGGGCAGGCCCTCGGCCAGGACTGGATACAGTCCTGTCAAAATGGCATTACTCTGTCTGTCGTGTTGTTCCATTCTAACTCGTTCTCCTTCCTCTAATAGTTCTTTTTCTTTGGCTTTCTCAGAATCCTCTCTACTTTTCTCTGCTTTTCTGAGTGCTTTCTCTGTCCGTCTGTGTGCTTCTTTACGCCATAATTCAATGGCATCTTTCTGTGACTGTCTGGCTTTCTTTTTCCACAACGCTTCTTCTACTCTCATGATGCACTCGGCATCCCATGTCCCTGTAACGGGCCATCTCTGATTCTCTGCCAAGTCCTTGGTGTAATCCACCCACAAGTCGAGATATAATACGGCATCTAAGCCGTGCTTATGGTACATAAAATGACCAGGAGTGTCCCTGGGTGGGATGGGAACAGCCTCCTCAAGTATCCCTTTTGTAGTTCCTATCTGACGTAATTTCGAGAATAGAGGCATGGCTGCCTCGATCTAGACACTATACACAATAAACACAGTAGAGATAAATGCGAACAATCACTCATACCACGACATTAAAACACATTGAAACATTTTAAAACGAACAACAAACACCGTATACTTGATGCACTGCTAAACAGTACAGATACACTGCTAAAACAGTGCAGACCGGGTCTGCGTACCCAAACCCGTCTTGACCGGATACAAATTAATGCACCCGTCTCGATGCGTCCCCAGCAACGGTACTCACCGGGAAGCACGGAACGGAAGGCCTCGGAAACTCGACTGGACTGGACTGGACTGACGTCACTGCTTCTGCTGCGCACTACGCATGCGCCTCGACTCTACTGGTGGGCCTCTCGATACCTCGGACTCTGCTCTCTCGGCTGGGCTCTGGTCGGGATCCTCCGCACTCCTCACCGCCTCGTCTGGATGTCGGCCGCAGTCTCCGTCACCTCCGTAGGCCTGAGGGAGACACAGGAAATCCTGCAGATGCGCATGGGGTCCGTCACAGCTGTAGTCGGGGGCAGAACCTGCGACGCATCTCCGGCGCGTGGGGTGGGGGAGGGGTCCCTGTTCGGGCGCCAAATTATGTGGTAAATAAAGATTTACCGTATACTGAATTTCTATGCGGTATAAGTTCAATAAAATAGCTCAATCAAAATGAGAGGCAGAGTCCGTGGAATCTGAGTTTATAAGGGTTTTATTCCATGTAATGGAATGGTTCGAACCATGGTATCATGTTCCATCACCTCGAAGGTTCAGGAAGGGATAGACAATGCTTTATTAACAGTGCACAATATATATAGTAAATGCATACAATGGTGATGGATACAGAAGGCGTAACAGCTGAAAGAAACGAGATAAGAACACATGTGCGTAACAGAAGGCGTGCACGAGGGCGTACACGGAGGTGTGTGCTAGAAACGTCACATGAAAGTGTCACAAGTGGGTGGATTCATAGAGGAATCCTGCAGTGTCAGCAGAAATATATGGCTGGATGCGCGCGCAGGCAACATGACGTGTGATTGACGTGGAACTGGAGGGTGAAGGGGACTTGACATTTAGCTCCAAAAGAGGAGACAGAAGTCTGGCGTGTCGGAACAACCTAAACCCAATCATATCTGATATCTTGTGTTTGAGGAACTGTATTATCTGGAAGGAAAGGTCTTTCGGGTAAAGGCTATTCTATACTGACTGCTAATGCGTGCATATGTGTCTACGTGTCTGCGTGTAATGCGAGGGGCCATGGGCCTACCATGGTAACTGGAGCAACAAATTTCTTGCACGGAGACAGAAAGGCCGGGCCCTTTGCTCTGCAGCTGGGGGGATGTTTACCTAAATCACTAGACAGGAATGTATTTTCGAGGAGCGGAGCAGATAACTTGAAGGCTAAATTGTCTTGGCAGGCAAGCAGGCCGAGCCGGGCACCGCTCACCGCGCAGGGAGTAAGGCAAGGGTCACGGATGCAGATCCAGGCTGTAGCTTTCTGAGGCAGAAGGCAAAAAGGGCTCGATGGCAGAAATCAGGGCCTAACTCAACAGAGCCAGGAAAACGTGAAAGTGCACCATGTAAAGACGGTGGCACGGCATACTTAGGAAAGGAATTATCGACCCATTCATGGTGGATCTGATAGAGAACATGTTAACGTTGGACGCAAATGTATTTGCGTCTTCATATCTGGTCATGGAGGGAAATTACATGTACTTGAAGCACGTACATGGAGCCGTTGGGGTCTATGTTAGGGGACACAATTGACCATAAAAATTCCAATTACCTCAGTAGGCTGCAACTCACAAGATGAAGGAGATGGAGGCAATACAACGAATGCATCCTTACCACACATTTCATTACAACGCAAGCTGTTACAACATCTTGCCTTAGGAAAGCGCTGGACTTTCGAAGAGTATATTTTACTTTTTCAACTCCAGTCTGTGCAACAGTAGGGAAGGTATTGGATTCAAATTCCAGCAATGCCTTCCCTAAAGAAAGTTGTTGTTTTACGACTTGCATTGTAATGGAACTCGTGGTAACGACGCATTCGTAGTAGTGCCTGCATTGTAATGGCACTGCGTAGTTCTGTCTGCATTGTAAACGCTGTTTTCCAGTGAAAACACCGACCCATGCAGGACTTCACTGGATGAACAGCAGTTGTAACCACCCACCACCACCAGCTCTCAATTTCACCAATTTCACCAAAGTGCTGGTGTTTGCCTGGTATATGGACCTGGCGTATGAACCACGGTCACTGAAATGGTGATTCCAAAGTACATGGTGCCAGGGGTCTCGTGAGGGACCAGCACAAGTAACGTGTGTGGGGTCTCCTGAGGTGACGGCTGCAGTCGGTAGAAGGCTGTCTACCGTGGTGGTGGCAGCAGCGGTCACCAGAAGGGTGTCTACAGTGGCGGCGGCAGCAGTCGCTAGAAGGGTGTCTACAGTGACGGCAGCAGCGGTCTCCAGAAGGGTGTCTAGAGTGGCTTTGGCAGCGGTCACCAGAAGGGTGTGTACAGTGGCGGCGGCAGCAGTCGCTAGAAGGGTGTCTACAGTGACGGCAGCAGGGGTCACCAGAAGGGTGTTACAGTGGCGGCGGCAGCAGTCGCTAGAAGGGCGTCTACAGTGACGGCAGCAGCGGTCACCAGAAGGGTGTCTAGAGTGGTGGGGGCAGCAGTCGCTAGAAGGCTGTCTACAGTGGTGGCAGCAGTTGCTAAAAGGGTGTCTACAGTGGTGACGGCTGCAGTTGCTAGAAGGGTGTCTACTGTGGTGGGGGCAGCAGTTGCTAGAAGGCTGTCTACAGTGGTGGCAACAGTTGCTAAAAGGGTGTATACAGTGGCGGCGGCAGCAGTCGCTAGAAGGGCGTCTACAGTGGTGGGGGCAGCAGTCGCTAGAAGGGTGTCTACAGTGACGGCAGCAGTCGCTAAAAGGGTGTCTACAGTGGTGACGGCTGCAGTCGCTAGAAGGGTGTCTACAGTGGTGACGGCTGCAGTCGCTAGAAGGGTGTTTACAGTGGCAGCGGCAGTAGTCGCTAGAAGGGCGTCTACAGTGGTGGGGGCAGCAGTCGCTAGAAGGGTGTCTACAGTGGTGGCTGCAGTCGCTAGAAGGGTGTCTACAGTGACGGCAGCAGCGGTCACCAGAAGGGTGTGTACAGTGGCGGCGGCAGCAGTCGCTAGAAGGGCGTCTACAGTGACGGCAGCAGCGGTCACCAGAAGGGTGTCTAGAGTGGTGGGGGCAGCAGTCGCTAGAAGGGTGTCTACAGTGGTGACGGCTGCAGTCGCTAGAAGGGTGTCTACAGTGGTGGCAGCATCAGTCACTAGAAGGGTGTCTACAGTAGTGACGGCTGCAGTCGCTAGAAGGGAGTCTACAGTGGTGGCAGCATCAGTCACTAGAAGGGTGTCTACAGTAGTGACGGCTGCAGTCGCTAGAAGGGAGTCTACAGTGGTGGCAGCAGTCGCTAGAAGGGTGTCTACCCTGGTGGCAGCAGTCGCTAGAAGGGTGTCTATAGTGGCGGCGACAGCGTTCTAGGTCAGGGTGTGTGTGGGAGTGCCAGCTGTCATTGGCATGGGTGTGTCACTGATGTCACAATGAGTGGTTTGGTTTCAGAGCTCCCAGTCTCAGTGATAAGAACGGTGATTAAAGCAGTGCTAGATCTGGTGTCTCCAGAGCAGTGCTTAATTTGTAAAGAAACATAAGTTCCCGAGCCCTCGTCAGGAGGCCACTGCAGCTCACACCACCCATTGTCAGGCCACTGCTGCCAATGACAATATCAACACAACAACTGACAATCACACTCCTACAAGTGTGACAATTCTGACTATTTCAGGTCCCCAATGTATATCCAATTAATAACTACTATTGTCAGCGCCAGGAAACCTCCGGTGTCAGTGCGCTCTATAAATTTAGCCTAACATTAACATTAACATTGAGCTCATTTCTAAAGAAGACAGATAGTGCCACCATGTGGCAGACTGTCAGAAGTGCCAGTGTTGTCAACTATGTGCCTGTGCTGAGCACCGTAAACCACTGGCTGAAATTAAGCCCTGCTCTGTAGGCACTAGCTGCAGTGATTGGCACTGTGTCTCTGGTGGTAGCAGCCCGGTGCTGGCTTGGTGTCTCAGCAGCGCCACCTAGGGTCAGTGGCATAGTGTCCTACAAAGTGCTAGTCTCGGTCACTGGCATGATTGTCCCAGAGGTGCAACTCCAGTGATTGGCATGGTGCCTCATGAGCTACCATTCCTACTCATTGACAATGAACCTCTGAGGACATTTTCCACAGTTACTAAGGTATTGTCTCTGATGCTGCTACCCTCAGACATTGGCAGATCATCTCTGGGCATAGTGACCCACACGCTGCTGCGGTATCTCCAGAGGAACCGCCCCTAGTCACTGCTGCAGTATCTCCAGAGGTACCGCCCCTAGTCATGGCTGTGGTATCTCCAGAGACACGCCCCTAGTCACTGCCGCGGAATCTCCAGAGGTACCGCCCCTAGTCACTGCTGCAGTAGATACCGCCCCTAGTCACTGCTGCGGTATCTCCAGAGATACCACCTCTAGTCAGAGATACCGCCCCTAGTCACTGCTGCGGCATCTCCAGAGACACCGCCCCAGTCACTGCTGCTGTATCTCCAGAGATACCACCTCTAGTCAGAGATACCGCCCTAGTCACTGCTGCAGTATCTCCAGAGATACCACCTCTAGTCAGAGATACCGCCCCTAGTCACTGCTGCAGTATCTCCAGAGATACCACCTCTAGTCACGGCTGTGGTATCTCCAGAGACACCGAATCTAGTCACTGCTGCGGAAAACTCCAGAGGTACCGCCCCTAGTCACTGCTGCAGTGTCTCCAGAGGTACCGCCCCTAGTCATGGCTGTGGTATCTCCAGAGACACGCCCCTAGTCACTGCCGCGGAATCTCCAGAGGTACCGCCCCTAGTCACTGCTGCAGTAGATACCGCCCCTAGTCACTGCTTCAGTATCTCCTGAGGTACCGCCCCCTGTCACTCTGGTTTGCATTCAGAGGTTCCAGCTCCTGTCATCGGTGCCATGTCTCTGAGATTACCACCCAGAGTCATTGTCACAGTACCTGGGGATAATACCACTGGAGATACCACAACAAATCCTGCCCAGTACCCCTGGAGCATCTTGTCCATCAGTTTGGGTAGTACCACTGGAGAATCTAGTGTCACCACAGGCACCATGCCACCGAGTGTAACTTGGCCCTCTGGAAACACCATGTGAATGACTTGTTGGTACCTACAGCTATGCGGCACCAGGGTTCGGCTGGCACCGCAAGACATACCATGACATAGATGTCCATCATGCTAGAAACACTGTGCTTTACTCCACTCCACACCACAACACTCTGTAACACTCCACTCTATGACAATCTACTCCACTCTACTACTCTCCACTCTACAGCACTCCACTCCACTTCACTCTACGAAAGTCTACACCACTCTATGCCACTCCACTTTATGCCACTCTAGACCACAGTACTCGACTCTATGCAACTTTACTCTGGACTACTCTACTCCACTCTATACCTCTCCACTCTATGCCACTCCACTTTATACCACTCTAGACCACAGTACTCGACTCTATGCCACTTTACTCTGGACTGCTCTACTCCACTGTATACCTCTCCACTCTACGGCACTCCACTTTATGCCACTCTACGAAACTCCACTCTACTCGGCTCTGCCACACTCTACTCCACTCCACTCTACACCACTCCATACCACTATACACCACAACACTCCAATCCGCTCCACTTCACCAGTCTACGCCAGTCTACTCCACACTTCACCACTGTACTCCACTCTTTGCCTCTCTACTCCACTCCACTCTACGCCACTAACTTTCAACCATGCTGATTTACAACATGGCTAAAACATAGTGGCAAAGCCAATAGCTCTTGCGTAGGTGAGACCTATTGACTTTGCCAATGCATTTTTTCTATATGGAGAAAAATGTTTTCTCAGCAGAAGAAACATGAGAATGTGTTTGCACCGGGGCTGCATTTCACCTGTGCAGACTTCCCGCTATGTACAACTCGGCAAAGTGGGAATAGAAGCCACCGGGAGGTGTCACCTGGCATTCCCAGTAGTATGTGTGCAAACCTGTGCCCGGGCATCTTTCCAGGCCTACTACTGGGAGTAATGTTGAACAGCAAAAAGTAATAAATCTATAACCTCCCAAAGTGGTAAGTACACACCTGTAGACTTACTACGTTTGTGACTTCTTCACCAGTAGCATAACAGGAGCACTGTGTAGACCCAGGGTGCTTTTCAATCAATCTTTTGGTAAAATATTGTTAGCTCTTACCCTTACGCTACTAAAGCTGGCCCTCACAAAGGTGAACGTACACTTTTGTGTATGTTTTTCACTTTTCGGTATACACAAAGGTAAACTTAGACCAAAAGTCTAATTATATTCGTAGTACCTTACCTTTGTGAATACCGAAAAGTGGTAAAGTTAGACTTTTGGGCTGTTTACCTTTGTGAATCCTGAAAAGTAGTAAAGTTACACTAGATTGTAAGTTTGCCTTTGTGAATTGGGCCCTGATTTCTGAGTTTTAGACCCCTAGGGCCTTATTTAAATGTGATGACCTGACTGCAGATGCGTCACTGTGGCGGAAGACACCCTGCAGCCATGCGGACGACAGCTGTGCCGCCCGATTTACAGATGTCAGAGCTTGCGGTTGGCATTTCCTCCTGAAATGGCTTCCATACGCATGGCCAAAGCCGCTTTGCAGGGAGGGAGAGGGTGAACGTGAAGGCCCACAGTGCCATGCCGGGGTGTCTGCACTCTTGTCACTATGGTGACTGCTTAAGAGGGACCCTGAAGTGGGGTCCATCGCCAGAATCCCATAACGTGCAGAGCCCGACTGGGAAACCAAAGCAGCCCTGGCAAATTCTGTCAGACCCTCCCTGTACGGTGCTTAGCGAGTGAGCACAGCGAGCGAGCCTGGCCACTACAAAGAGTGCTTGCGGGGTTCCCTTCCTAAGAGATTTGGGGACAAACGGCAAAAATGGTGCATTCTACAACACATTTCTCATATATTCAATTGTTTGAGCATTTCAAGCATAGTAAATGATGACCTTACAGTGCACCGGGATCCCCAGCCGCCTAAACAACTATAATTACGCATTTTTTCACATATGTGGCTTATAGGCCAATTAGAAAGTCTGGATATAAAATGTCAAAGTGCAGTTAAGACTTCCTTTCAGTGAGTCTGCTGCATTGTGCAAAAAAATACACTGTAGACATGTTGAAAAGCAATGTGCTCTTCAAGCCTCGTCGTATCTGTGTAACAGAACTTTTTCAGTTGAATTGGGGGATGCAAGATCCAAAATTTTCAGTTCCCCGTGTGGAGTGCCCCAGGGGTCCTATTTAGGCCCGAACCTTTTTAATTTGTATGTAGCCCCACTAGCTGAAATCATAAGAGAAAGCGGCTTCACCCCCGTATCTTACGCAGACGACACCCAGATAGTGGTGTCTATTAGCAAGGACGTGAAAGAGACGGCGGAGAAATTCAGATCCTGTATGTCTCGGGTAAGACAATGGATGCTTACTAACTGTCTGAAGTTAAATGGGGAAAAAAGTGAAGTACTGGTGCTGGGGGTAATCCAAACATCTGGTCCCTGGAGTGGTGGCCTGACAGCCCGGGCAATTGCCCGGCCCCGACAGAAAAGGTGAAAAATGTAGGTGTGACTCTAGATAATAACCTCTCTTTCGATGCCCAGGCCAGCAAATTGGATTCATCAGTCTGGTTCATATGAAAATGATTAAAAAACTATTGCCCTTCATTCCAATCAATGCTAGGAAAACAGTTGTAACCGCCCTTGCCTTGTCTAGATTAGACTACAGGAATGCCCTGTATGCCGGAGCTAAGGTGCAAATCCTATCAAAACTACAGTGCTTGAAGAACACGTCAGTAAGGCTGGTGCTTGATATTCCTAAATATGAGCCAATCACCCACAAACTAAAAACCTTGCTCTGGCTCCCTATCGCCAAAAGAATTCAGTTTAAATCATTGTGTCTGGCCTACAAGGCACTTCATGGGTCAGGCGCTCAGTTCTTAAAAACTCGTCTGAAACAGTACGAACCCACTAGGCTCCTTAGATCTAGTCAAGCCAAATTGATCCTGGTGCCGAAATTCAAAAGAGCCAGATGGGGAGGCAGAAGTGTCCTACTACATACAGCAAAAGTATGGAACCTGCTCCCAACCTCTATAAAAAACAGTCCATCCTTACTTACATTTAGAAAAGCAGTGAAAACCTGGCTCTTTACTGCCGCCTGCTAGACGGTTCGGTCAGTCCTGAACACCGTCTATTGTCATAGCGCCAAGACGCCCTTGGGCATTGGCGCGCTCTATAAAATGATAAATCAGATCAAATCATTAAGGTATTGATGTATTAAACCAGGAAGACTATGGGGACATGCATCAACATAAGGAATTGCGATTCCTTAATAGCAATTTTTTAGAAATCGCTATTTAGGAATCAAAATTCCTTATGCATGTAGGAATCGCAAAACAAAATTGCGAGAACCAAATAGTATGCAAGGGTGCCAGAAGGACACCCTGATGCACCCCTGAAATTGCCATGTGACCACATGTTGCGCACACACATGTGTGTAACATGGATCTTTGAAAAATACACAAGTACATTTTTCAAAGTTTTCACAAATTACCATCAACTTTAAATTGATGGCAATTTACGATCCCTAATTGCGGAATCACAATTTAAAATTGCATCCTGCATTGCATTTAGGGAATCGCAATTTGTGTTTCTCTATATGTATTCGCAATTTAAGTAATCACAAATTTGGCGATTACTTAAATTGCTTATCTCTAACACTTCCATGCTGCCACTCATCTGGAGCCCTGCCATGTTGTCACTCACCTCGAACCCTTCCATGCTGCTGCAACTCATCAGAATTCCTTCCATGCTACCACTCATCTGGAGCCCTTCTTGGCTGCCACTCATCTGGAGCCCTTCCATGCAGCCACTCACCTCGAACCCTTCCATTCTGCCACTCACTTCGAACTCTTCCATGCTGCCACTCATCTAGAACCCTTCCATGCTGCCACTCATCTGGAGCCCTTCCATGCTGCCACTCATCTAGAACCCTTCCATGCTGCCACTTATGCAGAGCCCTCTCATGTTGCCACTCACCTCGAACGCTTCTATGCTGCCACTCATCTAAAACCCTTCCATGCTGCCACTCACCTCGAACCCTTCCATGCTTCCATTCATCTATAGCCCTTCCATGCTGCCACTCACCTCAAACCCTTCCATGCTGCCACTCATCTAGACCCCTTTCCTGCTACCACTCAGCCACAACCCTATCATGCTGCAACTCACCTCGAACCCTTCCATGCTTCCACTCATCCACAACCCTATCATGCTGCCACTCACCTCGAACCCTTCCATGCTGCCACTCACCTCGAACCCTTCCATGCTGCCACTCACTTCCAACACTTCCATGCTGCCACTCACCTTGAACGCTTCTATGCTGCCACTCATCTAGAACACTTCCATGTTGCCACTCACCTTGAACGCTTCTATGCTGCCACTCATCTAGAACACTTCCATGCTGCCACTCACCTCGAACTCGTCCATGCTGCCACTCACCTCCAACGCTTCCATCCTGCCACTCACTTCCAACTCTTCCATGCTGCCACTCATCTGGAGCCCTTCCATGCTGCCACTCATCCAGAACACTTCCATGCTGCTGCTCGTCTAGAGCCCTTCCATGCTGCCACTCATCTAGAGTCCTTCCATGCTGCCACTCATCTAGAACCCTTCCATTCTGCCACTCTTCTAGAGTACTTCCATGCTGCTACTCATCTAGAGCCCTTCCATGCTGCCACTCATCTAGAGTCCTTCCATGCTGCCACTCATCTAGAGTCCTTCCATGCTGCCACTCATCTAGAGCCCTTCCATGCTGCCACTCATCCACAACCCTATCATGCTGCCACTCACCTCGAACCCTTCCATGCTGCCACTCACCTCGAACCCTTCCATGCTGCCACTCACTTCCAACACTTCCATGCTGCCACTCACCTTGAACGCTTCTATGCTGCCACTCATCTAGAACACTTCCATGTTGCCACTCACCTTGAACGCTTCTATGCTGCCACTCATCTAGAACACTTCCATGCTGCCACTCACCTCGAACTCGTCCATGCTGCCACTCACCTCCAACGCTTCCATCCTGCCACTCACTTCCAACTCTTCCATGCTGCCACTCATCTGGAGCCCTTCCATGCTGCCACTCATCCAGAACACTTCCATGCTGCTGCTCGTCTAGAGCCCTTCCATGCTGCCACTCATCTAGAGTCCTTCCATGCTGCCACTCATCTAGAACCCTTCCATTCTGCCACTCTTCTAGAGTACTTCCATGCTGCTACTCATCTAGAGCCCTTCCATGCTGCCACTCATCTAGAGTCCTTCCATGCTGCCACTCATCTAGAGCCCTTCCATGCTGCCACTCATCTAGAGCCCTTCCATGCTGCCACTCATCTAGAGCCCTTCCATGCTGCCACTCATCTTGAGCTCTTCCATGCTGCCACTCACCTGGAGCCCATTCCATGCTGCCACTCAACTATAACCTTTCCATGCTGCCACTCATCTTGAGCTCTTCCATGCTGCCACTCACCTGGAGCCCATTCCATGCTGCCACTCAACTATAACCTTTCCATGCTGCAACTCACCTCAAACCCTTCCATGCTGCCACTCATATAGAACCCTCCCATCCTGCCACTCACCTCGAACCCTTCCATGCTGCCACTCACCTCAAACCCTTCCATGCCGCCGCTCACCTCAAACCCTTCCATGCCGCCACTCACCTCGAACGCTTCCATCCTGCCACTCACCTCGAACCCTCCCATGCTGCTGCTCATGCTCCTGTTTTTGTGTTTTGCTTCAGGGTGGAGGGGACTGTCCTGAGATGAGTGTTGGGGCCATCAAGCTGGCTGTGGAGGTCTCCCGCCCCGGATCTTTCATCTACGTCTTCACGGACGCGCGTGCCAAGGATTACCGAAGGAAGCAGGAGGTGCTTCAGCTGCTGCAGCACAAGCAGTCTCAGGTGAGACCCAGAAACAGGTCACTAAAGAAATGGGGCCCCCTAAGGAGAGGGAAACAGTACTGCAGGTCAACCATTCTCAGCTGAGAGCCCATTAGACAGTAACCCCTGGGGGTGGGTCATGGGAACCATTAGTGGCTATCACATCTCAAGCGGCATCAGAGGAGAGCCCTGCCCAGGTGGAGGCCTGACTTTGGACAGTCACAGTTTAGCTCCAAGAACAATGTGCACCAGCACTCCCTACATCTCTGTAGAGCGGATTGGCTGCGGTGATGATGCCCTTTGTCTGTTTGACTCCTTCAATCCATCTATGGTAACGCTAGTCTTAGAGCAGCTTGGGTTCTTTTGTCCAGTGTTCTGATTTGTTCCCATAATCCTTTGCTCCCCTGTAGGTTGTCTTTGTGTTAACGGGGGATTGCGGGGACAGGAGCCACCCTGGATACCGAGTGTATGAGGAGATCGCCGCCACCAGCTCAGGGCAAATCTTCCATCTAGACAAGCAGCAAGTAAATGAGGTAAGTTCAAACTGTGGGGCTGGCGGTGGCAAAGCTGAGCTGAGGTAGCCAACCGTGGGGCTAGGGGAGGCAAAGCTGAGCTGTGGTGGCCAACTGTGGGGCTGGAGGAGGCAAAGCTGAGCTGAGGTGGCCAACTGTGGGGCTGGAGAAGGCAAAGCTGAGCTGAGGTGGCCAACTGTGGGGCTAGGGGAGGCAAAGCTGAGCTGAGGTGGCCAACTGTGGGGCTGGAGGAGGCAAAGCTGAGCTGAGGTGGCCATAGAGTGGAGAAGTGTGGCTCAATGGTTAGAGCGGCAGACCCTGATGCAGAGGTCTAGCCCGGGACCAGGGTTCAAATCCCGCCTCAGCGGGTCTTGGGCTCAATATCCTCGGACCTGATAATTCTCGCCTCGGTGCCTATTCTAATCATGGGTCCCACTCCGCAACTCTGGGCAATAGCTAGCTTAATCTCCACAACGGCCCCAACAACGCTAGGATGCCTGGCTTCACCTTGGGGGTGCCCAGGAGTGGACATTTCACAGGGAAAAGCCAGGAAGGGTTCCTAAGCGGCATACGGACAGCGCCGGGACACTTCTGTTGGAGGTAGCTGTGCACTTTACAAAATGCTGGCATTTATATATGGTGATTTTTGTAATGGAGAGCAGTTCTTCTCTTCTGTGTGTGGACTGCAGTCATTCAGTAATCTTTGTGGGGTCCTATATTCCCTCTCTGTGGGGGCTGTCAAAGATCACTCTGTGTCGCAAGACAGCTGGCTAAAGAGACATGCACACTTTAAACCTAAGTGCACATCCAGCCCACCACTCCTCCCTGCTGAAGCAATGGCCTGCCCCTGTCATAACCCTCGATTCAGGACGGGTTTGTGAAAAATAAATTAGTAATAAATTCATTTTATTATAGTTTTATTTTCATCTCTGGGGCTTTTCAGAGGGGCGTTTTTTTCAGTGGGGGGACACTCCTCCCCTCTAATGGAAAAACCGCTCCTCGACACATCATGCTCCTTGTGGTCCTTTGCTGCTTCTGTCGGCTAACGGCTGTCGCGAGCACTACCTCCGTAGGGCTACGTGCGTCCTTTGGTTAACGCGGCCCGCCCACTCAATGGAACGCCCGCGGCGGAATTGCCGCTGCGGTTAAGGCATTAAACATACACTGTCTACATTCTGGTACTTGTAGCCCTGCTTCTTTATGGCCTCGACACAGACAGCTTCAGCCATCTATCCCAGACAGCACTGCATACAATAATACATAGAGTGGGCTTTGGGACCGCCCCCGGGTCATCATTGGATGATGTCCTTGTCAATCTCAGGTCCCTGCTCTTTATCGTATGGCTTTCCTCCCTATTCCTGTATTTTTCCCTCCTAAGGAGTATTTCTTCTTTACCATTGCTTTCGATTGGCAAGCTTTCATCTGCTAGTGACATTATTAAAGTATTTATCTTCATATTTATTTTTATCAACAATAGTAAGTCCCTCTTGTGAAACACACCCATATTATTACACCAATTGACTCACCTCTTTATAGGGCGAAACTCATACATGAATCTTACATACCGCTATCCATCCCGGGAAACCTGTTTGATGCAAAAATGTGTATTCTTTATTCCAATAATTCGATCCTCAATATTTACAATTTCACAATGGAATAGTATGTCACAAATAATCTAAAATTCCATCAAAAATGAATGCTTTAAAGTTTTCCAGGGGATGGAGCCTCCTTGGTAGCCACACCCCTGGGCTCAGCTGGGGAGCTCCACACACCAGGAGAGGATCCTGCCATATTGGAAGTGGGCAAAGCGGTGCATCCTGGGATGCCAAGATGCTACACTCTGCAGAAAAGAGTCATCAGATGGGTGAGAACTTGGTAGCCCATTGTCTACCAACCATATCCTGCCCTGAGAGAATTTTCTGAGCCAGTAGGGCATCGCTGACACCCTAAACTCAGATCTCAACTGGACTGGAAGAAGGACCGAGATGGACTGCCCTGCTGCACCGTGGAACCAGCAAACAGAGACTGCACCATCGTGGACTGCACCTGCTGCAACTGGTGGCTAGCAAAGGAAAGGAAGTGTGCCTGCTGTATCCTGCTCAAAGATACTACATCTCCAGAGCCCAGCCAAAGCCAACAGACTCCAGAGGTAAGCTGACTGGCCTCCTGTTCACAGCACAGGAACACAACACCTGAAGAAGCCTGGTGAGGCGAGTTGGTAACCTACAGTCTTCAACCCACTGGCAACTGTCAATGTGCAGCACCAGGTACCAGGACCTCCAGAGGACAAGTTATTGACCCAGGAAGGATTGGCCTGTGATCGTGATATTGTGCGACCGGTATTCCAGTGGCGGTTTGACTTCTGCCAGCACCGAGAGGACTTCAAGGGACGCCAGCCCTATGCCCACGACTGCCTCACCCGCGATGTCCACCGAGGAGTAGATGCAGGAAAACCCCAGTCGACCGCATCGCATCCACAGCATCCTTGAGCATCTTCAGCATCCTTCATCCCTTGCATCAGGACCACTCTATAGGAATCCATTGCAAGAAGACCCATCGACCGCGTCGCATCCACAGCGTCCTTGAGTATCTTCAGCATCCTTCATCCCTTGCATCAGGACCACTCTATAGGAATCCATTGCAAGAAGACCCATCGACCGCGTCGCATCCACAGCATCCTTGAGCATCTTCAGCATCCTTCCTCCCTTGCATCAGGACCACTCCATAGGAATCCATTGCAAGAAGACCCATCGACCGCGTCGCATCCACAGCATCCAGAGCATCTTCAGCATCCTTCATCCCTCGCATCAGGACCACTCTATAGAATCCATTGCAAGAAGACCCTTCAACCGCGTCACATCCACAGCGTCCAGAGCATCTTCAGCATTCTTCATCCCTTGCATCAGAACCACTCTATAGGAATCCATTGCAAGAAGACCCATCGACCGTGTCGCATCCACAGCGTCCTTGAACATCTTCAGCATCCTTCCTCCCTTGCATCAGGACCACTCTATAGGAATCCATTGCAAGAAGACCCATCGACCGCGTCGCATCCACAGCATCCAGAGCATCTTCAGCATCCTTCATCCCTTGCATCAGGACCTCTCTATAGGAATCCATTACAAGAAGACTCATCGACCGCGTCACATCCACAGCATCCAGAACATCTGCAGCATCCTTCATCCCTTGCATCAGGACCACTCTATAGGAATCCATTGCAAGAAGACCCATCGACCGCGTCCCATCCACAGCGTCCTTGAGCATCTTCAGCATCCTTCATCCCTTGCATCAGGACCACTCTGTAGGAATCCATTGCAAGAAGACCCATTGACCGCGTCGCATCCACAGCATCCAGAGCATCTTCAGCATCCTTCATCCCTTGCATCAGGACCACTCTATAGGAATCCATTGCAAGAAGACCCATCGACCGCGTCACATCCAAAGCATCCAGAGCATCTTCAGCATCCTTCATCCCTTGCATCAGGACCGCTCTATGGGAATCCATTGCAAGAAGACCCATCGACCGCGTCACATCCACAGCATCCTTGAGCATCTTCAGCATCCTTCATCCCTTGTATCAGGACCAATCCATAGGAATCCATTGCAAGAAGACCCATTGACCGCGTCGCATCCACAGCATCTTCAGCATCCTTCATCCCTTGCATCACAACCACTCTATAGGAATCCATTGCAAGAAGACCCATCGACTGCATCGCATCCAGAGCATCTTCAGCATCCTTCATCCCTTGCATCAGGACCACTCTATAGGAATCCATTGCAAGAAGACCCATCGACCGCGTCACATCCACAGCATCCTTGAGCATCTTCAGCATCCTTCATCCCTTGCATCAGCACCACTCCATAGAAATCCATTGCAAGAAGACCCATCGACCGCGTCACATCCACAGCATCCTTGAGCATCTTCAGCATCCTTCATCCCTTGCATCAGCACCACTCCATAGAAATCCATTGCAAGAAGACCCATCGACCGCGTCACATCCACAGCATCCAGAGTATCTTCAGCATCCTTCATCCTTTGCATCAGGACCACTCTATAGAATCCATTGCAAGAAGACCCATCGACCGCGTCTCATCCACAGCATCCAGAGCATCTTCAGCATCCTTCCTCCCTTGCATCAGGATCACTCCATAGGAAAGGCCTGCAAAGGATAAAAGCACCTGGAACTGACTGAAGACTGGTTCACCTGCTGGGGTAATGGCTCTGAGGCCCTCGCTGGTCCCCTGGCTTGCTCCCTACTGGAGTTGGTTGCCTAAAATGATTAAAAAAGACTGCAATAAAACCAGTCCAACTTTATGCTGAAAAGGTTAACATGTCAAAGTCTTTGAATTTTTCAATGTGTGTTCCCAGTTGAGTGAAATGGTTTGATTTACTATACCTTGAACATTCTATATCTGCGGAATCCGGTGGATCTTTTTCATTGTGGTGTCTAAAATATATAAACATGCAGTCTACTATTATAATATGGTGTTGGATTTCTTATCGATTTCTTCTTGAAGTGCTTTGTGGGGTTTCAATGCGTTACACGTGCTCTCCTTGTAAGCCTTGCTGTTCAGAGCCGTGGCTCCCCAGGGTTGAGCTGAAGCTTTGACAAACGAGACCCTCTGGTCTTAAAGGGGCTGTTACGTTTATTACACAGTGAGGTCTCACAACCGTAACATGCCATACACCCCATTTCCTCACACTGAGGGTACAGAATTACATATCCCTCTGAAGACAGGAAATAGTTAGAGACCCCCTGAGGATAAAGAAAGCCATGACCCCTCTGCAGACAGGAAAGAGACTGAAAACCTTTGAGTGCCATCAGAGGAGAAAGAGCGCTCTGAAGACAGAAAAGAGGCTGAGACCCCAAAGTACTGACACGAAGGAGACAGACCCTGGGCCGGTTTCACAAAAGTGATCTGAAACAAAATACTCACAAAAGGCATTCAGGAGTAGTAAAGTTAGGAATCCTAACGTTACTACTAAATGCCTTTTGTGAATACCGAAAGTCGTAAAGTTAGGATTTAGTCTCAGATTACTTTGTGAATCAGGCCCCCTGGGAATGACTATGGTTACATACAACAATACGGCCGGAAGTCCTTACCCTCGGTTCACTTATTTTAAATGTATTTCCACTGCATGCAGGCAGAGCTGTCAAGTCGGGGGGTGTTGGCGGGGTCCATGTTTTTAGTCAAGTGACTGCCAGCCCGAAGTACTAAGCCTGAGCCTCAAACAGAGGAGGACGCACAGGCAAATCCATAAGGCAAGCCGAGCCTGAGTCGCGTCATAAGTGTGGCTTGGCTCTAAGAGCGCATGCACAAGCCGAGCCGAGACATGATATGTTTGGCATTGATGTATGTGAATTAATGGATACCAACAATTTTAAAAGCTCTTAGGAGGAAACCAGCAATTTTAAGGAAACACAAATTTGAGGAAACATAAATAAACAGAAAATTAAAGGAAAACATTTAAAGAAATGATAACGTTAAGGAAAAATTCTGAATTACAATAAACGTATGTGGAGTTTAGGGGTACAAAGTGTTTTCTGGGTCTGGGATGGGTGAGGTTTAGGGTTGAGAAGAGTTTTTAGGGATCTGGAATATGTGGAGTTTTGGGGTTGTAATTAGGGGCTTTAGGATTCATGGATGAGTGACGTTTAACAGTGGTAAGGCTTTCTAGGGTTCCGGGATGTGGGGAGTGTGGGGGTGTTGAGCAGTGTTAGTGTTCACAGATGGGAGGAGAATGAGGCTCATTTGGGGTTTCACGGTTCAGTGATTCATAGATTAGAGGGGTAATGAAGGCTTTATAGGTTTCAGGAATAGGTTGAGTTACGGTGTGGTGAGCGGTTTTAGGTGCCAGGGGTGGGTGGAGTTTATGGGCCAAAAAAGTTGCAGGATTCAGGAATGGATGGAGAAAAGGGGTGCTGAGGATTTTTAAGGGTTCAGGAATGGGTGGAGTTTAGGGGTAAAAGGCATTTTAGGGTTCAGGGATAGGTGGAGTTTAGATGTAGTTATGTTTTTTTTAGGGATTCAGGGTTGGGTACAGTGGAAGATAGAAATATGTTTAGGGTTCAGTGATGGGTGGAGTTTAGGGGTCATGGTAGGGTATAGCCTACAGGTGTTGAGGACTTTTCAGGGGGCAGGTGTGGATGCTGTGTAGGGGTTGTGAGGGGGGCCAGGGGTGGATGGTGTTTAGGTTCGGTGAGGAGTCAGCAAATTATAAAAATCTGGGCAATTTCGAAAAAAGGACATTGGTTTCTATGAATCATCAACCGATCCCTCAAGACCGCCTCTTTCCCCGACAACTGGAAACATGCTTAGATCAACCCTCTCCTGAAAAAATCTTTAGCAGACCCCACCGACCTGAAAAACTTCAGACGGATCTCCCTGCTTCCTTTTCCGACCAAGGTCAACAATAGCCACTCGCCGCCTTCATAGAAAAAAATAACATCCTCGACTCCTCCCAATCAGACTTCAGGAAAAACCACAGCACCTAAACCACACTCCTCGTAGCAACAGACGACATCCGAGCCCCCCTCAACAGAGGAGACACGTGGCCCTCATGCTCCTGGACCTCTCCACAGCCTTCAACGCTGCCTCTTCCTGCACCCCAGCCCGCAGACTCCACAACGCTGGAATCTGGAACAAGGCCCTCGGCTGGATCCTCTCGTTCCTCGCCGGCAGAACTCAATGAGTCGGACCGTAGGAGAGTGGGGTCTGCTTCCGAGGGTCACCCCCACTTTTTGCTGTGATTCTCTGGTGTTTCGACTTTAGACTGGCTGTGGCCCTGTTAATCAGACCCACAGCCCAGCTGTTCTCTCTCTAAATTGATACCATGTACTTTAGGTACATACCAGACTGATTACTGGGTCACCCTTGTGAGCCCCTGTATAGTGTACCATAGGTACCGAGGGCATAGGTGCAAGCAAGGCCTACCAGGGGCTGCAGCATATCTTTTGCCACCCCTGGCTGGCCATCCAAACTGACACCACAGGCTGATCACTCAGCCTGGGTAAGGTGGTGTAATCACCCCTTACGTAGATATAGTATACCTATATCTACCTTATATATATAGACACATAGTAACCTATAAGTCACTCCTATGGCAGGCCTTATCAACCCTGGAGGCAGAGTGTTTGGTTTTGTGTGAGAGGGTGCCCTAGCATGAGCTTAGCCCCTCTGCAGCTTTCGGAACCATCTCCTTATAGCTGTTCTATGATATAGCCATACCAAATACTCTTAAGTGCATTATAATCCTCGCAGTTAATGCTAACTTTGGTTTGGCTTTATTAAAACATGTCGTGTAAGGTGTCAAGCACTTTGGAATACTACTCATCCCCCGCCAATTCTGGCAGCGGGGGTAGCATTCCACCCTTCTAAAGGGAAAAGACAAGTATGTTCCTGCTTTACCCGGTTAAAGTTAAACAGAGCCCCAGCATCACAAAATGGATGCTGCTGCCACAGACACTAGTCTGACCTCCTGCTGCTGGACGAAACTCTGGCAGGGGAGGCTTGGACAATAGGTTTCCTGGCTAGGGAGGTGCTAGCATCTCCCCAGACAGCCTGTAGTGTATTGGGACAGGGTGGGTTGAATGGAAACATGCTTTTCCAGACACTGCCTGGGGCACACAAGGTGCTCCGTGCATAGCTCTGTTCAAACCAGTTGCTGGGGCACTCCAGCCCCGCTCTGGAGCAAAACTGGACAAAGGGAATCGGCGTGTAACCACCCCCTTCCCAGGTCCACCCATAGGAGGGACCTAGCAGGTAAAACAGCCCCTAAAATCAGTATAAAGATAGGAGCTGTGTCCACAGATGTTAGATTATCCTGGAATGAAACTCTGATGTGAAACTCTTGGACATTCAACGTTCTATTCTAACTAGAAGACTGAAGACATCTCCCTTGTGGTCAAGGAGTGACCACCCTGTGCAAACAGGCACCACCAGTAACTTGCTGGTCTGCTTTGTCGACGCTCCCGCCGGAACCCGAATATTCATTGACACAGAAACTAGACTTCCAAACTTCTCTGACTTCGACCCACATCCACAGCAAAGCTGAGACCCGTGGCGGACACAAGAGACGTGGGACCGGACACCCTGGACTACCTGCATTTTGCTAACAGCTGAACTACCGAGGTACCCTCGCAGTTGTGCATTGAGGTATGAGAAGCTCCGGACCCGAGCGCCATTTATTTATTATTTATTTAGTGTATTTGTAGAGCGCAAAACCTGTCACCCAAAGGGCATCCTGGCGCTTTGATCAAGAACCATAGGCTTTAACAGCTCAGGCCATTTATGGAAACAGGCGGGTTTTTAACGCTTTTCTAAAAGGAAGGTAGTCCTTGTGGCTTCTCAAAGAGAGTGACAGGGAGTTCCAAAGTTTGGCTGCTGCAACACTAAAGGAGCGGCCACCCATCCTCACTCTGTGAAACCTCGGAACTACAAGAAGATGTGCCGAAGAAGAGCGGAGGGGCCACGAAGCGGAGTACCATGCAAACATCTTTTGCAGAGGAATGGGGCCCTGTTGGTGAACAGCTTTAAACACAAGACACGCAGCTTTGTATTGTACCCGCAGATGAACCGGGAGCCAGTGTAGGTCTCTTAATGCAAGAGTGGAGGAGCTGGACCTAGGGCGGGAGAGAGCCAGCTTGGCGGCCATGTTTTGCACCCGCTGTAGCTTGCCGGTCAGATTTTTTGGGGCCTCCAAAAGAAGCCCATTGCAGTAGTCGAGGCAACTTAATATGGTCCCACGAACTACTTCCGGCCTAGCTTGAGCGGGGAGAAGGGGCAAAACCTTGCGCAACATGCGCAGCAGCATCATACACGTAGCAGTGGTTTTATTGACGTGTATGTCAAGCTGTAGGTTAGGGCCAAAAATCACCCCCAAATTGCGGGCTGATTCTGCCGCCAGAACTGGCTCAAGGAAGGTACTAGGCCAAAAGTTCTCTGGGAGTGCCCGCGGAATCCGGTCGATGGAACAGTGGAGCACCTCCGTCTTGGAGCTATTAAATTGTAGGGAATTTGCTCGTAACCAGTCCGCTGTGGCTGCCATGCACCGATGGAAGGTATCCAGCGAGACCGCATTATTCCCTTCCAAAGAGAAGACCAGCTGGGTGTCATCGGCATAGTTAAATGCCGAGACACCAAAAGATTTTATTAGCTGGACTAGGGGACGGAGGTACAAGTTAAAAAGTATGGGGCTGATGGCCGAGCCCTGTGGAACCCCCTGTCCTACCTTCCTAGGCTCAGAGCTAAATGGTGGAAGTGAGACCGACTGTTGCCTGCCACCAAGATAGGATGTCAGCCAGTCTTTTGCCCCCTCAGTGACCCCGCACTCCTCCAGTCTCCTGACAAGGGACCGATGGCAGACCGTGTCGAACGCGGCCGACATGTCGAGCAGCACTAAAAAGGCTGCCCAACCACTGTCGACACGCGAACGAAGATTGTCCAGCACGGTAACCAGCGCGGACTCCGTCCCGTGTCCGGGGCGGAAGCCAAACTGGTCCTCATCGAACCAGCCGATGTTCTCCAGGAAACCTGAGAGTGAACGAGTCACCCATTTTTCCAGAATCTTGATCGGAAAAGGGAGCAGGGAAATAGGCCTGTAGTTGGAAAGACAGGCCGGGTCCAAAGTAGGCTTTTTAAGCAGAGGTGACACTACTGCTAATTTCCAGCATTCTGGCACCGATGCCGACTCCAAGGATTGGAGACAGATCGAGAACAAAGGCAAGAAAAGATCTGCGTGGAAAGCCTTCCAAAATTTGGGGGGCAGTGGGTCAAGCGGGGACCCCGAGGACACCGTATATGCCACCTTACAGAATTCCTCGAAGGAAGGGGAAGGAAAAAACCTTAGTTGGGGTCGACTGGAGGGGGTAGCTGGAGCTCCCAAACAAAGGTCAGGGGCATTGAGCTGGGGTCGACTGGATGGGCTGCCCGGAGCTCCCAGACCCAGGTCATCGCCACCACCCGTCTGGGGTCGACTGGGCAGACCCACCGGAGCTCCCACGCCCAGGGCTCCCAATATGCAAACAGAGCCAGTCGGCTGGGGTCGACTGGGTGAGCTGCCCGGAGCTCCTAGACTCGGGCCAAAGGCATCAGTCCGGGGTCGACTGGGCAGTTCAACCGGAGTTCCCATACCCGACACTCTTGAAGGAAAGGCAAGGACAGGCGACCGGGGTCGACTGGGTGGCACGGTCGGAGCTCCCAAGCCAGTGCTAGAAGCAATTGGCTGGGGTCGACTGAGCGAGCCACCCGGAGCTCCCGAGCCAAAGGCAGAAGGTACAGGGTGCGTTAGGCCCTCTAGAATCTTAGCACTCTTCTCCTCAAAAGCAATGGCCAGCGAGTCACAAAGTGCCTGCGACGCACGAACCGTGTTAGCCGCGCAGACAGGGTGGGACAGGTCCCTGACAGTTTTAAACAGGGCTTGGGATTTATTAGACGCCTGAGTCAAGGAAGCTTCTATGAAGGCCGCCTTGGCCCTCTTAATCTGGACCTTGTAATCACGCAGTGCGAGCCTGTACGAGATTTTTGCCGGGGCGGAGTACTGCTTCCTCCACACTCTCTCAGCACGTTTACAGCTCAGCTTCAATTGTCGTAACTCTTCCGTGTACCAGGGAAAAGCCCTGTTCACTCTCCCTCTAGATTTACGGAGGGGCGTAACCTTGTCAAGCGTATCTGTAATCGACCGGCACAACAAGGAGTAGCTTTCCTCCACCGAGTTACTCAAGCGGAAATTAGTAGATATTAGGGAGGGCCTAGGAGAAGAGCTGAGCAGTCGGGACCAAGGTCTGCCCCATTTCGAAAGTCCTACTCCGGCGCCTTCAGAGGAATAATCCCCTAAACATAGAGAAAACGCCACAAGCGCATGATCAGTCCAGCACTGGGCTAAGATGTCGTTAATCACTGCCGATTCACCGTCAGCGAAAATCAAGTCCAAGACATGACCACCCCTATGTGTCGCCGAGCGGACCAATTGCTGCAGTTGGATGTCAGCAAGAGCCTGGCAAAGAGACGAAAACGCTCCGTCTGCATGACCCCCCTGCCATAGGTTGAAGTCGCCCAGGACTAACAACTTTGCACTGAAGCTCAGCCCTCCACACTCCACGAGTGCCACGTGGGGCCTGCTCTTGCATTTCAGCTCGACGCGTCTTCCCGGTTGCTAGCCTGCTGGCTAATTAGCCCTCCAAAGACTTTCTTTTGAAACTAAACTGCTTTCCTGGTTGCTCCTGGCTTGCTCCAGCTTCCCTTCAAAGGAGAAACTCCCCAGACCTTGCTGGTCTGACTCGAAGCCAATCTTCACTTCCTGGGTGGATTGCGTTTGCCAATGCTTGTTGGGTCCAGTTCGGATACCCACACCGCAACCAACTAGATCCTTTGTGGGACAGCTCGAATCCAGCTCCTGGTTGTCATCAACGCCTCCTGGTCATCGTGGCTGCAGAGACAAGCTTCACCTCTTCACCTGAGATCATCGCGACATCGCCTGGTTCCTTCCTGGTTCCTTCCTGGTCACTGGCTAGTGACCCAGACTCTGTCCCCTCTGCTTTCAGGTTCTTCACTTCTTCTATCCACCCTTGGATCCACCCAGACACTCTTCCGCTGGCCGCCTGCAGCACTTCTTTTGCAGATCTCCATTGAAAGCATCGACGAAACCCGACACGAAAAGACACCTATGCACCCGGCTTTCCTGGGTGAGGTAACTCGAGTACTCCGGTGCTCCCGTGGGTATTGACTCTCCAAGTGTCCTAGTTTAAAGGGGTTTTGTCAAAGTCCATCCGGAAGTGCCCGTAAGCAGCAACTTTGTAACTTCTTCGTTCTCCATTATAAGTCAATGGTAACTCGCGATTGTGTTTAGACACTGCACGCGTCTCCCGTGGGTCTCCTACTTCCTAACCATAGGTTGTCTAGTGTAGCCCCAGTGATTTCCTAGGCCCTCGACCTATTCACTATTTCTGAAGTGGTTCTTATACCACTTACAGTATGTGGTTTGTGAGGCCCCTACGGCAAAACTGTATTTGTGTAACTTATCGTATGCTAATTGAGTAACTTGTGATGTACTTCGACCTCTGACCTCATAAAGAGTTCAGAGGGGTTGTGTTAGAAATAAATACATATATATTTGTTATATACCTTGTGTGGTGTCCTTTCATTTGGTACTCAAGGGATTATAATTGGTAACCAGCTGGCTTCACATGCTCTCTGAGGTCTTAGCCTGTCACTGCTGGTCCATGCTACCACTAGGATAGCTGGTCCATAAGGTTGACTTTACAACTACCATCAATAAGGGTTGTTTAGACTGGTGCAAGGGGCCCACTAGAATAGTGGACATCATATGGCAGGCTAACTTCTCACACAGACTCCCTCCATTTCTCGCAGAACCCACTCCAACCACCTGTGGAGTCCAGCAGGGAGCCTCCATTAGCCCGACCCGCTCGCAGCCATCGTCAGAGCATACGGACTCAACATCACATCATACGCATATGACACCCAACTCATCATCTCCCTATCCAAGAAACCCAACATCACCAAACGCAACTTTCAAATGGAAGCCATCGCCAGATGGGTAGCTGCCTTCAACTCAACCAAGACAAAACCGAGGCACTCATCATGGGCCCACACCCAGACGCCTGGCACAACACCTAGTGGCCTCCGGCCCTCGGGTACCCGCCCTCCCCACGGACCATGCACGCAATCTCAGAATCATCCAGTACTCCAAACTCAAAATGGACGGCCAGATGAACTCCATCACCTCCTCCTGCTACCACACCCTCCACCTAATCCAAAAGACCTTCAACTGGATCCCCCCAGAACACAGGAAACCCGTCACCCACCCCCTCATCAGCAACAGACTTGACTACAGCAACACACTCTACGCCGGGATCAACAAGAACCTCACCCGCAAACTCAACCAACAGACTAGTCCTCAACCTACCACGCCACTGCCACATCAGCCAACACCTACAGTCCCTACACTGGCATCCCGTCGAGAAAACAATCACCTTCAAGCTTCTCACCCACACACACGGCCCTCCACAACACCGGACCCGCCAACCTGAACCCCCGCCTCACGTTCCACGCCCCCCAACGATCTCTCGCTCGGCCCAGCTCTCCCTCGCGACGGTACCTCGAGTCAAGAAAGCCAGAGCAGGAGGACGCTCCTTCTCTCTACTCGCGGCCAAGGCTTGGAACTCCCTTCCTCTCCACCTCCGACAGACGGCATCGCTCCCTCAGCTCCCAAAGCACCTCAAGACCTAGCTCTTCGATGGAACTCAGTGACCTTCCAGTGTGCTGCGCCCCACCCCCTCCCCCATCCCCCAGCGCCTTAAGACCCGTTCCTGGGTAAGTTGTCTGCACTTCACCAGCCCACGATTGAGAGATAAAATGGTAAATGACTTTCACCCTGCACATATCTATTAAACCGTTTATGTGAATGGTTTCTCAGTAATGGTTTCAAAGAATGTGTTTTTCGATTAGATTACATACAACTGTACGTGTGTGTATCGTGCCACTAACCCACTGTACAGATATGATACAATCTCTTCAAAATTCAAAAAGTGTTTGTTTTTCCGCATATGGAAGCGGTTCACATTTGTACATCAGATTAGATCAGTGCACTGAGAGACATTAAAAGGGATAGTTTCAGAAACAGTCACGCCCCCCTCCCCCCACATCCGTTCCCCAACGATAATGCCATCAGTGAACTAAAAGTCGAGCCAGAAGCCATGTACACGGTAAACCTGGAATACACTCTTTGAATAAATAGAGCAACACTACAGGCTATTAAAGCAAAAATGAGAGGGGCGTGTACAGGGCACACCCTGAATTCAAGTATCTCGAAGTGCCCTCACATAAGATATTAGGAAAAAGGTGAGTCTGAAATAAAATGTTTGCCTCGGATCACACAATTTGGAGAAGCGGGCAAGCCGGGATTGATTCCAAGTTATCTGGTTTCACATTTTGAAATCCAGCCACCAAGTGTATATCTGCCTCTCTTCACATCAAAGGTCACTGTTTTCTCTTTTATTTCTGGCGTACGGACACAGACCAACTACAGAGCTAAGAGTGCCTTCATTTGGGGGTTGTCACACCGCATGTCCCCACCCCGTCCCCCCAAGCCACGCCCCTGCTTGTATGCAGACGGCCCCTGGTCTGGAGGGCAGCGCAGCCCCCAAGGGAGGGGGCATCGGAGGTTGGGGCGGAAGAGGCCCCCTTCCGGAGGAGCCCCGCTCCATTTCACGTCCTAATGCCCCCCCCCCCCTCGGGGGGCTAAAGCAGCCCCTTGACTTTGAACCCGGGGAGGGCAGCGGCGCATCTGATTCCAATTACCACGAGCTTACTTTCCTCTCCCTGACATCAGCTAATTATCTGCATGTTTATTCCACGAAACAAGTGTTTATTCTGTGGTCGTGTCGGGGGCTAGCCCGTGCCCCTCCCCCCCCCCCCACAGGCCTTACCCTGCCTCCTCCCAGGCCAACTCACCATACCGCATCCCTTCGCCCCCCTCCCCCCACGCCAGTAGATGAGGTGTTTATTTATTTATTTATTTATTTAAAGAGTTTTATATAGCGCTGGCTAGACCCGGAGGTATCAGAGCGCTTTACATGAGGTTTAACACAATTACAAGATTACATCTGCCTCTTCACCAGGAGCGCCCTGTGCGACTGCACACACCTGACTCTCTGCCCACGTCCCATCTACGTGTACCCATGCCAGGCTCTTATCCATGCCCCCCGTACATGCACCCATGCCTGTGGCCTCTCTATGCCCTCTCTCCACATGTGCCCGTCAGTGCCCTCTCTATGTGTACCCATGCAAGTGCCCTCCTTGTATGTGTACCCATGGCAGTATCTTGCCCATGCCCTTCTTACATGTACCCATGCAAGTCTCTCCTCTATGCCCTCTCTGTACACATACCCCTGCCAGTCTCTCCTCTATGCCCTCTCTGTACACATACCCCTGGCAGTCTCTCCTCTATGCCCTCTCTGTACATGTACCCATGCCAGTCTCTTCCCCATGCCCTCTCTGTACATGTACCCATGCCAGTGCCATCTCTGTACATGTACCCATGCCAGTCTCTCCTCTATGCCCTCTCTGTACATGTACCCATGCCAGTGCCCTTTCTGTACATGTACCTATGCAAGTCTCTCCTCTATGACCTCTCTGTACACATACCCTTGCCAGTCTCTCCTCTATGCCCTCTCTGTTCATGTACCCATGCCAGTCTCTTCCCCATGCCCTCTCTGTACATGTACCCATGCAAGTGCCCTCTCTGTACATGTACCCATGCCAGTCTCTCCTCTATACCCTCTCTGTACATGTACCCATGCCAGTGCTCTCTATGTGTACCCGTGCCAATCTCTCCTCCATGCCCTCTCTGTACACGTACCCATGCCAGTCTCTCCTCTATGCCTTCTCTGTACACGTACCCATGCCAGTCTCTCCTCCATACCGTCTCTGTATATGTACCCATGATAGTGCTCCCTATGTGTACCCATGCCAATCTCTTCTACTTTCCCTCTCTGTATATGTAACCAGGCCAGTCTCTTCTCCTTGCCCTTTCTGTACATGTACCCATGCCAGTGCCCTCTCACTACATGTCCCCATGACAATCTCCTCTCCGTGCCCTTTCTGTACATGTACCAATGCCAGTGCCCTCTCTCTGCATGTACCCATGCCGTTCTCCTCTCGGTGCCCTTTCTGTACATGTACCCATGCCAGTGCCCTCTCGCTAAATGTACCCATGCCAGTCTTTTCTCCTTGCCCTTTCTGTACATGTACCCATGCCAGTGCCCTCTCGCTACATGTCCCCATGCCGTTCTCTTCTCCGTGCTCTCTCTGTAGATATACTCATGCCAGTGCCCTCTCGCTACATGTCCCCATGCCGTTCTCCTCTCTGTGCCCTTTCTGTACATGTACCCATGCCAGTCTCTCCTCTATACCCTCTCTGTATATGTACCCATGCCAGTGCCCTCTCGCTACATGTCCCCATGCCATTCTCTTCTCCGTGCTCTCTCTGTAGATATACTCATGCTAGTGTCCTCTCTCTACGTGTACCCAGGGCAGTCTTTTCTCCATGCCAATTGGTTTTTGTTTCAATACATGTTTAAGGAAGGAACACAGGCCCTGGGTGCCTGGTTGGCAGGAGCCCAGGGCACACTCAGTGAAAGCACATCAGCAATTCAGCAAAAAGTGGGGGCATGCCATGCAAGAAAGATGGCACTTTCTCAGAGCCATGCCCTTTTCTTCCACGACGAGGGTCCCTTACTGGCCTGACAGCTCCATGTCATGCCCATGTATTCCATGCTGCATGTCCCTTACTGGCCTTACAACTCCGAGCCATGCCCTTGTCTTCCATGTCGAGGGTCCCTTACTGCCCTGGCAGCTCCACGCCATGCCCTTGTTCTTCACATTGTGCGTCTGTTAAGGTCTTGCGTCCTCCAAGTTTCACCTTTATCTTCCATCAGGTACTAAGATGGGTGGAAGAAGCGATCCAGGCCTTGAAGGTGCACCTGCTGTCCACAGACCACGAGACGGAGGGCGAGCACACCTGGAAGATCCCTTTCGACCCCAGCTTGAAAGAGGTCACCATCTCCCTGAGTGGGCCGGAACCACGCATTGAAGTCAGAGACCCTTCAGGTTTGGACAGTGGAGGGCTAGCACTCTACTCATGGCAAGGGCTGGGGAGGGTGCCTCTACCATGAGGCAAGTCAGGGCTGTGACAGGAAGCCAGGTCTGGAAAGCCCCAGCTCACTGTTACTGTCTGGGGAATGAATGAGTGGTTGAATCAATTGTAAACTCATGATGGGTATAGAAGCTCATTTGATTGCAATATTAAGGGGGTGTGGACTCATTATGAGCTCTTGTCGGAAACTATTTTTCACTTTCATGGACGAAAAGTAGATTCCATTGGGCAAACAAGAGTTGACTCATCTGGTAATTGTGGCGGCCATTTTACTTCATCGGTAGCCGTACCTAGTGTTGGGGTTCAAGTCACTGCCTCGATGGAATGTTGGGTTCTTATGGATACGTAGTGATAACATTGTGTGTAGAATTTCCATGAGGGGGCTGTGAATGCTTCTGGCTGACCTGGAGGTGTTATTTCATTGTATTTTAATAACTAAGGTTAAACACTCCCAAGGTAACTGAGGCTGTGACCATTGGAGGTGCATCCAAAGAGGATGGGTGCTGTTGGGTTGAAAGATCAATCTGTGGTTCCCGTTGGCTGCCCAGCTTTATAACAGCTGATCTGGCAGCATTGCATCCCCACGAGAAGGCGATGAGGGAGAGGACGTGAATGGAGTACTATGTGTTGAATATACTGCCTCAACTTAATAACTCTCTCTTTACCATCCTCTACCGGATGTTTCAAGGATCATCTTCGACATCTTCGGGATCCTATATCCTCTCACCATAGTGCGTTGTTTCCTCTCCCCCCTTCTCCAGTTATCCTGGTCTGGTGCCTTGCCTCTAGGACACTGAGTAGAAATGTCCTAGTCTGGTTTTGTTTTCTGTTCCAGGGAGAATTCTTCAAAAGGGCCAAGGCATGGAAGAGCTTCTCAACATCCCGAACTCGGCCACCGTGCTGGTGATCAAACCTATCGAGCCGGGACTGTGGACAGTGAAGGTAGGAGACCATCGGTGTACAAGCCTCGTGCTAGTCTACTCCTCATGTGATGGTACCTCAGTTTTTAAAACTCTGAATCATATCTACCTATAGATCAGTAGCAGCGGACGCCACTCGGTGAGGATCACAGGCGTGAGCACTCTCGATTTCCAAACAAGCTTCTCCACCTCAAGAGTCATCGATCCAGCTCGCACCAAAGATCGTCCCCTTCAAGGTAATCCAAATATGGCTTCACATTCAAGTACTCTCCCAAGGCAGGAGCATTATCACGCGGACTAAGATCATTCCTGTACACAAAAAGAGTACCGCAAAATAAAATCATATTTCCACAGAGCCTTGAGACCCTCATGGGTGAGTAGCCGTGCTTTACAAACCATTATTGATTGATTGATCGACAAAAAATAAATCCAGAAAAAATCTCAAAAGCATTAAAAACAACATAAGACAAAACTTATAACACCTCAAAAAATCTCTTTTGAGCATTTTTCTGGAGTATTAACTTTTACTCAAAGTATACCATCTTCAAGGTGCCTAAAATCCTACTGTTTTTCCCATTACTCAGTTTGTAGGTAGTTCCTCATCAAAGCATTCTGTAATGTGAAAAGCAGGGACGGATCTCTGTGAATCATCGACACAGCATTGTGGGGGCCCTGGTGGGAAACCCCACATTCTTCGATACGCAAAATGAATTTATTCTTCCGATGATGACTTTACAATTGAAATCTACTTACTTAACATCCAACTGCTTTGTTAACTCAATAAAAACACACAATAACTAACATACACTTATAAATACACAGCACAAATACTAGGTGTGACACTCGTGTATACACATGCTCCCAATGATGCACTGATTGAAACGCATCATTTTATAATACTCTACTTATCAATAAAGAACTCCGCTAGGTATGTGCAGTGGGGTATAAAATGACTACGATATTGAACTAAACGACACCGAGCCGCGTACTTAGAATACCATTTTAAGGCATGTTGGCTGCCTAAAAGTCTTTCGTAATGGAAATTGTTCAAATTATTTAAAACATGTTTATTGTTAATGGGTCATATTTACCCAGGGCTATAATTTAATTTCCTTTCATTTCATAAACAACTTTGGCAGTAAGTTGACAATGAGGACATTTTGTGCAGTTATCAAAACATTACATACATTTTCCCACATTATTCATGTTGGGAAAATTCCATATTGATTTATCGATAAATAAATAAATAAAGCAGTAGTTACTTGTGACAACTCAGCTTCTCCAACAAGGCATGAGAAGTGCTCTGTAAATCTAAGGAACGTATCACAGCAGGACTGTCCTGTCAGGACCTGAGTCTTAAGAAGCTGGTTCTGTATATACTATACCAAAGTGAGGTATGGTGTGCACGGAGTCCAATGGCACCCCAAAGTTAGGTAGAGATAAAGATAGATAGCACCTCACTCTCTATTTGTGGTAGTGTGGTCGACCAGTATCAGAGGACAGTGTTATCCATTTGTTGTACACACTCAGGCGAGACATGATGTCACTCACTCAAAGTCTGAACTCAGAACAATTGTTTCTATCAAAAGTATTTCTCCAGTTGTATTTTATTTTTAGAACTAAGCAGGACTTGGTATAGGTAAGTCGAATTGTACTTTTCAAGACAGGTTGATCAAAACAAGCACACTGGATGAAAGTGACTTAGTACAGGGTTGTAAAATATTTAAAGAAAATAGGTATTTGAAATTACTTTGTGATTACTTTTCAGTTTACATTTTAGAGTGCTTTTTGAGTTACTTTTTCCTCTTAATGTGATATGCCTAGATATCACACTGGGAGATTTCCTAGCTAAATGTAAGTAATACTGTTGGCATTAAAACACAGTTGCTTGGGTTTCCATGCAAACTCAACTCCACACAAACTTTTTCAGAGGAAAACAATCAATGCAATCCTTTGGAGAAAAATGAGGCTATTGGTATGCAGGTAAGCAATCAGTCTTTTGGGTTGAGTTTCTGGAATTAGAACGAGTGTTCCCCCCAGGTCAAGGATGCACTCAAAAAGCACCCTCAACGGCAGTAGGGTGGACGGGTGCAGAGTACTGAGGCCCAATGTTAGCCTATGGGGCCGTTGGTTGGTGGCTGATCTCTGGCAGGCCACAGCGTTGAGGGAGCAAAGCTCCTTGGGTTAAGCCTGGGGCAAAAGGGGTCCAAGTTAGCACGCAATGTGCACCCACAGTGGCACAGGGGCGGCCAGGGTGCAGGGTGCTGGTTTGGTATCGGGTGCCCTGTTGATTTGATTGGGATATCTCCAGTCGGAACAAACGCTGCAGGTTCGTGCAGGGAGGCTTCCTGGATGCGACCACCGGTTGGAGAGGTAAGTTGGAATCCAGGGGGTGGCCGGGACACCGTTGGTTGGGCCACCTAAGACCGTGGGGCATTGGGTGCAAGGGTGTTTTGAGGTGTCAGGTTTCCTTACCAGCTCCGGTCACGGTCTGGTGGACCCTCCAGAAAGAGACATGAGTGCTATGCTGTGAATCTAAGGAATTTATCACAGTACAACATTCCTGTCATGACATGAGTCCTATGCTGTAGATCAAAGGAACGTATCACAGCATGACTGTCCTGTCAAGACATGAGTCCTACGAAACGAAACCATCTGTTTACACTGTACAGGGTGTATTTCTCCCCAAAAAGACTGACAAGGATCACAAACCTACAATATAGCTGCCCAAGGTGTAATTTGTTAGAGGCAGATGATATGCATATGTTCGTAGAATGTCCTAACCTTAACTTGTTTTGGAAACAAATTGAGGGTTTTTTGATGGATGTACTAGGAACACAGATTGTGGTTTCTCCGGCAATGATTCTGTTTGGTCTGGGGACGGGTTACCAGATTGCAAATCAGCAGACTAAATTTATTTTCTATGTGATGTTATTGGCTAGGCGAGAAATATGTAAAGCATGGAAATCTGAAGATGCTCCCACTTTCTCTGGTTGCCTAAGGTATATCATTTATATTAGTGAGTCTGATATAGCATGTGATGTTTCCTCTGAGTCTAAGATCTGGGAGCCCCTTGTGGCATGGCGGAACAGATGAGAGTATTCCGATGATTTCACCTGGGTACTGTTGGTGCTTAGTCCTCAACCAACCCGAGGGTCGCCAGGTTACAAAGGCTGAGGTGGATAAAGCAAACAGTAAACACTAGAGGGGAGCACCTTTTTCCGGCTCTCTCTGGCGTCAAATTCTGTGGTCGTAACATCATGATGCCAGGGGGAGGGGAGAGGATCTCCGTCTAGAGCACCCAAATTGGTATATGAGGAATAATAAAGAAAAAAAAAAAAAAAAAAAAGACATGAGTCCTAGGCTGTAAATCTAAGGAATGTCTCACAGCACAACTGTCCTGTCATGACATGACTCCCTGGCTGTGAATCTAAGGGATGTCTCACAGCACAACTGCCCTGTCATGACATGATTCCTATGTGTAAATCTAAGGAACTTATCTCAGCACAAATGTCCTGTCATGACATGAGTACTATGCTGTAAATCTAAGAGATGTGTCACAGTACAACTACTCTATCATGACATGAGTCCTAGGCTGTAAATCTAAGGAATGTCTCACAGTACAACTACTCTATCATGACATGAGTCCTAGGCTGTAAATCTAAGTAACATATTATAGAACAACTGTGCTGTCATGGCATGAGCCGTATGCTGCAAATCTAGAGAATGTGTCACAGCACAACTGTCCTGTCATGACATGACTCCCTGGCTGTAAACTTAAGGAACTTATCACAGAACAACTGTCCTGTCATGACATGAATAGTATGCTGTAAATCTAAGGAACTTATCACAGAACAACTGTCCTGTCATGACATGAATAGTATGCTGTAAATCTAAGGAACTTATCACAGAACAACTGTCCTGTCATGACATGAATAGTATGCTGTAAATCTAAGGAACTTATCACAGAACAACTGTCCTGTCATGACATGACTCCCTGGCTGTAAAATTAAGGGTGTGTCACAACACAACTTTCCTTCCAGGAAATGAGTCCTATGCTGTAAAACGAAGGCAAGCATCTCAGCAAAGCCACTCTATCATGACTTGAGTCGTGTGTTGTAAATCTAAGGAACTTATCACAGCACAACTGTCCTGTCATGACATGACTCCCTGGCTGTGAATCTAAGGGATGTCTCACAGCACAACTGCCCTGTCATGACATGATTCCTATGTGTAAATCTAAGGAACTTATCTCAGCACAAATGTCCTGTCATGACATGAGTACTATGCTGTAAATCTAAGAGATGTGTCACAGTACAACTACTCTATCATGACATGAGTCCTATGCTATAAATCTAAGGAACATATAACAGTACAACTATCCTATCATGACATGAGCCGTATGCTGCAAATCTAGAGAATGTGTCACAGAACAACTGTCCTGTCATGACATGACTCCCTGGCTGTAAATCTAAGGAACTTATAACAGTACAACTGTCCTATCATGACATGACTCCCTGGCTGTAAATCTAAGGAACTTATAACAGTACAACTGTCCTATCATGACATGACTCCTTGGCTGTAAATCTAAGGAACTTATAACAGTACAACTGTCCTATCATGACATGACTCCCTGGCTGTAAATCTAAGGAACTTATAACAGTACAACTGTCCTATCATGACATGACTCCCTGGCTGTAAAATTAAGGGTGTGTCACAACACAACTTTCCTTCCAGGAAACAAATTAGTCCTATGCTGTAAAACGAAGGCAAGCATCTCAGCAAAGCCACTCTATCATGACTTGAGTCGTGTGTTGTAAATCTAAGGAACTTATCACAGCACAAATGTCCTGTCGTGATATGACTCCCTGGCTGTGAATCTAAGGGATGTCTCACAGCACAACTGTCCTGTCATGACATGACTCCCTGGCTGTGAATCTAAGGGATGCCTCATAGCACAAATGTCCTGTCGTGACATGACTCCCTGGTTGTAAATCTAAGGAACTTATCACAGCACAACTGTCCTGTCATGACATGACTCCCTGGCTCTGATTGTAAGGGAGGCCTCACAGCACAACTGTCCTGTCATGACATGATTCCTATGTGCAAATCTAAGGATCTTATCACAGCACAACTGTCCTGTCGTGATATGACTCCCTGGCTGTAAAATTAAGGGTGTCACAACACGACTGTCCTTCCAGGAAATGAGTCCTACGCTGTAAAAGGAAGGCAAGCATCTCAGCAAAGCCACTCTATCATGACTTGAGTCGTGTGTTGTAAATCTAAGGAACTTATCACAGCACAACATGAAGGAGATCAGTGTGCTAGCACCGAATCTTCCAACAAACGTCATTGTAACTCTGAGGTCGCGCACCATGTGTGATCCCAGGCATGTCTTCGGGTAACGTTGAACCATCAGATGCGTCATTCCTGCGTGTGACTCCAGGTAACTTCTAAACAACCCTCAGATCACAGTGTTTGATTCTGCGTGGCCTCCAGTTCTGAGATCTTTCTGACGTTGCTCCTGTTATTGTGAATGAGTTCAGCGGGTGCTTGGATGAATGAACATAAGGCCAGTACATGTGTGCCTGCCGGCACAGGTCTAGGACTGGACTGCGGCCCCTCAGTGTGACTATCTCTGGCACCCCTCAGGTCCTGCGTAAGATCTCATGTGCATCTACTCTTCACATCCCTTCCAAAGCTGTCGGCTGGTCCCGTTTGAGGTGACGCCACGTGTGACCTGTGGCGTATCTCCCAGGGTTCACTGCTGGATCTAGGGCATCTCTTCGTGTGTGACTTCCAGAACTTGCTCTAACGCTTACCTTTGATCATGCAATCCATTCTAGCTTCACACAACCGACACATCTTCCAAGGCTCCCCTCCACTTTACACCATGAATCAGTTGCACTTCTCAATTTCTCCTCAAAATGTCCTTGCCGTGTATATAAGGCGCTTCCTGTAGGCTGCTGTATCAAACACAATGTAGGGTTATTAAATGTATGCCCGGGGCACCCATACCCATGCCGCCAGTCCGGGCACTGTCTCATTGGATGTTCTACCACAATATCGACTTTTAAATATTGTCCTGCCAGCATATTGCATCCAGATGATCAACTCGCACAGTATTGTGGGTCCCATGCATGGGGCGGCAAAGGTCTGCTTTTCTTAACTCCACGACTACCTTAAAGACCCCCAGAGCTTTCAGGCACCTAGGCATGGATAAGCAAACGCAGACTTCCCTAGCCGTATTCCCTTCACAACACTGTGCTGATGTCCTGGACACAGTATTACCTCAGGGTGATATTTAGTGGGTTGAATTAGTAATTTATCATTTTTTGAGCGCTCTTTCACCTGAGGGTGTAGGAAGCTGGCTCTGACTATACCAGAGGTCTTCAATCTGTGGGGGGCGACCCCCAGGGGGGTCGTGGAGTCCTTGAAAGGGGGTCGAAGATTCTGTCAGAGTGCAGTTCCTGGCTTGGGCTGATCGAGGGTGCTCACGGCGGAGGCCTAATTCACACCGAGGTGTGAAAAACATCAAAGCCAAATTAACAAGTAAAAGGTCTTTTAAAGACCTGTGACTCTATACTATACCAAAGTCAGGTATAGATGCACAGAGTCCAGTGGAACCCCAAAAACAGGCAGAGGTAAAGTTAGATAGCACCCCACTCTCTATTTGGGGTAGTGTGGGTGAGCCATAAGGCTTTATCAGAGAACAATGTTAAGCATGTGTTGTTAACACTCAGTCAGGAAATGAATTCACACACTCGAAGACTGAACTCAGACCAATTTGTTTGTATCAAAAATATTATTTAGTTATATTTTATTTTCTAGAACCAAGCCAGGCCTGGTACAGGTAAGTATAATAATACTTTGCAAGATTATGCAGTGAAATACAAGTCGAATGCCGTTTGAATGCAGTTGGATGGTTTACAGGTAAGTCAACAGTCAAAATTACTCTTTAGTTTGTATACGCATGTAGTTTCTTAAGGTTTTTATACAAAGCAACTCCACACTTAAAAAAGAATTTCCCAAGAAAAGCAGTCAATGCAATCCTACAGGAGAAATTGAAGTTATTGGTTTACAGGTAAGTACTTGGTTGTGGGAGTTTGGTTACTGGGGTTAGAACCAGAGTTCCCCCAAGGACGAGGATGCACTTTTTAAGCACCCTCAGCTGCACTAGGGCACCCGGGTGAGAGTGCTGAGACCCAATGTTATCTAATAGGGGATTAGTGGGGGGCTTCCAATTGGTGGCTGCTCACGAGCAGGCCACAGGGTTGTGGGAGCAAGCTCCTGGTGTTAAGCTAAGTGTTAAGTTCAGGGAAAAGGGGGGTCCGATTTAGCATACAAGGAGCACCCACAGCGGCAGAGGAGCAGCTGGGTGCAGGATGCTGATTTGGCATCGGGTGCCCTGTTTTTTAATCCGTTAACCCCGGCGGTAATTCCGCCGCGGTGCGGGCGTTTCCGTGCGCGGGCGGGGCCGCGTCGGCCATTGGCCGATGGCAGCACTGGGGAGGTAATGCTGTCGTCGGCCAATGGCCGACGGCAGCAATTAAAGGGTCAATGGAGATTCTCTAATAACAACAAACACTGCAGGCTCGGGGACGAAGATCTTCTGGAGGAAACCACTGGTTGGAGAGGTAAATTGGGATGTCTTGGGATGCCAGGACACCGTTCGTTCGGCCAACCAAGGCTGTGGGATGTCAGGTGCTAGGGTGTCTTTTGGCGCCGGGCTTCCCTTACCAGCTCCGGTTGCGGTCGGGTAGATCCTCCAGAAAGGGGTGGCAGAGGTCAGTTGCATTCTTAAGGCAGGTCAGGGATCTCCAGATCCCAGGTCAGTATTGCCAGGGAGACCTCCTTGTGGTGTTGGGCCACCACTCAAACTCGGGCCGAGGGCGTCGGGTGCAGAGTGGTGCAGATTAGCGGATTTGGCCAGAATCTGTGGGTGAGAAAATCTAGTGCTCGCAGGAGAAAACGTCTGGTTTAGGAAGTCAGGGCTGGTCCTCCGCACTCTTGTGGGCTGCTGGCTGCAGGACACACTAGGATTTCGCTGGAGCAGGTCGAGGTCGAAACAGGCCAATAGGGCTGGGACCAAGTCAGTTGGTGTTCTCCTCTTCTTCTTCAGCACAGCTTGTTGGTCCTTCTGCTTCTTGTCTGAGGAGGCAAGGTTCAGGGTTGTCCTAAATACCAAATGTAGAGGCTTTACAGGTAGGTACATATTGGGATCAAAGGGTCCCTTCCTTGGGCTGCCTACACCCCTTATATGCCACCCTCCAGTGAAAGGGGGGCATAAGCCTCTCTTTGGTTGGCTGGGTCCCCCCATCTGCAAGATGGTGGAGACTGAGAGTTGTGCTTCACCTTGCTTCCCCCACCTGTGCGGTGGTGTTGGCAAAGGTGGGCACATCTCTCCTCCTAACTTAGTTTCCCGCTGATTCTCCTACCCAAAATGAAGGTCAGAACCAGTGGAGGCCCGTGGCTGGGAGCAGCAAATGGCTGGGGTAGCTCACAACGGCGCAAGGCTTTGAAGCTTCCCTTCGTGGACCCTGCCCATCCTGTGAGAGGAGGCTTGGCACCTCGTCCCAGGAAGTGCTTTGTATCAGGACCCCAAGAGCGGCAGGCTCTCGACCACGGGGTCCAGAAACATGTCTGGTGGTGGCAGCTGGTGAGCAGCCACTCAGCCAGGACACTAGAGTTAGGTTGTTTTTCAGGGGGCATCTCTAAGATGCCCACTGAGTGCATTTTTCAATAAATCTCACACTGGCATCAGAGTGAGTTTAATGGACTGCGAAGTTTGATACCAAACTTTCCAGTTTTCAGTAAAGCCATTATGGTACTGTGGCGTTCGTAATGGCAGACTCCCAGCACCATATACTCTTAATGGCATTACTGCACTTACAATGTCTAAGAATTGGCTTAGACACTGTAGGGGTACAGGCCGTATGCACTTGTACCCTCACCACTGGTATACAGCACCCAGCTAGAGGGGTGACTGATCTATGTCAGGGCAGTGGGTTGCAGGCATGGCACACAGGGATGTGTGCCATGTCGTCTCTTCATTTTGCTCTGCACCAGTCTGCAATGGCAGTGTGTGTGTGTCAGGGTACAGGACCTCTAAGGGTGGCACAAATGTTGCTGCAGCCCTTGGAGGCCTTTCCTGGCCACAGTGCCCTTGGTATCTATGGTACGTTTTACAAGGGACTTACATGTGGCCTGAAAGTTGCCAATTGGGTTTTAGAACAGCACAGTTTTTGGGAAAGAACATATGCCCTGGGTACCTGATTGGCAGGAGCCCAGGGCACACTCAGTCAAGTGACATCAACATTAGGCAAAAAGTGGCACTTTCCGACAGAGGGGCATCTTGGTGCTAAAGGATCCTGAGATCATGGACTGCAGATGACGTTTTACACTTGACGAGTAGAGACTCTGCAACCAGACTCAGAAGCGCTAGAGGTTTAGTCAAATAAGGTGGCTTTCAAAATTTTCTTAATAGCCAAATGGGGGTTATAGTGCTCAGGCAGAGAGAGGTTGTTCCAGAGTTGAGGCCCAAAGAGCGGAGCGAATGCCCACCAAACCTTGCTTTATTCATTTTGGGAACAGTCAGGAGTATTTTAGATTTGTAGCAAAGGCTTCTATCCGGCCAGTAGTGACTGAACCGTTGCCTCGGACATGATTTCTCAGCGCTTTAAAGATACTCTTTGCTTAACTGGGCGCTGCCAGTGGGGTAGGATCCTGGCTTGGGAGACATGGCATGACCCTCGAAGAGGAGCCCCAGTTCTACCTGCTCAGTTCTTTGTCCCCTGCAGCCAATGTAAGGCCTCTTCTGAGAGACCAGGTTATAAGATGTAACAACAGTCATTCTGGGGAGGATACAGGCAGAAAGCCCTGGTGCCTAATATTCCTCAGGCAGGAATGGGACATTTGAGACTATATAATTTGGCTAATGAGACAATATTGATCTGAGATTTGATGGAGAGATGGTCGTCCAAGGTGACTCCCTAGTGATAAATCAGCTGTTGAAGAGGAGGGCAGGTGGGACGTGGGCCAGGCGGTATGGTGCAATAACCTAGGATGTTCCTGACCACCAGAATGTTGGTCTTAATAGCATTTAGTTTGATGAAATCCAGGGATATCAAGCGAAAATTCCCTTTAAGGACCCATATAACATTAGTGGTAGAACTGAGGGCTGAGGTATCAAACAAGATATTCAAATGAGTGTCATTGACACCGCAAGACAGCCATGAAGTGATAAACGGGCGAGAGGTTTGGGATAGACATTCAACAATATTGGAGACAGTGAGAAGCTGTGTGAGACCCCCAACATACACCCTGAGGCTCTGGACCAGTAGGGGGGGTCATTCGCGTTTCTGACATATGTCCTTTTCAAATCTCAAATCTGTTCTCTCGTGCCCATTGCTTCTCTCTTTGATATCTCCCTCTCCCTCTTTCCCCGTTATCTGAGATCCTTTCTCACCTGCCAGCCTTCTGCATCCTCTCCTTGACTCACGTGCATTCCTTCCCTCTGCAGGTGTCCCCATCTCTGCGCTGATAAACTGCACCGGCCTGCCACCCCCTGGGCAGGTGGAGAACCTGCAGCTCCTTGATGGTTCTGCCCAGACCCTCCTGTCTGTGCCAACCGAGCGCTTCACCCAGAGCGGGTCCCAGCAGCTGTGGTCCGCGTCCCAGTTCCACTCACCCAAGGACAGCTTTTACCTGAAGGTGGCGGGCACCGACCGAGGAGGGCACGCGTTCCAGCGCCTCTCCAGCGTGGCTTACTCCAGCGCCATCCCAGGTGAGTCTCACCTCAACAGGCTCATGAGACCCAGTCATGTGAATTGTGTTTGTGAATTGATGAAATGAAGACTGCTGAGCTGAGGAATCATTGTATTTCTCTCAGACTGCTCATCCTGTGGTGTTTGCAGATGTTGTTTGCTGTTCTTCTGTTTGTTTACTGGTCAGACCTCCACTCTGCAGTCAGCCCTTGATAATGTTCAGCGGGCCTTGGCATATTAAATTCTCGTCAGTCAGCAGTAATCTGTCACTGGTACAAAGCAGAAGGTGTCACCTGTAGGAACTTTCAGGCCTTTTCAGGGATAGCACTGATGAGAACGAACCCCAGCACAAAATGGCGGCTTGAGGAAGAAACACGAAAAGAGAGAATGCATGAGAACCTTAACCACAAGCTGAACCATGCTCTAAGGCTTGCAGAGTTAAAAATGTTGAGACTTGAAAGAAAATGGTTTGTGCGTTGCAGTTAATATTAAAATGGTATATTTGACCAGGGGACAAAATATTGCTAGTGGCTGGGTTATCTGTGATTTGTGCTGTGTGAGTCGCCATTATGGGTTGTTGTTGCATGAGAATGCTGGAAGGTAACTATGGTGCATGACTGTGACTTGTGTATGATCACATCTGTAGTTGTATGAGAGGCCAGCAACAAAAGGGTGAGCCAACATCTGCCCTTGCCTCTTCTATCCCTCTGTCTACCGATCTCATTGGTATCTCTTCTTTCCCTCTGTCTACCCATCTCATTGGTATCTCTTCTTTCCCTCTGTCCATTTTCCCTCTGTCCATCCATCCCGTTGGTATCTCTTCTTTCCCTCTGTCCATTTTCCCTCTGTCCATCCATCTCGTTGGTGTCTCCCTTCTTTCCCTCTGTCTACCCATCTCGCTGGTATCTCTTCTTCCCCTCTGTCCATCCATTTCGTTTATACCTCTCTTCTTTCCCTCTGTCCATCCATCTCGTTTGTATCCCTGCTTTCCCTCTGTCTATCCATCTCGTTGGTGTCTCTCTTCTTCCCCTCTGTCTATCCATCTCCTTGGCCTGTCTTCTTTCCCTCTGTCTACTCTATTGTTGGTATCTCTCTTCTTTCCTTCTATCTGCCCATCTTATTGATATGTCTATTCTTTTTGTCTGTCTGCCCATCTCAGTTGTATATCTCTTCTTTCCCTCTGTCTACCCATCTGATTGGTCTGTCTGCTTTTGCTTTGTCTACCCTTCTTGTTGGTATCTCTCTTCTTCTCGTCTGTCTATCCTCTCGTTGGTGTCTCCCTTCTTTCCCTCTGTCTACCCATCTCGTTGGTGTCCCTTCTGGTCTCCCTTCTTTCCCTCTGTCTACCCATCTCGTTGGTGTCTCTCTTTTTTCCCTCTGTCTACCCATCTTGTTGGTGTCTCCCTTCTTTCCCACTGTCTACCCATCTCATTGGTCTGTCTGCCTTTGCTTCGTCTACCCTTCTTGTTGGCATCTCTCTTCTTCTCGTTGTTGTCTCCCTTCTTTCTCTCTGTCTACCCACCTCGTCGGTGTCTCCCTTCTTTCCCTCTGTCTACCCATCTCGTTGGTGTCTCTCTTTTTTCCCTCTGTCTACCCATCTTGTTGGTGTCTCCCTTCTTTCCCTCTGTCTAGCCCTCTCGTTGGTATCACTTTCCCTCGCCTCTTCCCATCTCACAAACCTGCCCTCTCTGCCCACAGAGCTGCCTCTGGTCACCATGCCCAGCAGCCTCCATGGCTTCCATTCACAGCCTCTGCAGGTCCCTTGTGCTGTGCAGAGCGACATCGCCTTCCGGCTGCGCATGTCCCAGGATGGAGTGATGCTGGGCGAGGAGCAGCATTTTACGTAAGTGGTCCTTTATGCCTTTTTTGCCTTGTGTGTGGAAGTGCGTACAGGGACCCTGGTATCTGGCGAGAAGCCTCTGTTCATGGTGTACAGCTGTGGGGTATGATGCCAGTGGGATTAGCCTCTGGCCTCTAGGTATGTGATAAAATACTGGCTTATTAAATGTCTGAAGATGTAGAGCTATTTGATAAAATACTAGCTTAATAAATGCCTGATGATGTAGAGCTATTTGATAAAATACTAGCTTAATAAATGCCTGATGATGTAGAGCTATTTGATAAAATACTAGCTTATTAAATGCCTGACGATGTAGAGCTATTTGATAAAATACTAGCTTAATAAATGCCTGATGATGTAGAGCTATTTGATAAAATACTAGCTTATTAAATGCCTGATGATGTAGAGCTATTTGATAAAATACTAGCTTAATAAATGCCTGATGATGTAGAGCTATGTAATAAAATACTAGCTTATTAAATGCCTGATGATGTAGAGCTATTTGATAAAATACTAGCTTAATAAATGCCTGACGATGTAGAGCTATTTGATAAAATACTAGCTTAATAAATGCCTGATGATGTAGAGCTATTTGATAAAATACTAGCTTAATAAATGCCTGATGATGTAGAGCTATGTAATAAAATACTAGCTTATTAAATGCCTGATGATGTAGAGCTATTTGATAAAATACTAGCTTATTAAATGCCTGACGATGTAGAGCTATTTGATAAAATACTAGCTTATTAAATGCCTGATGATGTAGAGCTATTTGATAAAATACTAGCTTATTAAATGCCTGACGATGTAGAGCTATTTGATAAAATACTAGCTTATTAAATGCCTGATGATGTAGAGCTATTTGATAAAATACTAGCTTAATAAATGCCTGATGATGTAGAGCTATTTGATAAAATACTAGCTTATTAAATGCCTGATGATGTAGAGCTATTTGATAAAATACTAGCTTAATAAATGCCTGACGATGTAGAGCTATTTGATAAAATACTAGCTTAATAAATGCCTGACGATGTAGAGCTATTTGATAAAATACTAGCTTATTAAATGCCTGACGATGTAGAGCTATTTGATAAAATACTAGCTTATTAAATGCCTGATGATGTAGAGCTATTTGATAAAATACTAGCTTATTAAATGCCTGACGATGTAGAGCTATTTGATAAAATACTAGCTTATTAAATGCCTGATGATGTAGAGCTATTTGATAAAATACTAGCTTATTAAATGCCTGACGATGTAGAGCTATTTGATAAAATACTAGCTTATTAAATGCCTGATGATGTAGAGCTATTTGATAAAATACTAGCTTAATAAATGCCTGATGATGTAGAGCTATTTGATAAAATACTAGCTTATTAAATGCCTGATGATGTAGAGCTATTTGATAAAATACTAGCTTATTAAATGCCTGATGATGTAGAGCTATTTGATAAAATACTAGCTTATTAAATGCCTGACGATGTAGAGCTATTTGATAAAATACTAGCTTATTAAATGCCTGATGATGTAGAGCTATTTGATAAAATACTAGCTTATTAAATGCCTGACGATGTAGAGCTATTTGATAAAATACTAGCTTATTAAATGCCTGATGATGTAGAGCTATTTGATAAAATACTAGCTTAATAAATGCCTGATGATGTAGAGCTATTTGATAAAATACTAGCTTATTAAATGCCTGATGATGTAGAGCTATTTGATAAAATACTAGCTTATTAAATGCCTGATGATGTAGAGCTATTTGATAAAATACTAGCTTATTAAATGCCTGATGATGTAGAGCTATTTGATAAAATACTAGCTTATTAAATACCTGATGATGTAGAGCTATTTGATAAAATACTAGCTTATTAAATGCCTGATGATGTAGAGCTATTTGATAAAATACTAGCTTATTAAATACCTGATGATGTAGAGCTATTTGATAAAATACTAGCTTATTAAATGCCTGATGATGTAGAGCTATTTGATAAAATACTAGCTTAATAAATGCCTGATGATGTAGAGCTATTTGATAAAATAATGGCTTATTAAATGCCTGATGATGTAGAGCTATTTGATAAAATACTAGCTTATTAAATACCTGATGATGTAGAGCTATTTGATAAAATACTAGCTTATTAAATACCTGATGATGTAGAGCTATTTGATAAAATACTAGCTTATTAAATGCCAGATGATGTAGAGCTATTTGATAAAATAATGGCTTATTAAATGCCTGATGATGTAGAGCTATTTGATAAAATACTAGCTTATTAAATGCCTGATGATGTAGAACTATGTGATAAAATACTAGTGGAATAAACTACTTGCCGATGCAGAGCTATGTGATAATTTACCAGTGCCATTATCTGCTGATGTAGAGCAGTGATCTTCAAACTTTTTGATGCTGTGATTGCCCTTGAGTAAACACGTTTTATAGGGTCTCGCATAATACAAAACAGTTTTTGTGACAATTATTCTATACAATTATCAGCTCTAAACATATTTACCAATTTGAACTTTGCAGTTATGTGAATTTATCCCTCTTAAACCCACAGAAATGCACGGTTGGCAGCAAGCTGCGGGCAGGCTGGTCTCCCATAAGTGTAAATGGATTCACAGTGTGGCCCTTAATCACGATGGGGGTGAAGCCTGAGGGGATTTGGGGGATTATTTGGACCCCGACACCTACTCCCGTCCAGGACATGAGTCACACTAGGTGACAGGAATTGCCTGTTATGTAGTGTCTCACAGCCACTAGCCTTTGTCAGTAAAAACAGAGCACTGCTTGCAGCACAATCCTATTAGTCAGTGCTTGGTGCTCCCATGAGATTAATCAGGCCCGCCCACCGTGAGAAAGACCTCGTCGTAGAGCTATGTGATAAGATACAGGTGTTATTATCTGCTAAGTTGAGGAATGTCATAAGCTTCCTATTGTATTGTCCTTTTGTATAGAGCTATGTGAGAAGTTGAAAAAAGTATTATCTTCAAGCTAGAGGTGTGTGCTAAGGTTCTCATTGTATTATCCCTTGGTGTAGAGCTACGTGATCAGATATAAGTGCTGTTATCTGCTTGGTAGAGGTATGTGACAAGGTTCTCATTGTATTATCACTTGGTGTAGAGCTATGTGATAAGATGCAAAAGGCAGCATCTGGTGGGTACCGGTATGTGATAAGATTCTAGTGGTATTATTCCATAGTGTAGAGCTATGTGTTAAGATGTAACTGGTATTGCATATGATGCGATGCCTTCAGGCCAGCTGCAAATTTGCACTGATTAAAGCATATTTCACTGGGCAGGGAAACTTCCCGCTCTTCAAAGAGGGTTCATAGATCCCACCTGCAGGCGGGTGCAGTGAGTGACCGCACCTGTCTGCAGAAGGATGCCCTTGGGGTCAGTGGCACCCACTGTGTCCCCTGCAGAGGACTGCCCTACAGTGAGGCACTAATTTTGATGCAGTTCAGTGTCCCTCCTGATGGCCTCTTTGCCTCTGCGCTTGCATCCATATTATAGTGCGGGAGCAAAGGCAAAGTGTCCCTCATTAGTATGGTGCCACAACCCCATACAAATAAGGGGAGCCCCCCTTAAGATAGCGCTGGTGCTATATGTAATACGGAAGGGGTCGCATAAGCTTCTGTGGCCCCTTCTGTAATACTACAGTGGCTCAGCAAACAGATGCACATGCCTGTTGAACTCCCGGGAACACTGCATGTAATACGTCCCCTGGTGGTTTTATTCCTTGGTGTAGGGCTATATGATAGGATAAGATAACAATGTAGCGGCCACACTCAAGTCGGAAGGGTTGTTGAGTTTGCAAACGGGAACTGGGAGCCTAAATCACACAACACTCTACCCAAGGCCGTCTCGGCCTGCTAGCCCTTCGGGACTAAGGTTTTTCACCCTCAACCCCCGCTCATTGCAGAAACCTAATCTTGAGGTTTTCTCGCTCCTTCAAGATGGCACCCTGGATTTGTTAGGAATCACAGAGAAATGGCTTGAAGAATCCTCTACCCCGGACCTGGTAGCCGCTATGCCTCCGAACTATGCGGCCCCTACCACAATGGAACTGACAGTTCTAAAGGGGGTGGGGTCGCAATCCTCTACAACCACCTTTTAAAGGCTGAGACTCTTTGCGCAGAAAGCATAGAGGGGGCGGATGTGCTGGGGGCGAAGTTCTGCTCTCAGACTGCCTGTCTTGTCATTCTGATAGTGTATCGCCCCCACGAACGCCGCCCAGATTCGTTGAACCCTTCACCGAACTAGTCTACGACATCCGCTCACGGTACCAATGTATTGTGGTGATGGGGGACTTCAATTTCCACTTGGATATGATGCCCAAAGATAGCCAGGCCAAAAAATGGAAGAGGAGTTGACTTGTTGAGAACCTGCCAACTAGGGAACGGCCCCACTCATGAGAAGGGCCACACACTTGATCTGGTTTGGACATCCCATCCGTTCACCAGTCCCATAGTTATCAGTCCCTACCATCGCGAAACTCCAGCGGACACAGAACGCGGCAGCTCGCATGATTACCAACACCCCCTCCAGAATATCCGCCAAGCCAGCCCTCAAAACACTGCATTGGCTCCCTGTGCGCCAAAGGGTGCACTTTAAAGCAATGTGTACTACACACAAGCTTTACAACGGATCTGGTCCAGCGATCCTTAGTAAAATGATCACACCTTATACAGCAACCAGATCGCTACGATCTCAAAATGAGAATCTAGTCCGCATCCCCAGATTAAAAAAAGCCCGCACAGGAGGCCGACAATTCTCCGTTCAGGCGGCCAAGGGCTGGAACGCACTCCCTCGCGCCCTCAGACTGGAATCCAACTTCCTTGCTTTCCGCAAAAAACTAAAGACCCATCTGTTTCCCAAATAATACCCTTCGGTCACCTCCCCTCTCAATAGGATTTCAATTTACATAGCGCGGGGATGCCCTTGGGTCACCAGGCGCTTTAGAAATCGCTAAAATAAATAAAATAAATACTCTTGGTCGGACCATTTTGCAAATAGCGGCCGGTTCCTACTCATTAAGCAAGCAGCCCGTCCACCTCCGGAGTGGAAAGTGCTGCGGAGCTGGAATAAAATCAGAGCTGACGACCTGGTTACTATCCTATGTAAATCTACCTCTTCAATAACAACTCAGGGAGAACTTGATGAAAAAAGTGCTTCCCTGTCGACTAGGCTGAAGAACGCTATAGATACGGTAGCTCCAGCACGCAGGGAAAGAACAAGGGTTAAAGGTAAAGGGGCCGCCTGGTTCAACGATGCTGTACGAAATATGAAACAAACTCTTCGCCAATGCGAGAGAGCCTGGAGATAAGCCTATGACCCAGGCGCCAGGTCAGAATACCACTCGATGTTTGCAGTTTATAAAAAGGCTATTCTGACAAGGAAAGCAGAATTCTATGAAGCAAATATTGCAGCAGCCGACAACACACAAAAAGAGACTTTCAGGATCCTGAAAGAGTTAAGACAAGATAAGGAACAGAAGCCCTCTTTCTGCCTGGAAGATTGCAATAAGTTCCAGGCTTTCTTTACATCGAAGGTGAAGGACCTTCTGATAGAAATCCATCACACCCCTACGTTCCCCTGCCTTTTAGCGCCAGTACTCCCACCCCCTATTTTTGATAAACACTTACCACCTTCCCCATGCTTACGCACAACTCCCTGGCTCTACTAACAGGGCGGGTGAAATCAGGGTCATCCGCAGATCCCTGCCCACCAAGGATCTTTAAGGTGGCATTTTTCAGGGATAAAAAGTGAGGTCCTGTAGTGAAGGTGCAAGAATCAGGAATCAGACGAAGTGGTAGGTTTAGATGTTTATTCCAAGTAGAAAGTAGAAGTATAAGCCAAGACCCTACCAGGAGCAGTATGTTACTTGCTCAGCCCAGCTCTCAACTGACTCCTAGAGTCCAGAACCCCACATTCCAGGACATCACAAGAATGATAACATTCCACAGGATAACTAGACTGGCTTAGTAGAAATGCAAGAAACTACACATCTTCCCCTTTATAAAGGCATCAAAAAATGCAAAGTATAACCATAACAACATAAACATAGAATAGACGATGAAGAAAGAACATGAAGAGAAACCACAAAGAAGGAACACCAAGAATAAGATGAGAAGACAACCATAAGGATGGATGAAATGAATAGGAAGGGCAATAACCGAGAACAGACAAGAATAAGAAGGGAAAAGAACACAAATTACAAGAGGTGAATAATTACAAAATGTGAAAAAGATGTGACACACAATACGAAAAAACATATCAAAGAAGAGAAGTAAAACAAGGATGAAGTAAAGAAGACACAACATCTTCTCTTTAAAGGACAAAAGAGAATTAAACAACACGTTCAAGGTTACAGCAAAACACACCAATTGGTCAGACTGGTATGAAGACGTGAACCGACGAACGGAAGGCAAAGAAGAGAAACGCAAAAAATTATAAGAAAAGTACATTGTAGTGAAGGTGTAGGAATCAGGAATCAGACGAAGTGGTAGGTTTAGACTCCTACGGGCAGAGGCATCATTGTAAATTGCATTCGCTAATGGTGCGAATCGCAAAATTTGGCCGTTTGCGAATGCAATTTCAATTTTTGGGATGCATCACCATGTTTGTCCTTTTTCGCAATTTAAGAAATCGCAAAATTGTGATTTCTTACATTGCAATTGCATTTAAGGAATCTCAAATTGAGATTCCTTAAATGCAATGCATCAAACTTAAAAAATTTGCAAATTCGCAAATAAGGGGAGCAAATTACCATGAAGTTGACCTTCATGGTAATTTGCGAAGACTTTGAAAAATGCACTAAAGTCCATTTTTCAAAGTTCCATTTTACACACACACATGCCCTTGTGGCATGTGTGTGTGCAAGATGTACTTATAGGCAGATCTCAGGGGTGCAACAGGGTGTCCTTTGGACACCCCTGCACCCTTGAAATTGCATTCTCAATTTGTGATTCTCTAATGGAGAATCGCAAAAAATAAGAATGTCTTCATATTCATTCCTCTGGGCCTCTAGGCCCATAGGAATGGATGGGGAAGTATTCCTTAATTGCGATTCTCATATAGAGAATCACAATTAAGGAATTTTAAGAAATCGCAATTTTTTTAGCAATTTCTTGATGCATCTCAGTTTGCAATTCCTTAATTGCGATTCCTTATTTTTCGCAATTAAGGAATCGCAAACAGCAATATTGATGCATGTGCCCCCTAGAGTCCAGAACCCCAACATTCCATGACATCACATGAATGATAACATTCCACAGGATAACTAGACTGGCTTAGTAGAAATGCAAGACACTACAGGTTCTATCGCTCCTTATTCAATCCCTGGAAGCAGGGTACATCCCTAATAATTTAAAGGAGGCCCACGTCCTCCCGCTCCTAAAAAACCTGGGGCAGATACAAAGAATTAAAAAAAATTCTGGCCAATTTCCTAACTCCCATTCCTCGCAAACTTACTGGAACAGCATGTGCTATACTCCCTGTCACACCATCTAGAAGAGGATAACTACCTCTTACAATTTAACCAGGCTGGGTTTTTGGGATCACCGTAGCACGGGACTGGTTATGCTGTCGGTACTGGATGAAGTAAGACTGAGGGCCGACAAGGAAAAGCCATGTGCCCTGGTTTTGCTGGATCTATCCGCGGCATTTGATACAGTCAATCATGACCAACTATTGTCACAGATCTCAGAGCTGGGCCTCCAGGGCACGGCCCTTGCGTGGCTTACATCCTTTCTTAGGGGATGTGCTCAGAGAGTATAGCTGACTGACCATGTGTCTGACCCAGGCATACTCTTGTGCGGGGTACCACAGGGCTCGGCGCTGTCGCCCCTCCTTTTCAATGTCTACCTCCAGCCCCTGATAGCTGCGCTGAACCAGATGGAGTGCCGGATCTACAACTATGCCGACAACACACCAATTATCTTCCAGATGGAGAACTCCCCGACCGCCCACTCAAGAGTTCAAAATATTGTAAAATTCACGGTCAACTGGATGACGGCCAATTCCCTCAAAATTAATCCGGATAAGCCTGAGGTACTGGCCGTCAATACTGACGCCAATCCCTGGAACGACCTCTTTTGGCCACAAGAGCTCGACACCAACCCGGAGCCAGCCTTTGCCGTAAAAAGCTTGGGCATCAACATTGATGCCAAGCTTTCTATGATCCATCAGGTGTCGGCAGTGGTGGGCACATGTGTCGGCTTGCTGAGACAGCAGCGAAAACCTGCCCCCCTTCTCACCTTCGCCACACTCAGACTGGCTGTATCAGCCATGATATTGTCAAGATTGGATTATGGCAATTCCCTGTATATTGGCCTCCCGGAAAAACTGCTGGCCAGATTACAGGACATTATGAATGATGCCGCCAGACTAATTTTCAGAGTGCCTAGACGAGCTCACGCCACCACCCTTCTACGTCAGGTGCACTGGCTTCCGGTCAGGCAAAGAACAAAGTTTAAAGGCCTCTGCATCGCACATAAAGCCATCTATGGCCAAGCCCGAGGTATATTAGAGACCGCCTAGTCAAATACACCCCAAGTAGGATACTACGGTCCGCGGAGGCCAGCCTGCTGGCCTGCCCCATCTTCAGCGTGTCTTCCAAAGGAGGAAGAGCCTTCTCAACCTCCATCCCCAGATTTGGAACAAGTTACCAGAGAATGTACGAAAGGAACATGCTCTCCTCCGGTTCAGGAAGAAGCTAAAGACAGTACTTTTTTCGGAAGCCTGGGGCACAATCTAATCTTTACCACCTCTGCACATGCTGGGGTAGGACTCTCTCACAGCGCTTAGAGACCTGAAGGTGATAATGCACTTTATAAATGAAAATTACAATTACAATAAGATACCAACCATATTATCTGCTGATGCAGAGATATAGGATAAGATTCTCCTGGTGTTATCCCTTGGTGTAGAGCTATAAGATACCATCCTTATTATCTGCTGATTCAGGGCTATATGATAAGATATCAGCCGTATTATCTGCTGATGCAGAGATGTGGTATAGGATGCTCGTGGTATTATCCCTTGGTGAGGAGCTCTATGATAAGATACCATCCTTATTATCTGCTGATGCAGAGCTATATGATAAGATATAGCGCAAACTTGACCCAAAGGTATCAGAGTGCTTTACATGAGCACCAGTTGCGTTACACAAGGACACATTCATTTTGTTAGGCACGGGCAGAATAAGTGATTTGCCCAGAATCGCAGGACGTTGAGCGTCTGTGGCGAGACTCAAACCTGGTTCATCAGCTTCGAGTTTGACCGCTCTAGCTATTAGGCCACATCCTCTCTCTGTGGATGCAGAGCTATGTCATAGGATTCTCGTGGCATTATCACTTGATGTAGGGCTGCGTCATATGATACCAGAGGTATCATCTTCTGAGGTAGAGCTGTGTGATATTGCTCTGGGCAGTGTTAGTAAGGTCTAGTATAGCCGGGTAGCGTTGTCAGTTTTCCAAGGGTGCCTCAACAAGCTATTCTGAGGTTTCAATCACAGATCGGAGTCTCGATTATCCTGTAATGATATTGATCCTGTGATGAGTATTGTGTTGTGGGAGTGTAATCTTGGTGTCAGATCGGTCTGCCGGATGGATTTTTGAATCTTCTGATGCATGGAGGATCTGGGACGATCGTCGGGCAGGGTTAGCCAGCCACGCCAATAATCTTACCGTCTTATCACGCAACTCATGCGTTCCAACAATGTATCAATCAATCGAACATTTGTAAAGTGCGTTATTCACCCGTGAGGGTCTCAAGGTGCTGAGGGGGGGAGCAGCTACTGATCGAACAGCCAGGTCTTGAAGAGTCTCCTGAAGGTCAGCAGGTCCTGGGTCTGTGGCAGGTGGATGGGGAGGGTGTTCCCTGTCTTGGCGGCGAGGTGGGAGAATGATCTGCCACCGGCTGTCATTCTGTGGATGCGTGTGACGGTGGCGAGGGCACGGTCTGCGGAGCGGAGCTGGCGGTTCAGGGTGTAGAAGGTGAGATGCTTGTTGAGGTATGCTGGTCCGGTGTTGTGGAGTGCCTTATGAGCGTGGGTGAGGAGCTTGAAGGTGATCCTCTTGTTGACTGGCAGCCAGTCAAGGTCCCTCAGGTGGGAAGTGATGTGGCTGTGGTGGGGGATGTTGAGGATGAGGCGTGGAGAGGTGTTCTGTATGCGTTGGAGTCTCTTCTGGAGCCTGGCCGTAGTCCAGCTTTCTGGTGACGAGGGCCTGGGTGACCGTTCTTCTGGTTCCGGTGGGGATCCATTTGTAGATCTTGCGAAGCATACGGATGGTGTTGAAGCCAGAGGAAGAGACGGCGTTGACTGGTTGGGTCATTCACATAGAAGAGTCCAGGATGAATCCCAGGTTGCGTGCGTGGTCGGTGGGAGTCTGCTCAGTTCCCAGCGAGGCTGGCCACCAGGAGTCGTCCCAGGTGGAAAGGGTGGAACCGAAGATGAGGACCTCCATCTTGTCCGACTTCAGTTTCATGCGGCTGCTCTTCATCCACTCGGCGACGGCCTTCATCGCTTCGTGGAACTTTGTTTTGACGGTGGCGGGGTCTTTGGTGAGGGAAAGGATCAGCTGGGTGTCGTCGGCATATGAGACTATGTTGAGGTTGTGCGATTGGACGATGTTGGCGAGCGGTGACATTTAGACATTGATGTAGGCTCAATAGGCAAGGATCCAGAGCCGTTCTATCAATGTTAGGAGTTTTTCTCTTTCGAAGTGCAGACAGTCGGGGGGTTGCCGGTGCTTGGAAGCTCCAGTTCTGTTAAAAGGTCCTCTTGCCATTTGATCTCAGTATGTACCTGGGCTTGGATTCCAACCATTGTAGCAATGCAGAGCCTCCGGTTCTCCAATTTGAATGCCTCCCGCTCCGCAAGGAAAGAAGAAGCTGTACCCTTGTTCTCTGGGAAGTTGTTGCAAATTGCGTCCCCATGTCTGACTGGAAAACAGGGTTGTCTAGGGCAGTAATTTTAGTTTCCAGGATAGTATGGTTGCACCTGGTGATATCCCAAACTCAGGTCAGCAACAGTGGTTTATGGACGGAGTAGGTTTCCGCAAGGTACTCCGTTCAAATCAACCGATTGTGCAGTGAAACGAAGCATAAGAATGTGTCCAGGCAAAGAGATAGAGCATGCCACTGATCCTTTATGGGTTCCGGAGTAGCGTGCTACTTGCCAAAATAGCGCTTCAACAACCCATCAGGGTTTACAAGCGCTATATAAAGGCAAACCTTTTTCCCTCTTCTATCCCTCTGCTATCCTTCTCAATCCAAATAACTGACTAATATCCACTACTCAAATTACTTTCATATTTCACTATTCTACTTCACCACTTATCCTTTATGGGTACCGGAGTAGCGTGCTACTCGCCAAAAAAGCGATTTGACGCCTTGTCAGGGGTAGTAAGCGCTATATCAATGCAATTACAATACTATACAATCTCCCAGGGTCAGTATTGCACTCTACCTATTGATCAGGGATGGGCTAGGACTGGTATTGCTGGTTAGGTGACATCTTTGTGTTGTGCTGAAACAGGTGATCTGTTTCGTGTGATGTGCTGTGTTGGATATTTGTGCATTGTGTGTAATGAGGCAAATGCAGTTCCAAGCAACTTGGTAGCCTCCTATGACATACTGGTGCTGTGTCAGTGTGTGTGTGTGTGTGTGTGTCTGTATGGGAGTGCGTGCCATTTCATGGTGGTAAATGCTTGCATATCAGCTACTCGACTTGCCTATGCAGCACACAACTGGCCAGAAAACCAACATAGGGCCGTGTGTGTTTAGACTAAAAGAGTGTGATCCCCAAAAGCCAGGGCATCTAATGTAATCTGATGGTGACATGATCAGTAGATTAGGAAACCTTTTAAAGGCAGGAACAGTGCCAGCTGCTCAGCATTTATGCCAAACGAGCGACATAACAACCCACACAAGTGCAGAGTAAATCTACTGCCCTCGGGCTGAGAGAGAACTGTTTCAGCACAGGTTCTGGCCCCATGGCCATCTCATGCTCCCAAAGGCTTCCAAAGGCGGACAATCTCCAGTCGTGGAAGCTGTCGTCTAGCCGTCCCTAAAGTCCTAGCCAGTCTTGCACCCACACGTGCCCCAGTGAGACACAAATGACCTCACCAAATCACCAGTTGTCCTCACCCCTTAGACAAGTCCAACCTGTGTTTAAAATCCCAGAGGCTCTTGCAGCTCTGAGTGCAAACAAGGAATAATTCTCCTTTCCTGTTGAACTTCCTCCCAGACATGTTTTCTGTCATTTCTAGCAAGTAATGCCATTCAGGGGTGAGTTAGCACAAGAGCCTCAGCAAAGGGGAGGCAACATTTGGACAAAGGAGCTTACCTCCCTCCCACTGGTTCGATCAGGACACAAGCAAAGCATAGTTTTGTGAGGTGGATGTTTTTTGCAGTCACAGTTCAGCTGTTCTCCTGCGTACGGGATGCAGTATCCCTTGGGGATATACTCAGTGATGAGAAGTGCCACTTTAGGCACTTGACTCTCTCAGAGTAGTGGGGGCGAGCAGTCGACACCTACCTAAAGTGGTGGAGGACGTTAGAAATACCACATATATCTTATCACATAGCTCTACACCAACATATAATACAACAAGAATCTTATCAGATACCTCTACCCAGCAGAAAATACCTCTTGTAACTTATCACTTTGCTCTACACTGAGGGATAATACAACAATAATCGTATCACATACCTCTACCCAGCAGATAATACCTCTTGTATCTTATCACATAGCTCAACGCTGAGGGATAATACAATGATAATCGTATCACATACCTCTACCCAGCAGATAATACCTCTTGCATCTTATCACTTTGCTCTACACTGAGGGATAATACAACAATAATCGTATCACTTATCTCTACCCAGCAGATAATACCTCTTGTATCTTACCACATAGCTCTACACTGAAGGATAATACATTGATAATAGTATCACATACCTCTATCCAGCAGATAATACCTCTTGTATCTTATCACATAGCTCTACACTGAAGGATAATACAATGATAATCGTATCACATACCTCTATCCAGCAGATAATACTTCTTATATCTTATCACATAGCTCTACACTGAAGGATAATACAATGATAATCGTATCACATACCTCTATCCAGCAGATAATACTTCTTGTACCTTATCACATAGCTCTACACTGAAGGATAATACAATGATAATCGTATCACATACCTCTACCCAGCAGATAATACCTCTTGTATCTTATCACATAGCTCTACACTGAAGGATAATGCAATGATAATCGTATCACATACCTCTACCCAGCAGATAATACCTCTTGTATCTTATCACATAGCTCTACACTGAAGGATAATGCAATGATAATCGTATCACATACCTCTACCCAGCAGATAATAATTCTTGTATCTTATCACATAGCTCTACACTGAAGGATAATGCAATGATAATCGTATCACATACCTCTACCCAGCAGATAATACCTCTTGCATCTTATCACTTTGCTCTACACTGAGGGATAATACAACAATAATCGTATCACTTATCTCTACCCAGCAGATAATACCTCTTGTATCTTACCACATAGCTCTACACTGAAGGATAATACATTGATAATAGTATCACATACCTCTATCCAGCAGATAATACCTCTTGTATCTTATCACATAGCTCTACACTGAAGGATAATACAATGATAATCGTATCACATACCTCTATCCAGCAGATAATACTTCTTGTATCTTATCACATAGCTCTACACTGAAGGATAATACAATGATAATCGTATCACATACCTCTACCCAGCAGATAATACCTCTTGTATCTTATCACATAGCTCTACACTGAAGGATAATGCAATGATAATCGTATCACATACCTCTATCCAGCAGATAATACCTCTTGTATCTTATCACATAGCTCTACACTGAAGGATAATACAATGATAATCGTATCACATACCTCTATCCAGCAGATAATACTTCTTGTATCTTATCACATAGCTCTACACTGAAGGATAATACAATGATAATCGTATCACATACCTCTACCCAGCAGATAATACCTCTTGTATCTTATCACATAGCTCTACACTGAAGGATAATGCAATGATAATCGTATCACATACCTCTACCCAGCAGATAATACCTCTTGTATCTTATCACATAGCTCTACACTGAAGGATAATGCAATGATAATCGTATCACATACCTCTACCCAGCAGATAATACCTCTTGTATCTTATCACATAGCTCTACACTGAAGGATAATACAATGATAATCGTATCACATACCTCTACCCAGCAGATAATACCTCTTGTATCTTATCACATAGCTCTACACTGAAGGATAATGCAATGATAATCGTATCACATACCTCTACCCAGCAGATAATACCTCTTGTATCTTATCACATAGCTCTACACTGAAGGATAATGCAATGATAATCGTATCACATACCTCTACCCAGCAGATAATAATTCTTATATCTTATCACATAGCTCTACACTGAAGGATAATGCAATGATAATCGTATCACATACCTCTACCCAGCAGATAATACCTCTTGTATCTTATCACATAGCTCTACACTGAGGTATAATACAATGATAATAGTAGCACATACCTCTAACCAGCTGATAATACCTCTGGTATCTTATCACATAGCTCTACACTGAAGGATAATACAATGATAATCGTATCACATACCTCTACCCAGCAGGAAATTCTCTTGTATGTTATCACATAGCTCCACACTGAGGGCTAATACAATGATAATAGTATCACATACCTCTAACCAGCGGATAATACCTCTTGTATCTTATCACATAGCTCTACACTGAAGGATAATACAATGATAATATTATCACATACCTCTATCCAGCAGATAATACCTCTTGTATCTTATCACATAGCTCTACACTGAAGGATAATACAATGATAATCGTATCACATACCTCTACCCAGCAGATAATACCTCTTGTATCTTATCACATAGCTCTACACTGAAGGATAATGCAATGATAATCGTATCACATACCTCTACCCAGCAGATAATACCTCTTGTATCTTATCACATAGCTCTACACTGAAGGATAATGCAATGATAATCGTATCACATACCTCTACCCAGCAGATAATACCTCTTGTATCTTATCACATAGCTCTACACTGAAGGATAATACAATGATAATCGTATCACATACCTCTACCCAGCAGATAATACCTCTTGTATCTTATCACATAGCTCTACACTGAAGGATAATGCAATGATAATCGTATCACATACCTCTACCCAGCAGATAATACCTCTTGTATCTTATCACATAGCTCTACACTGAAGGATAATGCAATGATAATCGTATCACATACCTCTACCCAGCAGATAATAATTCTTATATCTTATCACATAGCTCTACACTGAAGGATAATGCAATGATAATCGTATCACATACCTCTACCCAGCAGATAATACCTCTTGTATCTTATCACATAGCTCTACACTGAGGTATAATACAATGATAATAGTAGCACATACCTCTAACCAGCTGATAATACCTCTGGTATCTTATCACATAGCTCTACACTGAAGGATAATACAATGATAATCGTATCACATACCTCTACCCAGCAGGAAATTCTCTTGTATGTTATCACATAGCTCCACACTGAGGGCTAATACAATGATAATAGTATCACATACCTCTAACCAGCGGATAATACCTCTTGTATCTTATCACATAGCTCTACACTGAAGGATAATACAATGATAATATTATCACATACCTCTATCCAGCAGATAATACCTCTTGTATCTTATCACATAGCTCTACACTGAAGGATAATACAATGATAATCGTATCACATACCTCTACCCAGCAGATAATACCTCTTGTATCTTATCACATAGCTCTACACTGAAGGATAATACAATGATAATCGTATCACATACCTCTACCCAGCAGATAATACCTCTTGTATCTTATCACATAGCTCAACGCTGAGGGATAATACAATGATAATCGTATCACATACCTCTACCCAGCAGATAATACCTCTTGTATCTTATCACATAGCTCTACACTGAAGGATAATACAATGATAATCGTATCACATACCTCTACCCAGCAGATAATACCTCTTGTATCTTATCACATAGCTCTACGCTGAGGGATAATACAATGATAATAGTATCACATACCTCTACCCAGCAGATAATACCTCTTGTATCTTATTAAATAGCTCTACACTGAAGGATAATACAATGATAATCGTATCACATACCTCTACCCAGCAGATAATACCTCTTGTATCTTATCACATAGCTCTACACTGAAGGATAATACAATGATAATCGTATCACATACCTCTACCCAGCAGATAATACCTCTTGTATCTTATCACATAGCTCAACGCTGAGGGATAATACAATGATAATCGTATCACATACCTCTGCCCAGCAGATAATACCTCTTGTATCTTATCACATAGCTCAACGCTGAGGGATAATACAATGATAATCGTATCACATACCTCTACCCAGCAGATAATACCTCTTGTATCTTATCACATAGCTCTACACTGAAGGATAATACAATGATAATCGTATCACATACCTCTACCCAGCAGATAATACCTCTTGTATGTTAAAATAGCTTTACAGCAAGGGATAATGCCATGAGACATTGTAAATAATGTCAAATAACATTACATTTTGTGGTACAATCTTTGTCACCCGTGTGCAATACACTCAAGAAAGTAATGACAAACACTGGAATATTCTCAACGCAGGAGGCACAAATCTACAGAAATCCCTATACTCGTACAAGGGAGATAGGAATTTACAAGACCTGCTAAATCATACAAGACCACCTAGGAACAAAAAGTGACAACACAGGGAACCTTAGGGTCCCTACTACAGGTAATGGGACCCTTCCATTGCAGTCTTTGCAGAATTTGTAAATTTATAACATCTGAGTTAGACTTAGGACTTAAGTAATCTTAACAACAAGGAATCCATACAGATTGAAACAGTGATTCTGCAATCTATACAATCACATGTCCATTTAATCTAATTAGAAGGCAACTGAGTGTCTTTTAACTGAGCAAACCCACAGCATAGAATAAAGAATGGTAACTAGTGTTGGTTTCGCTCATTTTAACATAACAAGGTGGTCCTAATAGCAGTAGGTCTCACATTGTTTAGGGTCAGGAATTAAGCAATAGGGAGACAAGTCCTATAGCTTATCTTATCAGCTGGTTACAAATCACTGATTAGGGATAGTATTTGCTCACCGCACTTGCACACTGCCTATATATAATAAAATTGTTTTTTGTCTTCACAATTTTCTTGTTTGGTATGGAAGAGCTAATGATGAGAACCAGAGTCCATTGGTGGACTCCCATGGGGTTACTTCCGTGAGGCACTCGAATACCTTTGTGCACTTCTTTTGTCTTTGTTTTTGTATAGTACATGTGTTGATTTACTTCACAGTAGTGTAGATTGTTCAATGTTACACTACACATTGAGATGAGTACAGATTGGGGATGCGACGCATAAGAGAGCAGGGACCAATGTTGGCGAACTTTGGACTTTGACGAGCGCCAGTGTGCTACATAAGACAAAAGGATTACATATACACATGTGGTCATAAGCCATCTGCTCCATGCATAAGGGCCAGGTCGAATATATTGTGTAGTACACATAAAATAGGACTCGAGGATAATATTGCATGGGGTCAACTCTGAACCCAGACCTCGCTTAGCCTAGCCCAAACTGTTCTGGGTTGACGTCTCCCGGCTTTGAACTCATACCTAACTCGCAATCTGCTTTGCAACACAGGTCACCCTACAAAACATGTAAAAATGTTCCTTATCATACAATTTGTCATTAGCAATTGCCTTTCCCCTGGCCTAGTCCTCGAAATTATATGATTGATTGTCTGTGTTACATATACACCTGCAATCATGTTTTTGAAACTCGCAAAATTAGTACTGTAGATCTACTCAGTGTGCCCGGTATCACATTGGTTGTGTAGATCTACTCATTGTGTCGGGTGCCACATTGGTTCTGTAGATTTATTCATTGTGTCGGGTGCCACATTGGTTCTGTAGATCTACTCATTGTGTCGGGTGCATACAGGGACAGTACAGCGAATTACGGGACCAATCTCCTGTACTTCAGGTGAGTATAGGGCGAGGTCCAAGACAGCAACAAGAGGCCACACTGGGCAGCAATGGGTGGCTGGGCGTAGCAATACAGGGTTGGGTGCCCAATGTTAGTCAATGGGGATCGGTTCGGTCATAAAGAGGCTGCAGGTTTGGACTGGGAGGCCAGCTGGTCTGAACCAACAGGACGGCTCAGGCCTCATGACGCTCAGAGATGTGGGAACGCCTCTGGTCCTCTTCTCCATAGGCGACGGGTGCAGAGGTGTCTGGAGGCATTGGGTTTTTGTCCCTGTAGGCACTCCTAGTCGGGGCGCACAAAGAGGCTTCAGGCAGCCTTCAGGGGTCCCCTTTTGGCAAACCAAAGGAGGACATCTTCTCTGGAGGGCAATGCTGGCACCATTGGCCCACTTCAACTCGGGCTTGTAGCGGCAAGTGCATTGGTGCTGGTCTGGTGTTGGGTTTTCGATGTCTTGGTTTCCTCACAGGCAGCGGCGGCTCCCCTGCATTGGCGGAGGTGAGTCGCCCCACTGGCTCAGAGCCAGCAGCTAAAAAATAAAACAATATTTTATTATCGTTTTATTTTTCAGCTGCTGGCTAAGCCAGCAGTGTGTGCAGGGAGGGGCCAGGCCATGGGAGGGTGGGGAGGGCTGTGCACTACTGAGTGTGCATGTCGGTTTGGCAGGCCGTCTCAGGCCGGCCAAACTAACATGTGCACTTAGGTTTCTCCAACCAGTCTGTATTGTACAGCCCAGTTGAAGAAACTTCACAGACACCCTGTGCCTCAGCAGCGTTGATCCAGCCTGCTCAGGCCAATCCCCGTGCTGCTCTCATCTTGAAAGCAAACACAACAAGATGATGGACAGAGTGCTGAAAGACGTGGGTCTATTGCTCAATTTGCCACTGGATTCAAGCAATCCTGAAGAGGGGTGAAACCCCGAAACTGGTCTCAGGAAGCTTGTTTCCTGTCCAGGGAGGACCTGGCCTGGCAGTTGGGGCTGGACTGTTCCCATGATGCACAGGGTCAAGACTGATTTGCATATGGCTGGGTCTGAACTGGGGTGGAGAAGTGAGATAAAGAATTATGATGGATTTAATCCAGATCTGTGACTGGGGTTGAATGCCTGACAAGTTTGAGCACCCTGTCCATCATCTCCTTGCGGTTGCCTCATCTTGAGAGCAGCACAGGGATTGGATGGGGAGTCCGATGCTGTCCCAGAGACTGCTGGGACCAGGAAGCAGATGCCAGGCAGCAGAATCAACATCAGGCAAGCTTTATTTTTATTTCTCTTTTTTCAAATTTTTAGCACCTTACTTATCCCCTCCACATCACCCCAATACATACCCCCCTGTCATGCCCTCCGCCCACCACTTTTTTTTATGTGTCGACCGCCATTGCTTACAGGTCTTTCTGTGGTGCCTGTAAAGTGCAGGGGAACAGCTCCCTACTCCACAGGAGTTCTTGAGTCTTGGCAGTCCTCCCAGGCCTTCGGAGGCACAGCAACTTGCAGTGTGAATCAACATTGGCACAATCATCAGAAACAGCAGACAGGCCGGCAGTATTGGGGCCAAGTCCGTTGCTTCTTACTTAGTTCTTGCTTCTTGCGGCTCTTCATTCTTCTTCTTTTGGTCGTCAGGATCTCATTTCCTGGTGCCAGAGGTTCCCCTAAGTACTAAATTATGGAGCGTCAGTGGAGTGTAGGGTAGTAGCCAATGGGCTACTGACCTCTGGGATCATTACAACCCTTACAGGATCACTTCCTGTGGGAAATGGGCATAACCCTGTCCCAAAGTTCCTACGATTGCCATTGCAAAGATGGCAGTCTGTCAAAAGCTGTTTCCACTTCAATTAGCCCACATTAGGGGTGGTACTGGCATGAGGGTGGGTGCACCTATGTGACTACTATTTTTCCCGTCTGTCCAGGCGCCAAATGGGCCCTGGACCTGGGGGGATGGCATCCTCTCCTGTTAGGGAAGCTAGATTTGCATACCAAAGGCAGTGGCTCTTTGAAGCTCCCTGCCTTGGAATGCTATTCGCTAGACATTCTGTGGGAGGGGGTGTAAAAACCTTCTGCCCAAGTAGGCTTTGTTCCTGACCTCCTGAGAGCAAAGGCCCTCACCCCCGAGGGTCAGACACTCATCTGTGGTGGCAGGCAGGCTAAAACCAGTCCGTCAGCACACTTGTAGTTAGTAGGTTTTTGGGTAGCACCTCTAAGGTGCCCTCCGGGTGCATGTATTAATACATCAATCAATGGAATCAGTGTGGGTACATTCATATGAGATGCTTGATACCAAACACCCCTGTCTTCAGTGAAGCCATCATGTAGCTGTGGAACTCGTTTTCACCAGTGTCCAGCACCTGTCTCAAGATGGCTTCCCTGGTCACTTGTACTGGCAGTAATGGAACTGACCAACACAGGGGCATATCTGCTCATTTAGAAAAGTCCTCACATGTAATATAATGCACCCTGCCTTAGTGCTGTAAGGCCTGCTATAGAGAGACTTACAAATATTACATAGTGTTAGTGGACATTGCACACAAGTGTGTGTTGTTGTGTTTTCACTTTTTATAGCATCTCATCACGCAGCCTGCAGTGGCAGTCTGTGAGAGTTTGGTGCTGGGTTTCTTAGAGCGGCACAAGATGTGCTGCAGCTATTAGTGTCCCTCTTCAGTGCCTATGCCCTACGCACCAGAGGTACCACGTACTAGGGACTTAAAGGAGGTGCTAAGGGCTTGTTCACTTGGGGATCAAGTGACCTGGGATCTTGTTTTGAGGAAAGAACACTGGGACTGGGGACCTGTTTAGCTGGAACCCAGTGCACTTCAGTCGAAGTTGCATCAAATACCAGGCCAAAAATGGGGGGTACTGTAACAAGAACCCAATTTCCTACAATTGGTTCATAGGAGTTTTAGTAGGGTATGCGTTCAAAATGCGGCTGCCAGACTCGTTCTTAATTTGCCCAGAAAGACATCAGGGAAACGAGCCTTAACTACTCTTCACTGGCTCCCCATACGGGAACGTATCCTGTTTGAAACTATGTGCATGGCTTGCCGCATTGCACAGGGCAAAGGCCCTGCATATCTACAAAATGTGTTGACCATTTACCGTCCTAAACGCATCCTGAGATCTCTTGGAAGTATGCAATTCCATGTCCCTCGCATCCATAAAGCGTGGAGGGGAGGTCGCTCCTTTAGATATTTAGCCTGCAAACAGTGGAATGAACTTCCCATTGAACTCCGGATGCAGCCTTCGGAAACAAGGTTCCGCCTGAAACTTAAAACTCACCTTTTCCCGAAGAACTAACTTTGGATCTGTGTCTTCCGACCTCTACTTGCCGCTGATTGTTCGAATTTCTGCATTCCTTTGGACTGCGTCCATAGCGCGGAGACACACTGATTATAGCGTAACCAGGCGCTTTATAAATGTTTTTATTAATATTAGGTCCTTGGTGTTACATTGGTTCTGGGGTGGGGCGTTAGGCCGAAGGTGTTACATCAGTTTTGGAGAAAGGCATTAGGTCTTAGGAGTTATGTTGGTTCTGAGGTGGGATATTAGGTCTTAGGTAACTCTTCCATGGTAAACGGGGTCTCCGGGACCAATTAAGGCTCTGGGAAGATGGCTGCATGCCCTCCTTCCCCCTAATATATATTTTTTAGCCCTGGAGGATGGGGTGCGCGGCGTGGGGATGGCAGCCTGCTGGGGATTTTGCCGCAGGAGATGGCATCAGGCCAGACCCTGTAGCCAACCCCATGCTGGGCTACAGGTCATACGCAGCATGCGATTGGCTGCTGGCAGGGAGATGGATGCAGGGCTGACTACAAGCGGGCCCTGCAGCCAGCCTCCTGCCACACACGACCAAAGGGTGTGTGGGGTTGGCTGCTTCCAGGTGGGTTAGCAAAAAGGGTCTGGCCGTAGCCCTGTGTGCAACCCCCTGCTGTGCACGGCTGAAGGTGCTACACAGTGAGGAGTTGGCCGCAGGGCCTGCCAAGAAGCCAGGCGGGCAACCCTCTGCTGTGCACGGCTGAAGGGGCTACACAGTGAGGAGTTGGCCTCAGGGCCTGCCAAGAGGCCAGGCGGGCATCCCTCTGCTGTGCTTGGCTGAAGGCATGCGCAGCTGCGGGGTATTTGCTTAATTTATGGTAATAAAATATTACTTTACGTTAAAAAAATTATATAGAATTTCACTGGAATAAAACAAATGTTAAAGTGATGTTATAGTTAGGTGAATATCTATCTCAGTGACCGCATTAACGTTTAAACTCAATTAACCCACAGAAAATCACTGGTTTTAGTTCGCACAGCTAACTATAGCTTGTGCCCCCGCCAGGCCCTGCTTATGACTTCACATATTATATCACTCATGACATGCTCTATAACATCATTTGCATCACTGATGACATCATCGAAGCTTCTTTTATACGCATTGCTCTATAAAGGGGTATGGAATTAGAGCTGTGATGTTTAATGTAAAATAGCTCAGAATAATGCAAAGCATCGTGAGTCGGAAATGTTTTGCGTACTGTTTTCCTTCGAGTTTATCGAGCATTTCCCTAGGGCTGTCATTTTGCAGAAAATAATGCTAGCGGCGTGGAAGCGATTTGCCGGAAATATTATTGGGCACGTGGGGACCACATATTTGCAAATCTTTTGTTTGCGTATAGTTACTTGATGGTGAAAGATCAAAAGCTCTGTGCCCTGCGGTGCAACACAGGTAGGGCGCATGGGCATAGGAACTGTGGGGGACGCGGGGGACATATCCCCCCAGATTTTGGAGTGGGTGGACGCAGGGGACGAGGGTGGGGGGACGAGGGGACAAACACATTTTCCTTCTCCCTCCTGAGAGGGAGATTAGCAGGCCTTTAGTGCGCAAAAAAAAAGTGCGAGCGGAGCTGCGTGACCTAATGGCCCTGCACTTGACCTGGCCCCTCTCCAGCTACCTGTCTGTGAGCCGCCAATGATCCGATAGTCACAGCATAAGGTGACATTAGAGGCCACTCGCCCCCCTGCCTATGCCCTGTTCAACTCTTTGTGTGGCACAGCACCCCTGAGGCTCCAGGAATTCTTTATTTCTCACCTCAGCTGCCTGTAGCCAGTGCACTGATTGATTTGCTGACCTCAGACTCCTCGCCCCCGTGTCTGTTGCTGGCTTGAAGACGGAAGGGCTGCAGCAGTACGCTCCCACTAAGTGTGAGGTCCCTCCTGCGTGAGTACCTATCCCATTGAAGTGACTGACTTTTGGTTCGGTTAACTTGTAAGTAAAGCCAAGGGCTGTTACACTGCATTCATCTGTCGCTCTGTTGTACTCGTTTTTCCCCTTCCCTCTTTCTTGCTTTCTCGTTGCGCCTCTCCCTCTCTTCTGTTCTGTGACTCCACTTTTAGTTTGCTATTTGCTGAACTTTGATTTTACCTGACATTGACATGTGATCAGCCAGGCGTGACATGACAGTGAAAATGTTGTGCTCCCCAGTTTTAGAATTCCAGTGGCTCTGCCTAAAACCCATACCCTCCTCTTGTGTAACACAGCCTCCGCTCCAGTGCGCTGGCCAGCAAAGACATTCCACAACATAACACAATGATGCGATGCAACTAGTGCGCTGCTGAAAGGAGGAGCCGTGTCGGCTCAGATGTTCTCATCATGTCACAATCTGAGTGCCGTTTAACTGGGTGCGCACGCATGTCTATGGGCTTAAAATAAACGACAAAAGACTTACTGCTGCCATTTAAGTTATACATGTGCTGATGTACTTATCACTGCTGACTCAGCCTTTCATCCTTCGGAGGTCTCTATACTGAACACCAGGCGCTGGATGTTGTACAATGAAATGCGATTTATAGGTTCTGGTGCCATTTACATATGATTTGGTCTATTGATTTAAGAGAGGAATAGACTTTCAGTGGCATTGTACCCACACACGGACACGCACGCGCATAACCCCTCCCCCCCTACCTCCAATCCCACAAGTTACAAAATTTACAGTTGCATGAGGGTCAGGTAGGGGGGTGTAAATATTACCGGAATCCTAAGGCCGCATCATTGGAGAATAACACAAGATATCCAATAGGCGACTTTCTATTTTTTGGAGCAAGCTGCACTCAAAAAATGTTTCCCCAGAAGAACAGCGTTTTTTTAAAACAATTTGTTAAATATAAGAAGAGCGTCCAAGCATTTAAAGATACTCCCAGGATACTTTTCAGCACAGTCAGCTGCCTCACAAGAGCACAACGTATTTAAGATCTGCGGAGGTCTGCACGGGTCAAACATGTGTACTTAACCTTTTAGGGCCGCCATGTCCTCAGCTTGTGTCCAGCTAGTTTATGAAGTGCATGTTAACATGATTGGGAGTGGGGCCGGTGATAACTTGATCTCCATCTCTCAGACAGGCACTGCCACAACACATCCATGCAGAGCAAAGCAGGGCCTGCTGCTAGCCTGGCTTCATCTGCAACGCCTGTCTCTGAAAGAGGGATTCAGTGCTCTCAGACCACCCTGGACTGCCATTAAAACATTAGCTAGGTCATTCAAACCTTTGCACTCTTCTTGCCCTAATATTTTAATCCAATATTTATTTACAGAGGGTAACATTAAAATTAGATTGTCTGTGGCTTGAAATTTGGGCTTGCTATTTAATGTTCAAGACGTTTGCAGTATTTGAAAAGACACGCAGTTTGGTGGTTTGAAATGAAATGTGTAATTCTCCCCTTCAAGAGGTGAGCTTTCGGTGGGAGCGTTCTCCTTTACTGAGCACAATCTAACAGTGGGAGTACTATGTCCTTGAATCTGCCCCTAGGTGTAGCTAACAAAGGGCCCTGATTCCACCCAGCATGTTAAAGTGTTGTTTACTTTCCACGAAGAGAGCCCTGGTTCATTAAGCTATGGGTAAAGGTGAAGCCCAGCCATGTGGGTTGGTGCTGCCGAAAACTAAATGCATTGGCATGCAGCTTAGACAACAGTGACTTAATGGGACTTAGTTCACATGTATGACATGACAGTGATATCGTCCGGGAAGAGGGGGATGAATTACTACTAGTGAAACAGCAATAAAATCAGCTGACATGAAAAAATAGAATAATCCAGAAAACCAAGATGATGTTGTGATTGGATATGTTCTGTGCCACACATTACAAGTTTTGTCATTTTTACACATACCTACAGTCTCTGCAAAGGTTTTGCCTCGTTAGTACCAGTGTATCATACAAATGCAGCAATGAGAAAGGTGACCAGTCAACCTTTGCAAAGGGCCCTCCACTTTGCAGCAACATAAGTCACATTTAATCAGTAATTTTTGATCCCTGTGAGCTACAAACCACTTTTTAGTTAAAATTGTCAGATTATTCAGCAGATGGTGAATTATGTGGCAAATATGTTAAAACTATCATTATGATCAAAACATTTGCAAACTAGGATATTTTGCTATTCATATTTGAACTGAGGAAAAGAGAAAAGTACTGATGACAGAAACTGCTTGGCTCAGAGACAAATGGCCGGTGATTCCACTTTTAAGCGTATTTGGGACATTCTGTGATTGGAAACATATCCAACTTTGTGAATGTATTTTAATGTCAATAACTCATATTATACCTTAAATAAGCATGTGCGGCTATTGGTTGAATTAGATAGCGTAGTATTTTGTAACTGGTCAGTGAATTGCTAAACAAATATTAAATATAGGGAAGATTTGCTCTTTCTGGCCACACCTCTGACTCCACCCATAAATCTAATCCTCAGGTTATTCTGGGTCTCTGATTCTCTGCCCACAGTTCTCCTACTGTTTTCCCCCACTCTGACCACTGCTTTCAGCTTATTATGTTTTCAATGTCGAACCCCCAGAAACTGGAGTATTATCAGAGTAGGGGTTAAGCGCGACAGTCACAGATCACAGTTGGCTCAGGTGGGAACTGGGGTTTGAAATTAGGAATCACGGGCTGCATAGTGGCAAGGGCACTTTCCCTGTGCCTTGCCATTTTACTAATGAAGCCCAATAAAGGTGCCAGATGACACTATCAGGAAAAACGCTATTTTGTAGTCCCTGACTTTCCTTAAGCACACTAATGCATCTTGGGATGTGTAGTCTTGCATTACATCAGCTTAACCAAGTGGACTAATATACTTGAGAGCAATTTCAGGAAAAGGGAAGAACCATGGCTTGACCACTGCGTATCTAATGATATTATAGAGTACGCTGATAACATTAATGGAAAGCTACATTTATTCAGGCTGAACCACTCTGAACCCGGAGAGAAATATGAGGGCCCTTTTTGCAGGCGTTGCAAGTGTAAACTGAGTTGCCCAATTATCAAGTCTTTTACCATTACTAGCCTGACAGTGTTCCCAAATTAAAAATTGATTTTCCCACTTAAGCCTCTTGTGCTTGTGTTTGTGATTCACAAAAAGTGCAAGAGATTTACTCACAGTCTTGAACCAGCATTTTATGATGATGATGAAAATTTATAATGCGCAAAAACAATAACCCGCAGGTATCAAGGCGCCTAAAAATATGATCAAAAGTTGAAACAGACGTCCTTACATATAGGCTTGCCGAAAGAGGAGAGTTTTTAGGGCAGTGCGAAAGTTCTGTAAAGACGGAAGGGATCTCAGGTCCAGGGCAAGATCATTCCACCATTTAGGGGCTAGAGTGGAGAAGGCTCTGCCACCCCATCTAGCTCTTCTTACGCGGGGGGCTGTCAGAAGCAATTTCCCGAAGGAACGCAAGTTCCTTCCAGGGTTGTAGTGGGAAATGATGGACCGAATTCCCGTGTCGCTATTTTTGGCGATGGCTCTGTAGGTCATGCATAAGACTTTGAACCGGATTCGATGTTCTACCGGTAGCCAATGCAGCGTTTTCCTGGCCGCAGTGGCCGAGGAGCGTCTGGGAATGTCCAGAACAAATCTGGCTATGGCGTTTTGGACTACCTGTAAGCGCTGCAGGTGGCTCCTGTTTAGCCCAGCATACAGCGCATTACAGTAGTCCAAACGAGAACCAATGAGTGCGACGGCTTTTTGTTTTCTAGCCTGCAAGGAAAGATATTTCCTAATCCTTCATAGGGTGTGAATCAGACTCCAGCAGGTGGAGACGGTTCTACTCACCTGGCTGCCCAAGTCAAGGGCAGGATCTATCGTCACCCCGAGATTCTTGGCAGATGTTGTAGGGGAAGGGCATGTTCCTAGAGAGTCAGGCCACCAGTTGGCTGACCAGATGTTTTCTTTCCCCCCAAACACCATCACCTCAGTCTTCTCCCCATTCAGTTTAAGAGAGTTCTGAATCATCCAATGACCAACCGCCTCCATACAAGATCTAAACTTGGAGGCGGTTAGTACATCTGAATGGGGGAGAGAGACGAGTATTTGGGTGTCATCTGCGTAAGAGACTACCTCCATCCCGAAAGATCTTATTAGTCTGGCTAGTGGGGTCACATAGATGTTGAAAAGGGTCGGGCTAAGCGCCGACCCTTGGGGGACCCCCACACAGCACTGGTCGGGATGGAGATAGGAACTCCCCCAGCTTGACTCTTTGTTGTCTCCCTGTGAGGAAAGAGGTCAAAAGATCCAGAGCTGTGTCTTTCACCCCCACCTCCCTCAGCCGAGATGAAAGAACTGAGGGGGAAAGGGTATCGAAAGCCGCAGTTAGATCTAGCAGGACCAGGAGGGTGGTCTGGCCCCCATCCACTGTCGTGCGGATCTTATCGAGCACGATGGTGAGGGCTGACTCGGTGCTGAATTCCCTCCTAAATCCATGCTGGGAGGAGTCCAGGCATCCCGAGCTTTCCACAAAATCAGCGAGATGCTTGTTGAGATGTGCCTCAAGCATCTTCGCTGGGGCGGGGAGCAGAGAGATAGGCCGGAAGTTTTTTAGGACCTCCGGGTCCAGGGAGGCCTTTTTTAACAGGGGTTTTACTACCGCCTTCTTCCATTCCATAGGGAAAATACCGTCTCTAATGGCTAGATTCATTACCTCTAGCAGCGGTGGCAGGAGGGTCTCCCTACACTGCTTGATGACTTTCAGTGGGCAGGTATCCAGGGGAGAACCAGACTTGGTCTTATTTAGCAGTAACTCCAGATCTTGCAAGGCCAGCGGAGGAAAAGAGTCCAGGGTGCACAGTGGGGAGATGTCAGTAGTAGTCATGCTCATCTCCCTGCAGTGGGCGCACTGATACAAGCTCTTTGTTCCTCGAGGGCCAGGTGAATTTCCTGAATTTTGGTGTGGAAGAAGGAGGCAATCTTATCACATAAGTCCTGCGAAGGAATGACAGGATCAGGGGCTTGCAGTTTGACTAAAGAGTCAACAGTTTTAAAAAGCTCCTTCGGCGAGGAAAGCGAGGTAGTCAAGGTAACAAAGTAGTCTTGTTTAGCCTGCACAATCTCAGCTTAATATTTTTTAACAAGGAGAACATTTGAAATGTGAGTAGCCCTTATGACCTTACTGCACCAGTCGGCGCCTGTCCACCTTTAGAAATGTCAGGCCTGACCTATGTGTGGACGCTTCCTGATTGAGTTAGTCGCACCCCTCTCCCGTCTCCTATAATGTGTCTCCCCCTTTCTCAAAAAATGAAATATTTGTCCCTCAGTGCCCCTCTTTCTTCGCCCTTTCCAAGTCCTGAATAAACTCCTGCGCTTTCACCTCTGATATAAACATCCTGACCTTGCCCTTCGTAACTACTTTCAACCTGGCAGGGAATAGCAGATATGCTTCTGAACCTAGAGCCTGAAACTCCGAAATCAATCTTCTGAGTCTCCACCTCCTTTCTACTGTCACATGACAGAAATCTGGTCTCGTGAAAAATGTAACACCCTCCACCGACCTTTTGCTATCTGGTCTAGCTTTCTGGATGAGCTCCTCATGGAGTAAGAAGTTCCCAACATAGACCAAAATTGCTCGGGGAAGTGGGGGTTTTGACCCTCCCTTGGCTCCGTATACCTTCCGCTGGAAAAAGGGGAATCTGTGAGCTCTTTGTACTTCTACCTCCCACTGCCACTGGGACTCAGGGAATGCCCCCCTTAATAACTTAATCACAAAACCCCTTGGGTCTTGCCCTTCCAGCCCTTCTGCCACTCCCAAAATGCGTACATTGTTTCGCCTTTGGCGATTTTCAAAATCCTCCATTTTCCATAAAATGTCATCTGCTTTCTTCTCCTGTTGTTCTTTAAATTCACTGAAGCTACGAAAGTCATCCTCCATTTTACCTGTTCTCTCCTCGACCTCAGAGACTCTCCCTGCTAAGCCTTCATATAGTTTGTTAGTTTTCCTAAGCGTCGTTTGTATTCTCCTGAAGTCCTGCCTTGTTTTTCGGCTTGTAGATCTCGCTTCAGATTGAATTTGCTTCAACATATTAAACACCTTTCCAAGCGCATCTCCCTGGTTCAAACCTGCTTCTGACTCTTCTTGATATGTCTGTGATGTAGCTGAATAGTCCCAAACCAGCTTCCTTTCAGCACCCCTTGTCGGTGACCTTTCATGCCTATGCCTCCTTGTCTTTGTCTTTTTCAATGTAGACTCCTTATCGATATCTGTTTCTGAGGCGGTAGAGGTAGAGGCTGACCATGAATCATCCTCCTCATCGTCTTCATCCTCCCTCTCTGCCTCTTCCTCATCCTCCTCCTCCTCCTCCAGCTCGGAACCCTTCCTCTCCTGCTGAGCTGGGTCGAAATCCTCATCCACTGAAAAAAAACGGTCTCCCTCCTAACTCAATCAGGAAGCGTCCACACATAGGTCATGAGTGACCTATTTGCCTGTAGGGGGAGGGGAGGGGGGGTCAGGCAGGGGAGGCGGGGGGGAAGGGAAAGCAAAAAACAGTTGAAGCGTATGATCTTGATAAGACAATTAGCACACATTGACTATGCATTTTGTTTGTTTGTTGTTTAAATTGTTGTTTAAATTTTTTGGTAAAGCAGGAGGGAGGAAGAGTGAAGGAGGGGGCGTGAAGTCGGTAATGTTAGTTGGGTTAGGAAGAGTTGGTCCTTTTTTCAGCACAAAATGGCATGTAAGATAGTTTCATTAAATATATGTGGCTTGAATGATCCAAGGAAGAGGACAAATGTAGCAGCGTACTTAAGAAATCTGCAAGCAGATTTAGTATGTTTACAAGAAACACATATAGAGGAAAAGCAGATCTACTTAATGAATCAACTGGGCTTTGATGTACTTGCAGCTAGCAGGCAGGGATCCAGGACAAGGGGAGTTGTTATTCTGGGGAGAAGTAGAGAAGTGACTGTTATAAGAAAGAAAGAGGATCGCTGGGGAAGATGGGTTATCACGGAACTAAAAGTTAAAGGGCTCAATGTCACATTAATAAATATTTATGGCTCTACCGAGGATGATTCAGAGATCTGGGAGTTTTTAGATATAGAAATGGCACAGTGGCCTGAACCTATAATTTGCTGTGGCGATTTTAACATGCATGATCCTACCAGTTCATTTATGAGCACAGGAGCAGTATATAATGGCAGGAAGAAAAAAGTACACAGGGCCATTACTAATATGGTCAAAAATAATCTACTGGCAGATCCCTGGATAATGCAACACCCATTTTTAGATGGTAGTACCTTTTTTTCGGCACCTCACCAGGTGTTGGTAAGACTAGATTACTTTTTAGTTTCTAGGTCCTTGGTTCACGCGACTCAGGTTGAGAAATATCCAAGAACTATATCTGACCATAGCCCATTGTCATTATCAATCAAGGTTGCGCAAGTACGGAGAACGAGGTCCACATGGACGTTTGAGAGGAGCCTGCTCCAAGATCTTGAATATAGGAAACATATGGAAGAGTGGATCAGGATTTTTTGGGAGATTAACCACGGGACAGCTTCTGTAGGGCAGACGTGGGATTGTTTTAAAGCAGGCATTAGAGGAGAAACTCTAAGCTATGTGTTGAATAGACGTAAGAAAGAGAGGTTAAGGTATGAAACTTTTCAGCAAAAATTGATCATAGAGGAAGGTAAACTAGTTTCTGCAGTAAGTTCTAAGTCCAGCTTGGAAGATATAATACTAACAATAGTAGCACTTAAGGCGGACGCAGTTGAAAGCCTCTCGAAAAAGTCTGCTGAAAAATATTTGGCTAAGAAAGAAGAACTATATGAATGTAGTGAGAAGGTGGGTCACATACTTGCGGTTAAAACTAGACAGCAAAGGGCGGATGCTGAAATAAAAGAGATACTAGATCCAACGGGCACCATTGTTACAGGCTTAGACCAGATAAGAGAGGTTTTTAGAGGATTTTATGAAAAACTGTATACACAGGGCAATACTGAGGATATGGAGGAAGTTAGGAACTATCTTGGAGGTGTGTGTGCGTCAAGAGTTACAAAAGAAGAAGGCGAAATGTTAGATTCTACCCTATGTATGGAGGAATTTATAGATGCATTAAATAGCTTACCAGCAGGAAAGGCATCAGGACCTGATCAAATCCCGGTCGAATTTTATAAAGTATTTCGTGACTGTTTGTTGGTTTATATGTTTGAAGTTATGGTACATGTGCAACAAGGAGGGCTTTCACCAGATTCTTGGCGCGGCGCAGATTTAATTGTTATTGCCAAAAAAGGGAAGCCCGCAACCCTCCCGGGATCCTACAGACCCATCACATTGATGAACTCAGATAGTAAGGTCTACTCTAAAATGTTGGCAAAGAGATTAGCAGGCTGTATTGAACATTTAGTGAGCCCGTCACAGCATGGTTTCATACCCGGGAAGGGTACCACTCAGCACATTAGGACGCTAATCACTACGATCGATGTGGCAGATGTTACAGGCGACCCTTTTTCAGCATTGTTTTTAGACGCCGAGAAGGCTTTTGATAGGGTCGCCTGGGACTATCTATGGGAAACTATGAGGTGGTGTGGTATTGGGTCAGGCTATATATGCGCTATACAAGCTTTATATAGAGACCCAGTGGTCAAAATTAGAGTAAACGGAGGGCACTCGGATTTAATACATGTACAACGGGGGACTCGTCAGGGCTGCCCATCTTCACCATTACTGTTTGCTCTGTATATTGAGCCACTACTACGTAAATTAGAGGAAAACCAGGCTATTCAACCCATCTCATTCAATGGATGCACTGTGAAAATTCTGGCCTACGCTGACGACGTGGCTATTTTGACTCCGAATCCGGATATAGCTATGGCTGGAGTAGAGGCAGAAGCGCATGAGTTTGGGTTGATGTCAGGTTATAACCTAAATAAAACTAAAACACAGATCATTCTGAATAGATTTGCATCAAGTTTAGATAGCAGGGTGGTCAGCAATGCAACCTATCTAGGCATTGATGTTACTGTAAAACTGGAGGATTTAGTAGAGCGCAACATTGAACCATTGCTTATTAAGGTAAAAAAAGACCTGGAAAGGATAAGTAATCTACATCTTTCATTGGTTGGAACCACAAACGTGCTGAAAATGATGGTCCTGCCTAAATTTTTGTATCTATTCAGGTCAATACCTCTGATTTTTGACAACAAATGGTTTAATAGGTTGGAAAGCTTGGCCAATAGATTTATATGGGCAAGAGGGAAAACTCGCAGGGCATATAAATTTATTTCCCTGCCAAGGGATAGAGGGGGGTGGGGTGCACCAGATTTTAGATTATACTTTTTGGCGGCTGCACTCCAGTACATGCAGGGATTAATTGGAGGAGGTGGCGGGGCATCAAAGACCATGAATATGTCAATTGAAACCTACACAATGATATTGGGGCAAAACGCTGACAATGGATTCCTGTATTATACGGATTTGGGGTACCTTAGAAGGCAGCCGTACAAAACCCTAAGGGCAGCACTTAAAGTCTGGAGTATTTTTTTAAAGAAGTCGGGCATGGGTAGATTTAATAGGTACACCAGAGTCTACAAAAATAAATCATTCCCTGAAGAAATCTTTTCTGATGCACTAATGGCAGAATGGGAGGGTAAAGGGATACAGCAAGTTGGGGACTTAGTCAAACCAGAGGGCATAATACAATTTGAGGAATTGGTTAGAACATATAAAGTAAACAGAAGGGACTTCTTTAAGTACCTTCAGATCAGGAGTTTCCTTAGGAATAAACAAGGAGGTCCACTGGGCTTTCAGCCAACTGAGTTGATGGAAGGGCTAATTACAGGGGAGGAATACTCCATTAGGCTAATATATGCTGCACTGGCAAAAAACAGACCTGATGATCTAGATAAACATAGGGCCAAATGGGGGGAAAGGATAGAGGTCACACCCGAATCATTTAACGATTCACTGGAGCTAGGTCGGTCTATCCTATGTTCCGCCCCCTTGCAATCCCAACACTACAAAACGCTATTCTCGCTATACTACACCCCAGCCAGGATTGCGAAGTGGGGGGGTACAGAAGGCACTACGTGCCCCAGGTGCAACTCTACTGAGGCAGATATCGTCCACATGTTTGCTACTTGTCCTCAATTATACACACTAATCAAGGATGTCGAAAACTTTTTAACCAATTCATTAAAGATCAGGTTAACCTTCTCGGTCGGCTTAATCATGCTGGGTGTGGATATTGGAAATGAGTATGCGGATTCAGGTGATGAAATGTTTTTGTTTATGGCAGCGGCTGTCTTTAGATTAATGTTAGCCAGGGTATGGTTAGATAAGAATCCCCCGACTTTGCAAACATGGTTATCAAATCTCATTGCCATACATAACTTAGAAAAATACATATATGCAAGAAAGGGTAGGAGTGGGAGAGTACGAGGTATTAAGATATGGGGACCTTTGGAGAAATGGAGAACAGGAATAGGCTGATTTATTTTTTATTGATGTAATATGATGGTGTTTACTATACTATATAATTTAATATATGATATATGTTTTCCCCCTTTGGCGGTTAAATAGTTTTAACGTGAAATTTATTTGGATTGTATTGTAAGATGAACAAATGTATGAACAAAATGCTGCATTCTTGTTTTTTTCTATTTTCTGTAATGTGTGCTTTTTTTTTTAAAGGTAAAATAAAAGATATTTAAAAAAAAAAAAAAAAAATAGAAGTGTCAGGCCTGCTAGGGCATCTTCTTGATAAAACGTGTGCCAAGTGCCACATGCCCTCTGAGCTTTCTGTTTGTGTTTGTTTGTGACAGCTGTGGGTCATCTTGAATTAGGGACACTCAAGTTTGATTTCAGGAAAAATTATGCTTTTGAAGACTGTACAAATTAGATTTTCAGCTGAGTGACTTTAAATTTTAAAGCTCCAAGTGGACAAGAATTATAGATGAGGTTGTCAGCCACTTGTGGCTCTTTAGCCAGCAGCCCTTTGCATTCTGGTACTTGTAGTTTTATGTTTTCTACTATAGGCATGGACTTTGAAACCTAGCCTTACATAGTGCAGCTGAAAGTCAACCAGTGGTGTTAGAGTTAGCTGGTTTCTTGGCTATTAATGCTTTGTGAAGTAGTATTCTTTAAAGCGGTGTTTCTTCAATGTGTAAAATGTCCACCTGCAGGGGTCACACCTATCATACAAACAATGAACATAGTATTTGCACTATTATTTATTTGATTTTTAAGTCTGGGAATTGGCAAAGTGGTACTCACTCCCTTACATATTTTGGGTGCAAGGGCAGGCAATGGCAGAGTACCGGTGGACTGTAGGCTAGAGGTTGGTGGAGGTCAGTGGAGAAGTGTGGCTCAATGGTTAGAGGAGGCAGACCTGGAAGCAGAGGTCAGCCCGGGACCAGGGTTCAATTCCCGGATCGGCGGGGTCTTGAGTCCTAAAATGTCCATGGATTCGACAATTCTCGCTCCGGTGCCTCCTCGATTCACGGGTTCACACTCTGCGACTCTGGGCAATAGCTTGCTTAATCTCCACAACGGCCCCTCACGGCGGGATGCCTGGCTTTCACCTTGCGGATACCCTGTCGGGGTATCTGACAGGGGAATACCAGGACGGGTTCCCTAAGCAAGCGCCTTGATGCCTTCGGGTGATACGTGCGCTATATAAATCGCATTACATTTACAGGTTACCTGCACCATGTTTGAGCTTTCGTGGATCTCACACACACTCTCTCCTAGTTCTGTGTTTCACAATTCTCTATTGCTCTTACAACTATGTGGAGTTTTACACCTGATGGTATCTGGGTTCAGGATACTGCTAGTGAAGATTTTGTCTCAAGTCCCTCAGTTTCATTTCTTTGTACTTGTCACCATTTAACAACTGAGCAAGAATCATCTTAATACCGCATTTGAGTAGCCAGTACATCTTACAAGTCCACTACTTGCCTGCCTTTCTTAATATTTCTCTTCATAACTATGCGATTGTATACATTTAACGCGCGTACGGTCTCACACAATGGGCGATTTGTATAGGGTCCCTGTCCTCCCCAGAAATTTAGTGTCTCCTACGCCCATGGTAGGGCGGACGGTGGGGGTCCAACTGCCGGGAGAGGAGGGAGAGAGGGCCCGAGTACTACAGGAACCGCTTCCGAGTGAGCGCTGCCTTGAAACAGACTCGTGGAGGTGTTACAAGCAGGGTGTGTGTGCCTAAATGAGGGTGGACCATGGGAGAAGGGGCAGTGGAAAGATAGTGTGGTGATGAGGAGGGCGGCCTTCTGCTAGGGGTTACTCGTGAAAAGGAAGGGGGGATGCCAGAGTGAAGCTGGCACGTGTTAAGGAATGTGTTGCCTTTGAGTTTCTTGTTCAGTAGGACAGATTGTTTGCCTGTCACTATCGTGTTTGGCAACTGACACTGCTCATCCGGGGCAGCTGTGTGTATGCCGGGGAGGGGGGGGAGGGGCTTGTGATAGACTGACATGATCACATTAAGAGGGGCGTGTGACCAAAATGACATGTGCGGGACTTTTGCCAGTCCAGTCTGAGTCAAACACAGTGTAGAAACTTGGGGCAGCCTTGCTTTTAAACATGGACAGGGTGCCACTGCCAAGGTATAGCAGGGACATCGTACCAGCCTCCTTCCCTCTGCACCGCCCTGACCTCGCTGTTAATCTCTGCAGAACCCCAGTTGTGCGCTGCAGGGACACCGATAGGCTTAAGCCACCCCTTCCCCGAAAGAGGACTTAGAGGTGGGTTTTGGACCAAAGATTTTTCAGTGGGAGGAGCACACATCCAATATTGCAGGGTTCATTCATACTGCCATTTAGACTACTAGCCCATAAAGTTGAACTTATGCCAGTAGTGTCAGAAGGGTATAGGTTAGAATAGGGCATTCTTTCCAGGCAGGCACAAGGATTCACGATCCTTGTGAAAAATTAATCAGCAAACCCATCTTTGGAGAAAGCCCCTCTGGTGCCAGCATGAACACTCGGAAAGGGATGGTTTCCCCAGGGAGGAGGATTCTGGCCCTACGAGAACTAATCTACCTTTATTGCGAATCAACACCGTCCTCCTCCCTTTCAGACTGAAGAGGTTACGGGTGATGGAACTCGCAAGATTACATATGCAACCGTGCAGGAGTGGATGGCCAATGAATGGTCAGAGTTAAAAGGCCATTGGAATGATACAATGGTTGTTGCGCATCAAGTGCAAAAATAATTAAGATGGGGTCAGAAAGCATGACTGAGTGCAGACATTTCACACAACCAGTCCGCACTTTGACAGCCACCACAGAACCATCACACACACCAGATAGGTTACATAGATGGGGGAACCTAAAATACCTAAATAGTACTAGGACTGTCGCCAGACACCTCAGATATATTTTTATTTTATTGCTTTGGTCCAGGAGTAATGGCACATCCGGAGGAACAATGCAAAAAGAACACTGTGCCACTGGATTCAAGCTATCCTGGCTGATGAGGGGTGAAACCCCAAAACTGGTCCTAGGATACTTGTTTCCGGTCCAGGGTGGACCTGGCTTGGCAGTTCGGGCTGAACTGTTCCCATTGGGCGCAGGGTGAAGACTGATTTGCATAAGGCTGCTTCCAAACTGGGGTGGCAAGGTGAGCAAAAGAATGATGGATGTAACCCAGATCTCTTGAATGGGGGTGAATGTTTCGATTTGTTCTGCATTCCGTCCATCAATTGTGTGTCTTTTACTTCCGGAGGACCAGTCAGTGTGTGTCAATGCTACCTGAAACCTCACCCTAAACACTTTTTCAACGATCAATCTCTAACCTTGAGGTTGCACATGAACCAAGCTTCGGGTACATCTGGAGCTGATACTGGAAAAAACCTCACACACCCTACATGGCACTGTCTTTCCCCTCCAATAGGGCCTTGCGGTCGTTTAAGCATTTGGGTAAATAGCAGGAAAGGTCCCAAAGTCCTATTAGCCTAATTAATTTACTATTATTTAACCAGTGGCTTCTGCCATAAACAAAGGGGGGTGAGGCGGGCGGGGTCACACAGGCGGTCTCGGGTGGAGAGGTGGGGGGAATCACAATATTACAAAAATAAATATAACTTGCCTTTTACTGCCGCGGCCGGTCGTCTCCAGCATTGCGTCGCGTTCGCCGCCTCTCCACTTCCTGGGTCCCAGCAGCCTCTGGGACCCAGACTCCCATCCAATCCCCATGCTGCAGAGCAGCGCTGGGATTGGTCTGAGCAGGTAGGAAAGACAACCTGCTCAGAACAGGGAGGCTGTGGGGTTTGTCCAGCCGGCTGCTCAATGTAGATGGGCCAGAGAAAATCTAATTGCGCCTGTGTGTTTTGGTCGGCCTGAGACGGTGGGTCAAACACATATGCGCACTTAGGGAGTGGAGTGCACGTAGCACTCCTCCCCCCTCCCATGCCTAAGCCCCGCCCCTCCCAACACCACTGGCTAAGAGCCAGAAAATGTAAAATATAACGATGCAAGAGCATCATTTTATTTTACATTTGCTGGCTCAGAGCCAGGCAGTGGGGCGACGCTCCTCTGCCATTGCGGAGGAGCTGCCACTGTATATAACTTCCGGTCTGATGTATTACGTGCTTGAGTGTGCTCAGAAGGCATGGATGCGGTGTAATAATTTTGCAGATGTCAACTAAAAGCTTGGTGCTGTGCGGTCTACAAGGGCTGAGTGCTGTGGTATGTGCTTCTTGTTGTGAGAGTGGTTGCTCCATAGACTGTTTGAGCTAGGGTTCTGATTGGCTACTAGTGCTAGAGTTTCCTATTTGACTTGGGGATTATGGCTATGGCTCTGATTGACTGTTAGAGCTAGAGCTGTAATTGGTTAAAAGGGCCAGGCTTCCCATTGGCTCTATGGGTTAGGGTTCTGACTGGTTAGGGCTAGGGTTCCATTGGCCAATAGGGCAATTTTAAGCATAGGGCTCATGGCGTCTCAGCCTGTGCCTCGAGGCTAAGGACAGAGAGGACCAGGGCAGGTACCTCTTTGGGCTGGGCGGAGAGGACCAGGGCAGGTACCTCTTTGGGCTGGGTGGAGAGGACAAGGGCAGTTGCCTTCTTCAGTTGGGCGGAGAGGACAAGGGCAGTTGCCTGTTTGGGTCGGGCCTAGGGCCAAAGATGCTGCCCAATTTTCACATGCGAGCTACCACCTTAAGCCCTCCACATCCGCCAACATCCAAACACAATATCAGCAAAGGCATTCGACTCATTCACCCTAAACATACCTCATACAGATTCCAATGTGTATTGAACCACTGCAAACCCCCACAAATCACACCCACACACAATTCTACCCCAACTGCAATACTATGGCACTTGCATTTTCACCCAAAACACAACTCTGTCCTATACTACTAACACATCACCAACACAAAGCCACATTATACATTACTTTAATGCACCCAGACACACACTCCCCGTTCAAGCAAAACACCCGCTCTGTCCTCTACTTGCTCATACCAGATCCCCTTTTATCATGACAAAACCTATTCTCAGCCTTCCATCACACCATCCCCCAACACGCCTCCTCTTTTTACCAATTATATACAGCCATACAATCCTTACACTCCGCTCCACCACACACATTACATATTGCAGTGATCACATCTAATACAAAGACTCATAACTCCTGCCCATCCCCTCTCACACACCACATATTCTTCTCCAAAACACATCACCACCCCTGCACTATTCAAATACCACTCACCAGCTTTCACAGAAAGCAACTAACTGGCAGATGCATCAACGTAGGCTTTTGCAATTCCTAAATAGCGATTTTTAAGGAACCGCTATTTAGGAATAGCAAAAGCCTATGCATGTAGGAATCGCAATTAAAATAGCGATTCCTAAACATTCCTTAATTGCTACTCGCAAATTGCTAGTCGCAATTAAGGAATGCTGTCCCATTCATTCCTAATGAAAGGGAGATTGCATGACCAATTTGTGAGTACCAGTAGGTACTCGGAAATTGCTCATGCAATTTTAAGGGTGCAAGGGTGTCAAAATGACACCCTGTTGTACCCCTGAAATTGATCTATGCACATATGTTGCACACACACATGCCCTAAGGGCATGTGTGTGCGCAACATGAAACTTTGAAAAATGCACAAAAGTGCTTTTTTAAAAGTTTTAGCAAATTACCATGAAGTTCAACTTCATGGTAATTTGCTACTCCTATTAGCGAATTCGCAATTTTTTTTACTTTCATGCATTGCATTTAAGGAATCTCATTTGGGATTCCTTAAATGCAATCGCAATGTAGAGATTCCTTAAATTGCGATTTTTGCATTTGGGATGATGAATCCCAAATGCAAAAATACTGGGAGCAAAGGGACGGATTCTGAGAATCTGCCCATTTGCTTCCGGTATTTACTTTGATGCATGTGCCTGTAAGTCAATATCTCCTCTCACTACTCCACAAAATCAAAACACACAAATCTCAAATCTATTTATATTCCTTACACATATATTCCCTTACTATATAATCATGTATCTATATATTTCTGCCCAATTGTACACGAAAAAAATACTCTCTCGAAAGTTTTACTCTGTCCTACCATCACCCCTACACCTTTATCAATGTATCTCTATTTTCACTCTCTCTCATCTCAAACTCTTTCTACTACTATGATCTTCAGAATAACCCTTTCTAGACTCTTCCCTCCTCTACACCTCTTGGCTCACCCCAAACATCAGTTCACTACTGCGATCTCCGAAACAACCCCACTAAACTCTCCCTCGTGTTATCTCTCCTTTAACTCATCCCAAACGTCATTTTTCTACTGATTCTCTTTCTCCCTAATCCCTTTCTACAGGCTCTTCCCTCCATCTCTTCTTTTCTCATCCTAGACCTCAACTTACTACTCTGATCTCCCAATTAACACTTCTGTTTTTCTTCCCTCTTCTATCCTTCTATTACTCTATTCAATCCAACTGACAGACTCACTTTTCCTCCGCTCAAATAAACTTGTACCTCCCAATACTAATACTATACTCATATTTCCTTCTACTAATCCACCACTAATCCTTTTGGGTTCTAGAGTAGCATGCTACTCGCAGAAAAGCGATTTGAAGCCTCGTCAGGGGTAGTAAGCACTATTTAACTACAATTACAATTACTTCGGTTCTGGGGTTGGGCTTTAGGTCTTGGGTGTTACACCAGTTCTGGAGTGGGGCATTAGGCCTGGGGTATTTGCCAGTTCTAGAGTAAGACATTCGTTCTGATGAGTTTCGTTAGTTCTGGAGTGGGTCACTCGATCGAGGTGATCCTTCAGTTCTGGAGCGGGACTCTGGGTTCTAAATATTACATAGGATTTGTAATTATTTTCTTTTCTTTCATTTATTTTCTATTACAGAGAATCAGGGAACTTCACTTGGGAAATCACATCTGTCTCTGGAAAGCATGAAGGCCTTTATGAATGTGTTGCATTCAGCAAAGCAGGAGCTGGCCATGGCCGCGCCTATCTGTCAGTAACAGGTGAGTTTAGCCCATCGTGATGTCAGTCCTGGCAACTGACATCTGCAGGTAGAGATGGATATTTAAAGGCAAATGGATGTTTTTAGTTATCTTTATTTTTAAGCATGGCCGCCAGCCTCACTGTAGATATGACACATCTTACGAATAACTATGGAGCCAGCATCCTGTGCAGCGAAAGCTGGATCTATCTAAGCAGGCACTACCTGTCAGTGACAGGGGAATCCAGTCATGCCGTCACCAACCTGTCAGTGACAGGTGAATCTAGTCATGCCGGCACCGACCTGTCAGTGACAGGTGAACGTAGCCATGCCGGCACTGACCTGTCAGTGACAGGTGAATCTAGCCATGCAGGCACCGACCTGTCAGTGACAGGTGAACGTAGCCATGCCGGCACTGACCTGTCAGTGACAGGTGAATCTAGTCATGCCGGCACCGACCTGTCAGTGACAGGTGAACGTAGCCATGTCGGCACTGACCTGTCAGTGACAGGTGAATCTAGTCATGCCGGCACCGACCTGTCAGTGACAGGTGAACGTAGCCATGCCGGCACTGACCTGTCAGTGACAGGTGAATCTAGCCATTCAGACACTACCTGTTAATGAAAGGTGAATCTGTTCACACCCACACCTCTCAGTGACAGGTGAATCTAGCCATTCCGCGACTACCTGTTAATGAAAGGTGAATCTGTTTACACCTCTCAGTGACAGGTGAGTCTAGCCATTCCAGCCCTACCTGTCAATGAAAGGTGAATCTGTTCACACCCACACCGCTCCGTGACAGGTGAGTCTAACCATTATGGCACTCACCTCTCAGTGACAGGTGAGACTAGTCATGCCAGGTACTTGGTGTACCATTGGCTCCTTTGTGTTTTGGCTCACCTACACCTAATTTGTGCTGAAAGTTGTGCCTGGCTATATTCACACATAGGTGTAAGAGGCAGGTGAATTTAGACGTGCCTGTATCTCGTAGGCAATGACAGGTACAACTTATACCAGACACACCTGAATGCTAGTGACAGTGTAGCCATACCCGCACATGTGTTACAAATATGAGTCTAGCTAGGATCACACCTACCTTAGAGTGACAGGCAATGCCAGACACACACCCAGATATCCCTGTTAGTGGCTGTTCATTTGAGTCACCTGCATCACTTTCTGCCATTGAGCACTGTTGTGCACCCACCACTTCTTGAAGAGTGAAGAGTGGGTGGGGAAGCAAGAGCAAGTGTGGGATTAGAGATCAAGGCAGCAACCAAAGAGGGAGGGGAGTGATGGACTATACCAACTATTCAATGAGGAAGGGGGCAAGTGAAGAGGCAAGAACACTGTAGACGACATTAAGTCAGGAACTGAAGAAGCCTTACCAAGCTGACCGGTAAGGAAGAGGAGCTGGGTTGGTGGGAGGAACATCTAAGAACCTCTGATCTTCTTCACAGAGCCTCCTCCGAGTATCGCCCCCGTCAAGAACATCACTGCATCACCAGGTGAGAGGGTCGTCCTCTCCTGCCACATCCTGGGTGATGTCCGCTACAACCTCACCTGGCTCAGGAATGGGAGGTCTGTTGACACCACCTCACAGCGAGTGAAGGCCATGAGGAACCTGTCACTTGAGATCCAAGATGTCCAAGTGGGGGACGCCGGCGAGTACCAGTGTGTGGCGAGCAACCTCCATGGCACAGCAAGAGGCCACATCTGGGTCTTTATCCAAGGTGAGAAGGAGCCAAGGGTTCAGCTGTGGATCCATCAGAGGGAGGCTGGGGGAAAGCATGATTGCTGAGGCCCTTTGTGTCTCTGTAGGAGCACAGTGTCCCATATTTGGTTAACTATTCACATCTCTGCATCTTAGTCGGTGAGATGTGAAGCTTGAAAACAAACACAAGTGCTGAACCTGAGGCCTTTCCTTGAGGTCGTGCAACAACTAGTTTATCCCAGGATAACTGTTTATTAGCCTAGGAGTGCAAAGTACTTACTTGTAATTACTCTGAAGATGAAGTTGAAACTTCCTCCTTGGCCAAGTGTGGTGAAGTTTTTTCAACTTCCGTCCAACTTTACCCCAAGTGAAATCTTATACCTTAGTCAATAAGGGCCCTGAGGAGTGGACTTTGCAGGGGCACAGATTATTCTTGACTACTTCCAACCTAAATGAAGATTTCTGCTGTGAGTACATATCAAAGAAAAGCCACTTCTCTGGTGGTGTTTAGCCAAAAACATGTTCATGGATCTCTTTTTTTTGTTCACATCTTAGAAGCCCCGCGGGCCATTGTTGAAGCCAGCCCTCGCCGCTTGCCCCAGGGCGAGGAAGTTCGAGTCCACTGTGAGGCTTCGGGACATCCTGTGCCTGAAATCTCCTGGAGACGAGGGGATGTTGTTCTGAATGAAGACAAGAGGTACCATTGGTGCAGCTGGGTCTCTGGGAGGTGTGTGACAGCCAGCATGAGCAGTGTGTGCTTACTAACGTTGAGTGTTTTTTCAGGTACCGCATTGATGATGGAACCCTGATCATTCGGGACGCGAGAGCAGCGGATGCAGGGGACTACAGCTGCCATGCTGTCAATGAGTTTGGCGAGGATGTGCAGTCAGTGACACTGATTTACACAGGTAACCTGTCCCCCCCTAGGATTGTGGATTGTGGACGGGAAGAGGAATTTTCACCAATGAGGTTGTCAGTGGGATGGGCTTGCAGAAAGGTGACAGAGGGCACTAAGTTGTACTCAAGATCCAATGGGTGTTTCTGTCTCTCCGGAACCACTTGTGCCACATACAAAAGAATAAGAGGGCCAGTAGTGGCAACGGCAGTGCCATAAGAAAGACACCAGAGACACTGAGCTCCACCACTCGGACTCATCACTTCTGCTAGGCACTGAGTTCCTCAAGGCTCGGTGGGCCGTTTAATGGAACTAAGTTATATCTGTAGGATACTGGCCGTAACAGCCCTACTGTGACAGCGAATAGATATGCTTTAGTGATGTCTTTGTGTAACCATCTCTCTCCATTCTAATGTAGAACTTTTTGTTTCTGAAAACTTAGCTAACAGGAAACGAGTTTATAAGTATTGGTGTTGGGCGGAACTCACTGAGTTTCACTCCGTGGAATTCCGCAGAGTTACATAATAATTCAGTGCGATTCCTGCAGAGTTCCTTCAACTGACAGAAGTATTCATGTCACACTGCTCGCACCAGTAGCGTGGGTAGCGCAGAAAATATTCTGCGTGAACGGCACCATGTGGTGAGCAAGAGCGCGCCGCCATTCAAGTTGATTTAACTGCTGCTTGAGTAGAAAATCTACTCGAACAGCAGCAGTGGCGGTTCGTCCATTGGGGGCGTTGGGGCGTAGCCCCACTAGCCATGGACGACCGTCACTGCTGTCACTGGTCTGACACACTGCACACAGCACACTGCGCAAAAAGTAAAAAGTATAAAGTACAATTATGAGCGCGCACAGAATAAACAACAGTGCAGTCATAATTGAGGCCGGAGTCACAAATCGTGACATCATCGCGATCGTGGGGGGCGGGCCTGCGGCAGTGCCGCGTGTGACTCACTGTGAATATCAGCGTCTGTGGCAGGCAGCAGTGTGCGCATTTAGGACAAGTCATTATTATGACTTGCCCACGCATGCACACACAGGCAATAGCCCCTTCCCTCCTCCTCCTCCCTTAGCTGTCACACAGACAGAGACCCGGGGGAGCCGGGTCTCATTATGGGCAGTTTTAGCCCTGCACTTTAGCCAATCCTGGCGCAGTGGCGATGTTATGCTGCGCCAGGATTGGCTGAGTTAACGAGGATGATGGTGCTGCCGTGCGTGGGTTGGAGGCTGACTGCCAGATCTCTGGTGAACAGAAGGCAACGCGAGGATAGGAGAGATCTTTTGAGGCTCCAATGTTCGTGACCAATCACTGCAGGGCTTTAATATGATGCCTTGCAGTGATGGACCCCTACTCCTGTTGCCGCGCTGGAGTTTAAATCTACTTCCAGCTCCTGCGTATATTTGCCTCCAGGACGACGAAGATCGAAGTGTGGATGGTGCAGTTGAGACGAGTGGTGGTATTTATTCCTCATTCCCAATCTGACCACCACCATGTCACTCGTCATCTCTCTGACTACATGCCACGCTCAGGCCCGGGCCTGGCCTCACAGCAAGCCCGCAGCAAGGCAGCACTGTCAGTGTTGGCCTAATGGCCTCAGAGACGCTGAAGCAGGCAGCCGCCCGTGTGTAAAAATAGAAGGTAAAAAAACCACATCAAAAGTGTACTGTTTACCATTTCAAATCCCTGTTGGGTGGGATTGGGCTGTAATGCTGTTTACTTTGCAGTATTAAAATTGCTTTAATAAGGGTATATAAATATGTGTACTGTACGTGGTTAAACTTCTGCCGCCCTTGGAGCTGGCCTGACGTTCAAACTGTCTGTGCCGATTCCTTCGTTCATGACAGCTGATGTTCCTTCCCCATACCTGTGCAGCTGTCTCCGGTCACACTCCCTTCTTACTACCAAACACCTCTGGGAGGCCAGACCATGAAGAGACTAGAGTGCGCGTGGGCAACAATAGGTTTGAATTCCTCTCGTGCCACACTTGCAGCGGAGTTCCTATGATTTTTGCCCCAGCAATTTGTCCGTTAGTGCAATTTTCATGATAGTGTTTCCTTACTGAGAATATGGCAGAAAACAGGTATTTCTATTTTTTAAGTATATTCTCAGTTAGGAACCGTTTGAAATGTTAACTAACTGATGAAAAGGTAATCTGCACACCAGCGCTGATCATAAAAAAGGGTTTGTGATTAGAGCATAAATCACATAAATGCACCTGCAGAAAACTGTTTTTGCATAGGCTCGCATTGTTCAGGATACAACCCTTGTTTGCTCTCTCGCCCCCTCTAATATTGCCTTCTCACCCGCACAGTCTTACAGCGCAGTTAATTAGAACTACTGCAGCGGTAAACTCATTGCTCGCTCGTGTCTTTTATTTGCTCTGAACATGGTTCCCGTGCTGCAGGTGCTCTTCGCCACTCTGGCCCAGGAGATCAAGGTGCTGCAGGACACCTTGATATGCTTGGTGCACTGGGAGTTGGGGTCATACTGTGCCACGGTGTGTGGAAGTTAAATGTACAAATCAGAGAGCTTATTAGTTCCGTTTCTTTTGCGAGTGGAATGTAAACAAAACTGCACAGTTACACAAACCTGCACGCAAGGACTTGTTCTAAAATACCACAGAGAGAATTATTTAAAAATTAACATGGTGTTGTCACATGGTTTGTTTTCCCTCAATGATTCTAGTTTATGCAGATTATTGAACTTTAAGAGGTGGGGTGTGCGTGTGCAGCCTTGGTAAGGACCGGCTGTGTGATGTCACTGGTAGTGACATGCTCTGCGAGGTGCTCGGATGCTATGGACTGGAGTCGTACCCTTTAAATTAGCATTTTAGTGTTTCTTTCATGGTTGGTAAATTCATTAATTTCGTTCATGAATGTCTTTATTACTGTTTTTTGTTTATTCAGGCACTGCTCTCTTCATCTGCTACTAATTTTGCATGTGTACTACAATATTGCTGCATCCATGCTGGGTGGTGTTCTTGGGTCATATAGGATGCCTTGGGGCTTGTTCCCTGCATATGTTGCCTGTTTTCAGGCTGTCAATCGCCCCCATTCCTTTTGATGTTACCCACAGTGGCCAAATACCTCACATGTGCATGCATTGTGTGTCTATCCATTACCGTGTGCGCTTCGGTAGTCAGGGCACCATCTCTGTGCAGTGTTCACCATTGTCACCTGGAGTTTTTTCAGATATTACACATCGGCTTAATCAGCATCTGAATACTGATAGGCTGGGTTAGTTTAGCTCTGGGGATAGTCAGTTTGATTACAAAAATGGCGAGAAGGACCCCACAAACCCACCTTATGGCAGTCAGACTCACTCACTAGGCTCACTCGCCACCGAGCACTCACCTCAAACTTTTACGCCCCACTACTTTCAAATGTCACCAGCCGCCACTGAACAGCAGCAACAAACCTACTCGAGAAGCGGCCCTCTGACTGCCACTGCTCACGACTGCTGCAACCACCCGCTTTCGAAAATGACACTAAGGGACGTCAAATCTCACTCGCATTTCTTCAGCCTTGGGGGAAAAAGAATCACCATTTCGTGATTAGCAGGATTTTACCGTACTCCGCCTTACAAGAATAATGCTGAGTTGCTGAATTCCGCCAATTACCTGGGCGGAATTAAACATTCCACCCACCTCTAATAAATATATTTTCATCTACACCTATGAGTAGGATAAGGACCTCAACCTTCCTTACTGTGCACTCTCAGGGGAAGATGAGGTATAGTTTCTACATGGCCTGTGTGCCTCTGCATGTGATTAACGTGCATTAATATCCTTTAATTCCTAACTGGGCAACTATTGTACCTCCTGCATTGACAGAGACGCACTCATAGTGCAACCATAGCTCCGACTTAGGAGTCTTTCCTCTTCCCTCACATGGCAATCCTAAGTGCAGACAGCAGTCTGATAATCTTTTTCAAAGTGTGAGTTAAAAGTTCAAATTAATTCAAAGTGTGTTTTCACAACATGACTGCATTTCGAATGCTTCTCTGTATTCTCAATGTCTTTCAAATACAAATCCACAAGAAAACTATAGTTCTTGCAATGGAAATGCAACATCTTTGTAGTAAGTGCCGCTTCTGTAGCAACAACGTATTACAATTGACCAGCAAATATGCGTGAGCCACGAGGAAAGGTATACCAGAAAATCAAGATGGCCACCACATCGTGGTAGCCCATGGCCGGCTTGAAAATGTAGTTTGTTGTTGCGACACTGGTCTGCAGTGCTTTCTCCATGAACATAAAGCCTCTCTCAACACAGTGCAACACTGTGCAAGAACAGGCAGCCTTTTCTTCTCTGAGAGGAACTTTGAGTATCTCTCCTCCATGGTCGCCAATTCTTCACTGGTGCGCCATCTCTCCAGCGGTAGCCTAGCTAGGATGGTAGGATTCAGTTCCATAGGTATGGCACCGGGACACTCTATGTGTACTCAAACGCTTATTCACCGCTTGAACGTGCACTCTCGGTCCCGCCTCCTCTCAAAGACATTTTGAACACCTGTAGACTTCGTCAAGTCATGCTTCACTGTAGATAGGTGAATATTTATTGGGGTAAAGATTGGGGCTACTTGCTGTGTTTCAGGTATTAACCAGTTGTAATTTCAGTGGCAATTAATAGCTAAATGACCCCACAAACATGCATTTTGTTCAAATAGTTTCTGGAATCTAAGGGGACATGGCTGGAGCGTGTATGCCTCCAGAGGGAAGTGTGTGGCAGATGAGCAAGGCCAATACAGGATCCATGGAAACAAACTCAAGCCAGGAACCTCTGGGTTTGCAAAGTTTGCTCCTGGGAGTCAACTTAGTTTGAGAGACTGCTGCCAGTTCCATCAATCTCTGGTACGCACTTTATTCTGCAAATTTAATATTCACTGGCAACCTGGGATAAAAGGACAGGACCTTAGCTAATTGGAACATCCCTCCATGGCTACACAAGGTATTATCATTCTGAGGCGTCCACCCAGCCCTCTCTGATTGAGAGACCTTCCTGTAGGCAGAGATGACCTTTCCTGTAAGGTCTTCCCCTGGAAGTAGAAGGTGCGTGGCAGGAGATTCAGACTGCAGGCACTCTGGGCTGCTTGTGAACAGGAGACGTTGCATCAACTGCTTGTATTTAGCGTGGGCGTCCAGCTGCTTGACACGAAGGTCTTGTGTCTGGTGGAGCTCTGGGGTAGTAGTTGCTTATGCTTTATCCATGATAACAACCCAACTATTCACATTTGTTATGCAATGATTCAATTCATTACTGCATTTACAACCAGGTGTAATTTACTACAGGAGTAAAGTGTGTGTCGGTTTCGCTATTCTGTTTGTGAGACGTCAACATATGTGTTTGTTACTAATTATGTGGGTTGTTCATTATTTTCTCTTATCCATGATATCTCTAATACTGAGGCATTTGTCGAAGCCTTGTATGTCTTTCGCTGATGTGTTTTATGTTTTACGTAAAGCACTGATAGGTTCCACTAAAGGCAGCTCCTCTTCCCTCTGATTCTGACTGGTAAGTGAAGGCCCCAAGCTCCAATCTGCAGAGTCCAGCGCTGTGCGATAATGCTCAATGTGTCCACACCAAAGCCCCACATGGCCATACCAAAGTCAGATTTGTGATGTACAAATATGTGGCAATCATGGGCCAGGTCTGGTCGCTCATGGGCTGCGTCACTCTGGAACGTAGCCCATCGGCCCCCCAACGAGTCATACTTCAGTTTGAACCTCATGCTTCTCCCTGGTCGAAGCTCATTGTGAAAGTAAAGCTACACCTATTGACCCATGGTCAGGGGCTGATGGACGCTGGCAATGGAAGCCGGCAGAGCGATGCCACAGTCCATAGTTCTATGCAATGGACTTGTCACTATTATGGAGCAGAGACCACTCTTCAGGGTCTTGTGTATCCGAAGGGTCTGGCGCTCTTATGGTTGGTTGAAGATGACTCCGTGGCTCCACACAGACTCTCTCTTCTTCTTCTTCAGAGCTTCCAAGCGTCATCGCAGCAAGCCCGTTGGTCCAGGTGCCCTTGGGAGAAGTCGCCACGCTGGAGTGCCAGGCTTCGGGAGTGCCAACCCCTCATATCACGTGGTTCAGAGGTACAGTAGGGTTGGTTGTGAAGACTGACCTAGTTTTTCATTTTTGTGCACAGTTCATGCCCTGTAAAGAGTGTTATTGAAAGTGAAATGTCATGATGTCAGGAGATGATCTCAATAAAAACTGACCAGTAGTAACTGGTCGGTTGGAAGTGCGTAACATGTAAACTTGCTCAGCATAGACTATTTAGAAGGTTGAAAACATAATCATTGGAAGGACTAAATGTGCTGTGGTGCTAGGGAGCCTTGTAAAAGGCGCACACTGGTGAGAAGTCCTGCTGTCTCTGTGGCTGCAATAGGTTTAGTGTCTCAGTACTCATATTAACTAAGTTACTAATCCGAGTTATCAAAACCTCTAAAGATCCTCAGCAGTGACAGAGGAATTGTCTTCTAATGTGACTCAAACAAGTGCTGCAGCGCCTCTTCTGCAATCACCAAGGGGGTCGCTGCTCTAGTGTGTCTGAAAGGGCTGCAGGTGTTTGATTCCACCTAGGTTCACAAGAGTCATTAGGTCCCCCTCCTAGTACTGGGCGCCACAGAAACCCCGCCAGAGCATTGCTAATGTAAAAGCCTCACCCAAGATGGCGCCACTCTGTCAAGGTATTTATGGGAAATTAAGTTTTTATAACGTAATAACAATCTTTAGAGGGCCTCATAAAGTTTTTTTTTTTTAAATCAAAAAAGGAATTTTTTTGTTAACTTCCCTTACAGTAATTTCTGTACAAGCGATCAACACCTTGTTAAAGTCTAGTTTATATTTTAGTACTGATTCTTACAACTTAAAAAATGCATAGACCATCTATTATTGATGCTCTCAGTAGAGTTTTTTGATCAATTGGTGTCCTCAGAACCTTTAATTTAATACATATTTTGATATCTTACTCAAGGAACCCTCTCAGCTGACCAGAAGGCACTCAGGTGATTAACAGTTTACCAGCCCTTAAACCTGCTTGTATTATGAACTTGTTTAGTACGAAAAAGAAATAAAAACATCTCCACCTTACGTCAGTAAAATGCTTCTCATCGCTTTTAGGTCATTGCTACTAACTGCACGGGTCACCCACTCCTTACGCTGTTCCTGCTACTCACAGATGAGTTGTTTTGATGCTTTAGATGCAGTCAGAATTTATCAATGAACTGGACTGGGACGCGTCATCCTTGTGGGCATCTTCTTTGCTTTACAACACAAAACAAAACAAAAAATATTGTAGATATCGACACTGACAATAAAAAATAAATGACAACGACATCAACAGACAATCCGATGCCTTACATCTCATTCATACCTCTGAGTATCGGCGTAGCAGGCTTCTTTATTATTACATCTCATTCATTGCTCTGAGTATCTGCGTAGCAGGCTTCTTTATTATTACATCTCATTCATTGCTCTGAGTATCTGCGTAGCAGGCTTCTTTATTATTACATCTCATTCATTGCTCTGAGTATCTGCGTAGCAGGCTTCTTTATTATTACATCTCATTCATTACTCCGAGTATTGGCGTATCAGGTTTCTTCACTATTCCATCTCATTCATACCTCTTAGTATCGGCATAGCAGACTTCTTTATTATTACATCTCATTCATTACTCAGAGTATTAGCGTAACAGATTTCTTCACTATTACATCTCATTCATAGCTCTGAGTATCGGCGTAGCAGGTTTCTTCACTATTACATCTCATTCATTGCTCTGAGTATCGGCGTAGCAGGTTTCTTAACTATTACATCTCATTCATTACTCTGAGTATTGGCGTATCAGGTTTCTTCACTGTTACATCTCATTCATAGCTCTGAGTATCGGCGTAGCAGGTTTCTTCACTGTTACATCTCATTCATAGCTCTGAGTATCGGCGTAGCAGATTCACTATTACATCTCCTTCATTGCTCTGGCTATCGGCATAGCAGGCTTCTTTATTATTACATCTCATTCATTACTCAGAGTATTAGCGTAACAGATTTCTTCACTGTTACATCTCATTCACTGCTCTGAGTATCGGCGGAGCAGGTTTCTTTATTATTACATCTCATTCATTACTCAGAGTATTAGCGTAACAGATTTCTTCACTGTTACATCTCATTCACTGCTCTGAGTATCGGCATAGCAGGTTTCTTCACTATTACATCTCATTCATTGCTCTGAGTATCTGCGTAGCAGGCTTCTTTATTATTACATCTCATCCATTACTCCGAGTATCGGCGTAGCAGGCTTCTTTATTATTACATCTCATTCATTGCTCTGAGTATCTGCGTAGCAGGCTTCTTTATTATTACATCTCATTCATTGCTCTGAGTATCTGCGTAGCAGGCTTCTTTATTATTACATCTCATTCATTGCTCCGAGTATTGGCGTAGCAGGCTTCTTCACTATTCCATCTCATTCATTGCTCTGAGTATCGGCGTAACAGGTTTCTTCACTATTACATCTCATTCATTGCTCTGAGTATCTGCGTAGCAGGCTTCTTTATTATTACATCTCATTCATTACTCAGAGTATTAGCGTAACAGATTTCTTCACTATTCCATCTCATTCATTGCTCTGAGTATTGGCGTAACAGATTTCTTCACTATTACATCTCATTCATAGCTCTGAGTATCGGCGTAGCAGGTTTCTTCACAATTACATCTCATTCATTGCTCTGAGTATTGGCGTAACAGATTTCTTCACTATTACATCTCATTCATAGCTCTGAGTATCGGCGTAGCAGGTTTCTTCACAATTACATCTCATTCATTGCTCTGAGTATCGGCGTAGCAGGTTTCTTAACTATTACATCTCATTCATTACTCCGAGTATTGGCGTATCAGGTTTCTTCACTGTTACATCTCATTCATTGCTCTGAGTATCGGCGTAGCAGGTTCCTTCACTATTACATCTCATTCATTTCTCTGAGTATCTGCGTAGCAGGCTTCTTTATTATTACATCTCATTAATTACTGCGAGTATCGGCGTAACAGGTTTCTTCACTGTTACATCTCATTCGTTGCTCTGAGTATCTGCGTAGTAGGCTTCTTTATTATTACATCTCATTCATTGCTCTGAGTATCGGCCTAGCAGGTTTCTTCACTATTACATCTCATTCATTACTCCGAGTATCGGCGTAACAGGTTTCTTCACAGTTACATCTCATTCATTACTCCGACTATCGGCATTGCAGACTTCTTCACTATTACATCTCATTCATTGCTCTGAGTATCTGCGTAGCAGGCTTCTTCATTATTACATCTCATTCATAGCTCTGAGTATCTGCGTAGCAGGCTTCTTTATTATTACATCTCATTCATTACTCCTAGTATCGGCGTAACAGGTTTCTTCACTGTTACATCTCAGTCATAGCTCGGAGTATCGGCGTAACCGGTTTCTTCACTATTACATCTCAGTCACAGCACTGAGTATCGGCGTAGCAGGTTTCTTCACTATTACATCTCATTCATAGCTCTGAGTATCGGCGTAGCAGGTTTCTTTACTATTACATCTCAGTCACAGCACTGAGTATCGGCGTAGCAGGTTTCTTCACTATTACATCTCATTCATAGCTCTGAGTATCGGCGTAACAGGTTTCTTCACTATTACATCTCATTCATAGCTCTGACTATCGGCGTAGCCGGTTTCTTCACTATTACATCTCATTCATTGCTCTGAGTATCTGCGTAGCAGGCTTCTTCACTATTACATCTCATTCATACCTCTTAGTATCTGCGTAGCAGGCTTCTTTATTATTACATCTCTTTCATTGTTCTGAGTATCTGCGTATCAGGCTTCTTTATTATTACATCTCTTTCATTGTTCTGAGTATCTGCGTAGCAGGCTTCTATATTATTACATCTCATTCATTACTCCGAGTTTTGACGTATCAGGTTTCTTCACTGTTACATCTCATTCATAGCTCTGAGTATCGGCGGAGCAGGTTTCTTCACTGTTACATCTCAGTCATAGCTCTGAGTATCGGCGTAGCAGGTTTCTTCACTATTACATCTCATTCACTGCTCTGAGTATCGGCGGAGCAGGCTTCTTCACTATTATATCTCAGTCATAGCTCTGAGTATCGGCGTAACAGGTTTCTTCACTATTACATCTCAGTCATAGCTCTGAGTATCGGTGGAGCAGGTTTCTTCACTATTACATCTCATTCATAGCTCTGACTATCGGCGTAGCCGGTTTCTTCACTATTACATCTCATTCACTGCTCTGAGTATCGGCGGAGCAGGTTTCTTCTCTATTACATCTCATTCATTGCTCTGAGTATCGGTGTAGCAGGTTTCTTTACTATTACATCTCAGTCATAGCTCTGAGTATCGGTGGAGCAGGTTTCTTCACTATTACATCTCATTCATAGCTCTGACTATCGGCGTAGCCGGTTTCTTCACTATTACATCTCATTCATAGCTCTGACTATCGGCGTAGCCGGTTTCTTCACTATTACATCTCATTCACTGCTCTGAGTATCGGCGGAGCAGGTTTCTTCTCTATTACATCTCATTCATTGCTCTGAGTATCGGTGTAGCAGGTTTCTTTACTATTACATCTCAGTCATAGCTCTGAGTATCGGTGGAGCAGGTTTCTTCACTATTACATCTCATTCATAGCTCTGACTATCGGCGTAGCCGGTTTCTTCACTATTACATCTCATTCATAGCTCTGACTATCGGCGTAGCCGGTTTCTTCACTATTACATCTCATTCATTGCTCTGAGTATCGGCGTAACAGGTTTCTTCTCTATTACATCTCATTCATTGCTCTGAGTATCGGTGTAGCAGGTTTCTTTACTATTACATCTCAGTCATAGCTCTGAGTATCGGTGGAGCAGGTTTCTTCACTATTACATCTCATTCATAGCTCTGACTATCGGCGTAGCCGGTTTCTTCACTATTACATCTCATTCATTGCTCTGAGTATCTGCGTAGCAGGCTTCTTTATTATTACATCTCATTCATTGTTCTGAGTATCTGCGTAGCAGGCTTCTTTATTATTACATCTCATTCATTACTCCGACTATTGGCGTATCAGGTTTCTTCACTGTTACATCTCCTTCATTGCTCTGGCTATCGGCGTAGCAGGTTCCTTCACTATTACATCTCATTCGAGCAATGAGTTTCGTCGTCGCAACTCATCTCACTAATGCATCATTATTGCATAGTATCGATGTAGCAGCTTTTCACTATTGCATTTTAATCATTGCTTTGAGTATCAGCCTAGTAGCTCACCAATTGCCATAGGTTTGAGTGGAGCAGCATACGTCATTACTGCATCTCATTCGTAGCTATGAGTATCGGCCTACCACCTCATTCATTTAGTTCCATTTCAGTAGACCAGCATACGTTATTACTGCATCTTTTTCTGTTTCCATCCACCCGCGCTTTCGTTTTCTGATAAACAAATTAAATTGACAGTAGCCTTGTCCCGGTGCCCGAGCTATTCTATTATGTTTCTACCTTATTAGTAAGTTGCTGGAATACTTCTCCAAGCACTTCATCCGGAGAAAGACTCCGCTCCTTAGATGGGTTTGGAATTCATATGCGGCTATGAGACCTAATATCTGTATATGTTAACCCTTTTAATGGATATATTTCATTGAAAGGGCTACCTGGCGGAAAATGAATACGTGTGCGGTGGTATGTTCATGGTTTAGTGGTGAGATCTTCCCAGATGTGCCCCCTACCACAGCTTCTTGCCTATAGCTCTTCTGTAGCATCCATAGCGCTTGGACGGTTAGGCGCTAGGAAATAGTGCCTAATATTTTGTCAATGCTTTGAGTATTAATTTCCAGTTCACAGAATACCTAAAGTACATAATGTGTAAATAACTTGGGATTGAAGCATCGGCAATGCTGGCAGTGAGTTGAACCAGTAGTGTCAGACCGTGGGGGTTACTATGAAAGCAAAAACAATGGTTCTGTCAGGTATGCGTAGCTAATTTCTTGTACAAGTAATTTAATTATCTTATTTCTTATTTATAATCCTCAAATTGTAACATCAAAACAATATCATCCATAGGGAACACACGAAACACACGAAACACACGAAAACACACAGGCTGATGGGTAATAAGTTGTTTTATATAAATTGCATTATTTATATCTACCCATACTTTAATAAAAAGCTGTCAACAAGGTGAAGTTTTAAGGTGAAAAGTGATCAAGTGACATAGTGTGCTCAGTGATATAGTTGAGTAGTTGATCACAGAAAAGATGAAGTGCAGTGCAAAACACAAAAGATATGTGGTGAATTAAAATAGAGTGATGTGGCCAAAAATTTTATTGGAGTAAAGACACATCCCCTAATTAAAAACAGAACAGTGCAAATGGCAGTTTAAACAAATGACTGCCATAATAGGGCCAACATGTGTCAGCTAATCGGGTGGATAATCCCTAGGCTTTCTTCAGGGCCTCTGCTCTCAAAAATTGCTACTGCATGAAGATGTGTTGAATCAAAATATAAATGAGAACAAACAATAAAGGTTGGAATGAATACAACCTGTTGTGTACTAATCCTACGCACCAATGAATGCAGATGGCATCTACAACTAATGAAATAAAACAAAATAAAAAATGCACCGTACATGTTCTCTTCCTAGTGAGGTTCATATAATAAAATACTAATTCTGAGATATTCTATATGCTCACCCAGTTTGATGGGGGACTGGACCTCACCTCACCTGGACCGTGCTCAGGATTAGAGGCCCCGCTCTGTGAAGAGAAAAGGCAAAAAAGAGACATATAGAGCTACACTTGATCAGTCCCTCTATTTGCTCAATACTTTTTAACCCTCTTCGCTAACTCTTCCTCTTAAAGAGAGAGTAAATGAAAGATAACCGACTGGTACATCGTCAAGAACTCAGAAAACCACAGCAAAGCACTCAATGTTAAAAATAAACTCATATTCTGTGATTGCATTCTAAAGAGCCAGAAGCCCTCGAGATATACAGCAATAGAGCTCTGCGTACATATACACAGTTAATGTTTAGTAGTAGCCTAGGCGTCCCTCTCAAGACATCCACCCATCGAGGCTTACTAAGGAGCTAATCCAACAGTCTCTAGTATGAACACTGACTTCTTATGTAGATTATGGCTTGACATCTGACTATACCAACTCAGTGGTCATAACCCTTCATAACGCTGGCTTGCAAAAACAGAGACTGTTACGACTAAGCCTGCGAATTTAGACAGAACGTGAGTTAGGCGTGTTCCATTTAGATGTGTTCCAAACAGCTACCAAAATGGATTTGGCAGTGACTCACCAAGGGCAACCAGAGTGAATCCTGGGTGATTGAACAATTGGGCTCAGGTCTGGGGGTTTCTAGGCAGCTCTGTCCATGCACTTTATTTGTAGTATAATATGAAACTAGTGAAAAGGGCGCTGTTCTATGAGTCGGGACAGACATCTGTTGCTGGCGTCTGCTCAGGAAGATTATACCTTCAAATAATGGAGAACTTTCTCTTATTGAAGCTCATTTAACATGTTATCAGGCCCAACCCTATTGTTTTGAACTGTGCAGGAGGAGAGAGCATATCCAAATAACACAAATGGCAGGAAAAAAAATGGTCAGATTTGGAGTTTGGCGCTAATGAAAGCGCCTTTGGTTTCTGAAGGAAACGCTAGATTTACAGCAGACTCCTCCGGCTGAATGTCCTTCATCTTAGCTGTTGTACAGTGGGGGAGATGCCACCGGTGGACTGACAGGGATTTAACTTACCTCAGTACTGAGGGGTGGGGGCAGCACTTATAGGGCAGTTGTGGGGCCACAGCTCTTTGAGTAAAGACCTTTCCTCTCTTGCCTTTGTTTGGAACCAGGTGAGGAGGAGCTGATCCCATTGCCAGGTACCCAGGAAGGAACCCTCAAGATCCAGGGGGTGCGCACGTCGGATGCCGGAGTATACACCTGTCTGGCCACCAATGAGGTGGGGGTGTCAGATGAGGTCATCAGGCTGGAGGTGGGAGGTAAGTCTGCGAAGAAAATGCTGGGATGGGGAGAAGGACATCGGACTCACAAGAGGGGGTGTGATCGCCAAGAATGGCTTTGGCAGCCAAGATCCGTCTGAGCGCAGAACACTTCCAGCCTCAGTTAGAGGAGGGTGGTAAGAAGATAGTCACACTCAAAAGACATTCAGGAAAATCCGCCACAGTGGCAGGAGGATTTACCACCAATACATTTTAATTTACGGCTTAACTTATATTTGGGTGGACCACCCATTGTTTAACCAGGGCGATATACTCCGTCACCCTGGAGCGACAGAGTAAATGACTCCATCACCCTGGTGGAAGAACCGCTTGCAAGATTTTTCATTGACTACCAAGCTGGCAGCACTTTACAAATCACTAGCAGCCCGTCCCGACGTTGTCCGGGTATGAATTGCTGCCGGCCAGTAGTATATTGTTTTGTAGGATTTCGTTTTGATAGCATTTCTTATCTGTGACAGGCCTGTGAAACGCTCCGATTCACAGTGCACTGCTGATGCACTTAAGAGTGCGCGTTCAGTAGTGTGTGAACTCGAGTTTCCCTACTTTAATTTTCCTTGCAATATTATATAGCGCGAACTCGACAACATGGCATGAGCACAATGTACATTACAGAAGAACACATTCATTTGTGGTAGGCACGGGGAGACAAAGCGATTTGCCTGGAATCACAGGATGTTGAGCTGATGCCGAGATTCGAACGTGGCTCCCCAGCTCTAAAGTTCGCAATTCTAGAACTTGTGGCGGGAGGTGTGTCTAAAAGTGTATGCCGGTGCTGGCCATCAATGAGAGAGACCTGTGCATTTTTTAAATGGGTGGTGAAAAATATGAGTATGTTGCTGGAGATGTTGGCCGCTGTGCCACCAATGTACTTACCGGGGGAGGGTAAACACCCGTCATTCAGCAACTTTCTTTCCACATACCATCACTCCGCATACTTTCATTACAAAAGTACCATGACTCCGCAATGGCATTACATTTTATATGCTTTTACCACGCATACATTTACAACGAAATTCGTTGTAAATGCATGAATGTTAAAAGCATGTTTTTTTAATGTTTGGATATGGTAAGTATGGATATAGGGGTATATGTTTTGGGGTACTGAGGTATATGTTTTGGGGTGTTTGGGTATTTTAAGGGTTCAGATATAGTTTTGGGTTATGGGGTACAGAGGTAGTTTTAGGGTTTCGGGATAGGTATGGGTTTTGGGGTACATGGGTATTTTTAGGGTTCAGGGCTAGGTTTGGGTATAGGGGTATTTTTAGGGTTCAGTGGTAGGTTTGGGTTTTGGGGTACAGGGGTATTTTAGGGGTTCAGGGCTAGGTTTGCGTTTTTGGGTACAGGGCTATTTTAAGGGTTCAGGGCTAGGTTTGGGTTTTGGGGTACAGGGGTATTTTAGGGTTCAGGGGTAGGTTTGGGTTTTGGGGTACAGGGGTATTTTTAGGGTTCAGGGCTAGGTTTGGATTTTGGGGTACAGGGGTATTTTTAGGGTTCAGGGGTAGGTTTTGGTTTTGAGGTACAGGGGTATTTATAGGGTTCAGGGCTAGGTTTAGGTTTTGGGGCACAGGGATATTTTTAGGGTTTAGGGATAGGTTTGGGTTTTGGGGTACAGGGTATATTTATAGGGTTAAGATGGGTTAGTGTTTAAGGGTGTTGGGGTATTTTAAGGAGTAAGGGTGGGTTATGAATATGGGGTGCAGGGGTATTTAAAGGGAGCAGTGTGGAATTAGTTTTTAGGGTGTAAAGGGGAGCGCAGGGGAAGCACACCTGGAGCTGGAATGTACAGAACCTGGGAAGAAAAAACAATGAAATATTGGGCACAACGCCCATAATCCCGCCCCCTGCACACGACAACGCCCCCGGCACACGCCCACATCACACGATATGAGACATGGCATGAAGGGCGGAACGTACCACACGCCCCCAGCGTTTGTCACACCCCCCAGTACACGCCCATAGCACAACGCAGACATGCCCACAAGGGACTACTTTGCTGGCACGGTTCTTTTACCTTTTAAATGTACATGGTGGGCAGCTGCATAGCCTATGTTCTTCTGCTGTAACTGCCCTTTCCAACGCTGTATTGGGTTTTGTGATTGGTGCTGTGGTTCCTGAGATTACCCGCCTCAAAGGTTTGGGCTCTCTCTTTATTATATTAGTATAGATTGACAGAATCTGCCATCACGATGGTTTCTGTCAATGCATTTAGTGTTTGTTACAAGGCTCCGTCAACAGGACGGAGCCCTGCACCAAACAGTTTTCATTTTTATTTTCAAAAAGAAAATCTCACAATGGCATTTTCTTTTTGAAAAAAAATGCAATACTCCACTCAGGCCAGAGCAGGCGGGCGTCCTTTTAGGTGGTTAGTTCCCGCCCTTTGGAACTCCGTCCCTATCCACATCTGCAGCACCCCTGACCACCTTACCTTCAAAAGGAGGTGAAGACAAGGCTATTCACCCGATGCTAATCTCTCCTCTGTTCTGTTGTCTCACTCGGTGTTCATCTTACCGCCGGGGCCCCCTGTTGCTGGGGCAGTCATGCGCTCTACAAATACTCTAACATAACATAACACTCGCCATGGGAGTCGTCTCCCATGGTCAGGGGAGTATTTATCAGTTTTCACTGCCCCATGCTCTAGGGTTTTCCTGGTGGTGTCGGACAGCTGACACAGACCTCTAATTCCACCCATCTAAATCAGGCGGGTGGTGTTAGCGGTCTGCCTCTGACGGCCCTTACTCTGCAGGGCCGTTGGAGGAGTTTTACCTCGTCGGAGATGAAGTAGTCTCTGCTGTGGCCGAACGTAAGGTCCTCTCACACATAAATCTGGCGAGCGGATCACTATGTTGACGGGGAGGGAACTCGGTCACTGTTGCGATGGAGTTCCCATCTGCCAACATATAAATCGGGCCCTAAAACTCATTGTTTATATCCGACGAGGAGGTTTATTAATAGTACTTTGTAGCATTATTGAGATAGTCGTAGTATCTTCCAGCTGGAGAATACACCACTGGAATTTTTGAGCATTAATGGTACCAGAGTACCTGTGTTTAAATGAAAAGTATTTAGAGCAGGGTGCAACTGGAAGAGAGATTTGTTTAAATATAATGTAATTTTTCTTCTGCCAGTTGAGATACCTGCATTGGGTGGACAATCTAACAGCTGGGCGAGGATGCACACAAGCCCCCTCCCTCACTTGGTTAACAGATGTGGTTGAGTGTAGAGGGCAGAGGACGTGGGCTGCACGCGGTGACACAGGTGCTATAGCAACACAAATATGGTGAAGGGAATGCTGAACATTGTCAAACATCCACCCCAGTGCAGAGATCTGGGTCTAAATCCATCGTTCTTTTGCTCACCATGCCATTCTAGTTTGGACCCAGCCATATGCAAATCAGTCTTGCCCCTGCTCCTCATGGGTACACTCCAGCCCAAACTGCCAGGCCAGGTCCTCCCTGGACCAGAAACAAGCATCCTGGGACTGGTTTTGGAGTACCACCCCTCATCAGCCAGGCTAGCCTGAATCAAATGGCATAGAGAGCCCGGGAGTCCTGTGAGATGGATGAGTCGGACACCAGACTCTAAAGAGGGGCTATAATCGCCAACAATAACTTTGGATGTCTAAGACTCCTGTCTGGGATCCGCCTGAGCACAGAGCACTTCCATCCTCATTTAGAGGAGGGCATACCCTTCCTAAATGGGGCGACTATGCCAACACAAAACAAGCATTTGCAATGCAATAAGTTTTGCATTTGCAAGAGTTGAGATATTGGCGTTGTAAATGACATTACCTTTTATTTATTTGTTAAGAAAACCCTCAACGTACAAAGTGCGTATTTACGCACTGCTGCTTGCAGTTTTTTAAAATTCGTAAACAAAAGGCATTGCCATTTACAATGCCAATAGCTCTTGTATGTATTATTGTTGGAACTGCTTTATGAATGTTCATGTTATAGCATGTTTAAATCTTAACTTTAGTCACACAAATATTGAAATTACAAATCTTGCTCAATGCAAAGGTAGATTAACAACAGCAACGGCCATCCAATATTCCAACAGTGTTAAAGTTTTCACCCGGCAGTCACAAAAGCACCATTTTACCTTGTCCTCTTCCTCCTTCCCCTTTTATCTTCGAAAGATTATGTTTCATTTACAGTGCTATTTGAGTTAGAAAACATTCACAGTCGAGCCCTTCATGACTGGTATTAAATGTGCGTTTTTCCCAACAGATAATTGCCCACATGCATCAAGGTAAATTGCATTCGCAAACGGTGCGAATCGCATTTTTCGGCCGTTTGCGAATGCAATTTCCTGATTTGGAATGCCACAACCTTTTTCAGAAATTCGCAATTTAAGGAATCGCACAATTGCAATTTCTTAAATTGCGAATGCATTTAAGGAATCTCAATTTGAGATTCCTTAAATGCAATTCATCATACTTTTAGAAATTGCGAATTCGCAAATTAGAAATGCAAATTACCATGAAGTTGACCTTCATGGTAATTTGCGAAAATCTAGAAAAATGCTTTTAAATGCATTTTTCTTTGTCACATGTTACACACACACATGCCCTTGGGGCATGTGTGTGTGTAAGATGTATCCAAAGCAAATTTCAGGGGTGCAACAGGGTGTCATTTGGACACCCCTGCACCCTTGAAATTGCATTCTCAATTTGCGAATTCACAATGATGAATTGCAAATTGAGAATGCCCTCCCATTCATTCCTATGGGCCTCTAGGCCCATAGGAATGAATTGGTAGAAATTCCTTAATTGCGATTCTCAATTAGAGAATCACAAATAAGGAATTTTAAGAAATCACAATTTTTTTGCGAATTTCTTAATGAATTGCATTTTGCAATTCCTTAATTGCGATTCCTTCATTTTCGCAATTAAGGAATCGCAAAATGGAACAATGATGCACGTGGGGGAATGGTTTTATTGGTCCACTTACTACTATTACAGGTTGAGTTAACAACATATATATAAAATCATATCAAGTCGGAAGCCTCTGAATCAGGAAAAAGAACTGCGTTGTACCAGTTGACTTGC